>NC_064622.1:382700733-383023233 GCF_023898315.1 Schistocerca nitens
ATTCATTACCCTCAGCCCATATTCACCTACTACATTTTATTCTCTTTCTTTTCCTGTAATCGAATTCCAGTCCCCCATGACTATTAAATTTTCGTCTCCCTTAACTATTTGAATAATTTCTTTAATTTCATCATATATTTCTTCGATCTCTACATCATCTACGGAGCTACTTTACACTTGTACAACTATGGTAGGGATAGGTTTCGCGTCTATCTTGGCTACAACAGTGCATTCACTATACAGTTCGTAGTAGCTTATCCGCATTCCTATTTTTTATTCATTATGAAACCTCCTCCTGCATTACCCCTAACTGATTTTGTAATATCACCCTGTATTCACCTGAATAGAAGTCCTGTTCCTCCTGCCACCTAACTACACTAATTACCATTATACCTAACTTTAACTTGGCCATTTCCCTTTTTAAATTTTCTAACCTACCTGCCCGATTAAGGGATCTGACATTCCACGCTCCGATCCATAGAACGCCAGTAATGTTTCTCCTGATTACTACATCCTCCTCAGTAGTTCCTGCTCGGAGATCCGAATGGGGAACTATTTTACGTCCGGAATATTTTACCCAAGAGGATGCCATCACCATTTAACCATACAGTAAATTTGCATGCCCTCGGGAAAAATTACGGCTGTAGTTTCCCCTAGCCTTCAGTCGTTCGCAGTAGCAGCGCAGCAAGGCTGTTGTGGTTGATGTCACAAGGCCAGTTCAGTCAATCTAGACTGTTGCCCCTGCAACTACTGAAAACTCCACTGTCCCTGTTCAGCAGCCACACGTTTGTCTGGCCTCTCAACAGATACGCTTCCGTTGCGGTTGCCCCTATATAATGGCTATCTGCATCGCTGAGGCACGCAAGCATCCCCCCCCCCCCCCCCGCCAAGGTCCATGGTTCAGGGGGGGGAAGCCCTGCTCACAGAACTGACACTACCCCGGTCCAGCACTTACTCTAGTTCGTAAAGCAACTGTGCACAAGACCACATCTGAACCGCTTTATAGGTCGTTATTACCCATCCTTGTGCTGCTTTTTCTTTCGTGTGCTATAGGGCACTATGCTTTTGTAAGCAGTATGTATATTATTATTTTGAGAAAACGATATACCTGTACTGTATTAATACATAGCCTTGTCCACAATTGATTACATGTTAATAACCTTTTGCTGACTTTATGTAAACACAGTCTTATTTAATTTACTTTCAACAATAGTCAATTGAAAATTAGGTTTCCTGTTGATATTTAAGACCAGATGATGCGCAGTTCGAACATAATTCCTTCGCTGACCATTGTGAGCGATTCAATAACAGAACGATGAGCCACTCAATACATGTTATACATAATCCAACTACAGTCTTCATTGAAAAACAGTTAATTAACCCTGGGCAAATCTACCGCTTGAGGAATTCTTTCCACTTACGGTCTTCCACAGTACATTATTGCAACAGCTTCTCGTTAGTTTGTCAATTAACGTTGATCACTGAAACCAAAAAGCGAATTTAACTCCGAGTCAGTCGACTTCATGTTATCTCTGTTTTCTTTTCAATGTAAGGTATTGCTTCCTTTCCTTTTTTTTCCAAAATATTTACTATGACATATTTCTGTTAACTCAGCCACGTAAGTGGCAGGATAATGGCACCATGAGAGCGTTCTCTTAGTATGGGATGCCTGCATCCGGGTCAAGCACACATTCAGAGCCAAACCTATTGCTGTCTTCTCATTGACAGGTCCTTAACTTATTGTTCTAATCTGTCCTTTTGATTGACAGGCTCTTAACCTGTTATTATGCTAAATAGATTAGGACGCCCTGGAGATAATCCATACTCCTGAGAAACCACCCTCCCCCCCCCCCATGGTCCTCCCTCACCCCTTTTGGAACTCCCTTCACCGATACAAGCAAGTTTTGGTATCAAATACTTTGACTAATTAATTAATTCTCCCCCTCTGGGAAACCCCACAGCCACCCCTCTACTCCCCCACCTGAAAATTACAGGGAAAGTGACTCAGTTTATTGGCTGTTGACTATAATGTATGGAATAATGTATATTTAAAAAATTTACATGACGCAAGGTGGTGCATGGAATATAGTTTATTTAAAGAATTTGTCAAGAACTCGATTGCAGGTGTATGGAATATTGTTTAAACAATTTAGACAATGTGTGGAATATTATTTATTTAAACAATGTATGGGATACAAGACAGTATATGGAACATAGTTAATTTATTTATTTAAAGAATTTGGTGAGAAATTGACTGCAGTGTATAGAATGCTGTTTATTTAAACAGTTTACAGGATATAAGATGGTGTATGAAATACAGTTTATTTACAGAATTTGTCAGGAAATCGTTTACAGTGTGTGATATATTTAAACAATTGCTGTGCTTTTTCATTCTCATCACGTAAGGAAAAACGTAATTACACCCCTCGCATCTCGCCGTCCTTGCAGGGTGCCCGGATTCGCAGTGCGCAGGCGGACTATGGAATCGCCCGTGTCCCTGCTGGCCGCTAGAAGGAGCAGCGAGATAATCCCTGGGACAAAAGTACGCATCTTGTCACCATTCCCCTCCATATGCGTGAACCAACCAGTCAGATAGCAGCACGTACGAGACATGCCTTCCTTCCAAAACAAATCCCTGACAGGGAACCAATCCAGAAATACTCCAGAAGTTAATAAATAATTAATTTCCAGTCACATGATCGTGATTGAGGGGACATAAGGTGGACACTGTAGCTGTATCACACACACAAATTGACGATGTCAGAAAATTAGTTGCAGGCTGACTCTAAATACACTTTAAAAAGATCGTTGTATACAAAGAGACAGAGAGACAGCTGTAGTTTGATTTGCAGATGGCATAGGAACTAGAATGGGATATTTAAACAATTACACATCTTCATTCCACCATGGGATCCAAACTGCCCCCAACTTTCCCGACACACTTTCTGTGGAAAAAATTCATGAACTGTTTCAGGACTTATTAAATCTGGTGCACTGTATCACATCTTGATGATGACAAAAATGTTGCTTCAGAATATGTGCCACAGGAAATATTAATTAAATCGTTAATGTAAGCATTTAAACAATTAGCTTCATGCAGACACAGTTTGAAACTACTCGAAATAAAAAGAGCGACACTGCACAATAGTTTGTGCGCATAAACAATATTGTTATGTTTTTGATGAAAAATTGCACTATATATTCCAAACCAACTATTACTTGACGTCACAACTGGAAGTGGTGATGTATGAAATGATAGTTGGAATTTCAAATTCCGACATGAATTTAGAGCGTCATGGTTATGGAATTTCTGACCACTACAGGTCTCAGTTACACCAGGACGAAGAAGAAAGGAAGAAAGAGTTTATCACTTGGTAAGAAACAGACAACAACGAGAAGAAATGCGTGTGAAAGACAGAGTCCACAGTGATTTACTGAGAAGCACTAAACACCACACACTTAAGTTACGACCCAATCCGTAGTAATAGCAGTCGACATATCAAGATGTCGGAGATTGCTATCAGTCGGGAAGTTGACGTCATGACTGGGTTTTTAAAGCACTATAGAATTTCTAAATTGGTTCCCTCCACTACGTTCAGAAGGAAGAGGAGGAGAAAGGACCTTCTGAATGATAGATCAGAGACAACAGCAAATACCACTGCAATGTACTGAGAAGCACTAAACATGATACACTTGAACCACGATCCAGTCCGTAGCAGTAGCAGTGGCGGCTAGATGTCAGAGATCACTGAATCGTTCACACATACCGCACGTTCATGTGCCGACGTCCACATGCAGCGTGCAAATCTGCTCATACGCCGCCGGCGCCAACTCTCAGAGGTCGGTGAAAAGTACTGCCGCGACCACAGCAGCAGTCGTGGACCCGCATGTATGCAAGAGTCCATGGCTCCCGGTCATGGAGGGCTTCAGGGGATGATTGGAGCGGTAGAAATTCAGTTGTTATCGATATGACCAGCGCAAACACATATCATTTCGAATCTCCACTCACGCAACACGCTCGTCTACTTCTACCCCAGCTCACGCAGAACACTGTGCTTTCTTCGCTAGTCCCCGCTACCGCAGACAAGAGCAGACGGGCCGACGCATTCTTTGTACCTAACCGCTGATCTCTTGCTGAGCTAATCCTTTACTTCTAGCTGCCTACTCCTTGTGACCAACCTTGCAGCCAGCCTCCTGGTCTGCGAAACAAACAGCTGCGGCTTGGGTGTATACAGTAGTTCTACCCAGTTCCACTCAGACGTAGATCCCCAGTTTAAAAATCCATTTTACCCAGTCCAAAACAACAATGTTGTTTTGACCAACCACCTCGAATTTTTCACGCGAAATGTAATTTTCTCCCTTTTATACAACATATTTTCGAAGATAGAAGAAATCAGGTCATACACGCCTTTTCACATCGCTAAAGTATAGTCACTTTTTGTGAAAAACCTTTTAACAGTATGCCATAGACTACATTTCCTTAGGTAGAGAAAAGGTCTGATCAGCTTAACATTTGTTACCTCATGCATCACAGGACTAGAATATTAAACTCATGGTTGGCTTATGATGGAGTGCTAAGATTCACCTCTGTCAAAAGATGTCTCCTCACTTTCAAATGCCTTAAAGTAACCAGATGCCTCTCCACATAAGAAATTTTTTAAGGCAACAGCACAGAGAAGTTGTTAATATCAGTTTTATACTATGTATCACTATAAATTCCGTAATACGTCTGATTTTGTTATGATGGTCGTCTCTCCATGTGTAGGCGGGAGACTGAAATTTCGTTAAAAGATATCGTCGCAACAAAAATAAAGACCTGACTACAACTCCAAGTCAAGACTCAAATCCGTGATACCAAATCGCCTCTACCCGCCCAGTGCCACATCATTGATAACAAACTGATAGACTAATTGATTAAATTGATCATGAGAGTCACTTTGCATTTCAAGTAATTTTTTTTCCGTAGTCGGATTACACTCACCATATGGGAAGATAAGCATTCTGCTTTTCCTCTTTCCTCCCTCTCTAAGCGTTTTCATTCTAATATCCCTTTCGCTTGAGCTATTAGAGCCTTTTCTCTTTCGAGGCGCTCCTCTTTTTCGCGTCTCTGTTTTTCTAAACGTTCCTCTTTTCACGCTTCTCTCGTTCCCGTTCTCTCAACTCGAGATTTGCCAGCAACACGGCTACAAAATCATTCGTCGGTGCTGGCTGAGGCAGCACATCAGCTTTGTCTACAACTGATGTTTTGTTTGAATCGTCAGCTGAGCTGACGCCTGTCTGCTGTTCCAGCTGTTGACCGCTAGCAGCAGGCACTATTCCCTCTACATTACTCTGTTCAGTTTCCAATTTGTGGGTTGCTGACACGGAAATTTTGATAGGAAACGGAGGAACGAAGGAAGTTTTAACACTTCCTTCGCTAACAAAAATACGCGAACTGCAAATGAGCAGTGGCACAAATCTGGCCCTGCAAATTGGCAGACGTAGGACGCTTCCGACGACCGGAGCGTGCGAGCGAATAACATAAACGTTACACCAATGCCGCCGCCAACTACGCAGCAGCACTGGACACCACAATCGCAATATGTCCCCAAACAGCAACAACAGAAACAAAATGAAACAGTATGCATTGTGGAATCAGTTGAAGAACCGCAATCCCGATGTTTGGGGGCGGTAAACTCCAACCGACCTATGTAAGCCTTCCACATAGGGTCGGTATGGCACATGGCAAAGGCAGGCAAAGCGTGCAAACATTCATGTTGAGATATAATGTAGGTGAATACCTCAGGGAGGAACTAATTGCCGAACCGAGACAGGCACCGCAACAAAAGGTTGAGTTAGTAAAAGCTGCTTTTCAGGCTCTAATAAACGGAATACCCATAACTGTCATTATTGATACAGGAGCAAGTGCTTCAGTTACGGATTGTGAATTCTATAAATGCGTAGACCAGGTTAAGAAACTGCCAGTTTTACCAGTGCTAAACTGTAAAATTGTTGGGGCCATACGTGGCCGGGTGCAGATCATTAAAAATCAGGTACAGGCCGTCCTAGACACAGAAAAAGAAAAAATTGTTGGGGGCCATACGTGACAAGGTGCAGATCATTAAAACTCAGGTATACAGGCCGTCCTAGGCATAGAAAAGAAGCGATGAAATGCTCATTTTTGGTCGTTAGGAACTTAGCGGTATTCTGTATCCTGGGTTTGCGTGAGAGGAACGCGAAGATAAACCTCCCTCGTGCGACAAGCACCTTGAAAAACCACAATAAGGTTATTGAACTGGCACTGATAAAGAGTGCTGCCACACATAACAATTACTGTAGGCAGGTTTAGGTAGATTTCTATGACCAAATGTAGAAAATGACTGCTACAGGGGGGGACTTACAATAAGATAGTCTATGGCACTGAATCTGAAACAAAAGAGAAAAGACAAGGTATTGAAGTAAAGGTGTCGGAATCGAGTTACCTCGACCGTAACCAAAAGAATGAACTGACTCATCTGCTAAACAAATATAGTCAGGTATTCTCAGAGAAATCTGGTATAATAAGTGGATACACTTATGACATGCAAATTAAACCGTATGATACGTTTTGCCGTGTCACGTATTCCTTGCCATGGGCTAAAAAGCAAGGCGTAGATAAAGGGATTCAACAAATGCTTAAATGGCGGATAATAGAAGATTAATTGTCGCCATATAGCAGCCCTCTGCTCGCAGTCGACAAAGCAGATGGAATTATGCGGTTAGTGCTGGATGCCCCAGACATTAACAAACTCGTTATGTCTGTAAGAACCCGACCTGAAATGAAGATCACGAAACAAAAGTAGTTACAGTAGTGTAATGTTATTTCATTAATTTTAGGTTCATTCTTTTCTCTTCCTTGTGCGTGTATTGTAAATATGTGTCTAAATGTATATATATATATATATATATATATATATATATATATATATATATATATATATATATATGTGTGTGTGTGTGTGTGTGTGTGTGTGTGTCTGTGTATGAAAGCAGGATGTCTGCATTAATACACAGAGAGCATGTGAACAATGGCAACAAATAGTGAATTACTAATGACAGTGCACTTACTTAGTGTAAATTTCATAAAATCAAAATTTGAGTAGGGAGATGTAGGCAGTTTGCATTGTCCCTAGGTGACTAATGTGCGCCTATAAATCATAGACCAATATCAAAGAATTTTAGAAAAACCATAATGACAGAATTGTCAAACATAGGTATTGAAATTAAACTTCCATCACGGTGGAGGGTATAGATCCTTCATACGTTAGATACTTGGGAGTAATGTGCTCGGATCCGGTTATCAGAAAGCAAAGTAAACACTAGAGAACAGATCAGTGTTAACAGCTAATATGACGGCTAAATATACTGAACTGAATAGTCCAGGTGGCCAATTGGTCGAACTTTCTGCATGAGGGAACACTGGCTACATGAATCCTACCGAAATATAAAGACTTTAATTGTAAAATACACTCCTGGAAATGGAAAAAAGAACACATTGACACCGGTGTGTCAGACCCACCATACTTGCTCCGGACACTGCGAGAGGGCTGTACAAGCAATGATCACACGCACGGCACAGCGGACACACCAGGAACCGCGGTGTTGGCCGTCGAATGGCGCTAGCTGCGCAGCATTTGTGCACCGCCGCCGTCAGTGTCAGCCAGTTTGCCGTGGCATACGGAGCTCCATCGCAGTCTTTAACACTGGTAGCATGCCGCGACAGCGTGGACGTGAACCGTATGTGCAGTTGACGGACTTTGAGCGAGGGCGTATAGTGGGCATGCGGGAGGCCGGATGGACGTACCGCCGAATTGCTCAACACGTGGGGCGTGAGGTCTCCACAGTACATCGATGTTGTCGCCAGTGGTCGGCGGAAGGTGCACGTGCCCGTCGACCTGGGACCGGACCGCAGCGACGCACGGATGCACGCCAAGACCGTAGGATCCTACGCAGTGCCGTAGGGGACCGCACCGCCACTTCCCAGCAAATTAGGGACACTGTTGCTCCTGGGGTATCGGCGAGGACCATTCGCAACCGTCTCCATGAAGCTGGGCTACGGTCCCGCACACCGTTAGGCCGTCTTCCGCTCACGCCCCAACATCGTGCAGCCCGCCTCCAGTGGTGTCGCGACAGGCGTGAATGGAGGGACGAATGGAGACGTGTCGTCTTCAGCGATGAGAGTCGCTTCTGCCTTGGTGCCAATGATGGTCGTATGCGTGTTTGGCGCCGTGCAGGTGAGCGCTACAATCAGGACTGCATACGACCGAGGCACACAGGGCCAACACCCGGCATCATGGTGTGGGGAGCGATCTCCTACACTGGCCGTACACCACTGGTGATCGTCGAGGGGACACTGAATAGTGCACGGTACATCCAAACCGTCATCGAACCCATCGTTCTACCATTCCTAGACCGGCAAGGGAACTTGCTGTTCCAACAGGACAATGCACGTCCGCATGTATCCCGTGCCACCCAACGTGCTCTAGAAGGTGTAAGTCAACTACCCTGGCCAGCAAGATCTCCGGATCTGTCCCCCATTGAGCATGTTTGGGACTGGATGAAGCGTCGTCTCACGCGGTCTGCACGTCCAGCACGAACGCTGGTCCAACTGAGGCGCCAGGTGGAAATGGCATGGCAAGCCGTTCCACAGGACTACATCCAGCATCTCTACGATCGTCTCCATGGGAGAATAGCAGCCTACATTGCTGCGAAAGGTGGATATACACTGTACTAGTGCCGACATTGTGCATGCTCTGTTGCCTGTGTCTATGTGCCTGTGGTTCTGTCAGTGTGATCATGTGATGTATCTGACCCCAGGAATGTGTCAATAAAGTTTCCCCTTCCTGGGACAATGAATTCACGGTGTTCTTATTTCAATTTCCAGGAGTGTATGTACAATGTGTGCTACACAATATAAAAGTGAAAGTGCTTATAATGGACTCTTCATACGTACAATGTACAAACTGTGTGCGTAAAGTGCATTTTAAGTGTCGAACAATCTGGACGCTAAAGTAGCAACAGGGAAAGGTCAAAACCTTTAAACAAACAAGACAAATGCACGAACTGTGTAGATGGAAAAAGCAGTGAGCGCAACCACAGCAAGGAATAGCTGTGATACACAAAAAGATTATGAATCTGTAAATAGTATGCAAATTTATGGCCAAAGTCCGTCGCGTGTGGAAATGTCTAACTATTAATGTGAAGTTTCACGTACAAAATAGTTACATGTAGTGTACAAAACTGTTGAAACATCACATGCATGAAAATGTTAGATGTACTGTCAAACTGCGGAATCCGCATACGGCAGTGAGTAAAACACGGGACATCTGAACACTTGAAGTGACAGGTGGACCAACATACAACAGGAAACCCTAACGGAACACGATGACTGTATGAACGTTCTAGGAAGTGAAAATGCAGTGCGTGTATGACGGGAAGTGTTGACAAGCTATGAGCTGTGCGTTCTGTTAACCAGTCAGATAGTCGAAGCCTAATCCTAGATGTTGCGAAGTGCTGGACTTGTGACGTTCAAAACAATGTACATACACAAACAACAAGACAGCGACACGTGTGGCTGAGAGTGGTCGTGAATTAATCAAAACATCTGTTCAGCTTATATGTGCATATATCTTCATGATAAGAAAGCTGATGCGTGGTGAACTTATTTCATGCTTGCTTCGCCGTAGCACGATGACGGAGCCGGCCTGCCGTTCAACAGCTGATCAGCGCGCGGTGGGTGTCACACGCTACTACGACAACGATGAGCAGCTGTCCGGCGGCCAACGACCGATGACAGAAGGCGAGTTTCCGATCGTTTGACGCGCATTCCACAAACGCCGAACCACAAAGTCGCCCAGCGAGGGCATCGTTAAAATATTGATCAGTAATCACGTAAAGTTCTATAAATTCAATTTATTGATACATTCTACAGTATTGACTGCGAGAGACATGAATGAGAAGGTTTTTGTGCTGTATGTAACTCCTAAAAACTATGTTACCTATGTAATGTGGTACTACATTGAAAGTTGATGCACTAGAAAAATGATCGAACTTAGTAAAATTAACCATCAATTGCATGTTTTCATATTGTATGCCCGATAAATGAATCAGATATGTAACATGTAAATATTGTGTAAAACTGATTCCTCTAGAAATGATCGTCTACAGATCAATATAATCAAATGATAACATCATTCACAATCATTACTTGATAGTGACGGGAGTGTGAACAGTTTGAAGAGTCCGGGTGGGGTTTTTTAACCCGGTTTTTTCCCGTTGCCCGTAACCTAAAAAGGGGAGTAAAGTTATTGTTTACCGGGATTGTTCGACAAACTGTTCTCACCCGCAGCGTTGTGTAAGAGCGAAAGGTAGAGCAATGCCCATAGTCGAAATAGATGAAACCTTGTAAAAAAGGAAAATGTCCTTTGTAACAAAATGAATGTAAATTATCAACCATTGTTAAGTGTGTATGTATACGCAAATTTGTAAAAACAAACGAGACGTAGAGTGACACGTGTCTAAAAAACATACGTGTGAGAAGTAACATGTTTTATTAGGAAGGTGGTATGACTGTTCGCAAACTACAAGTGTTTTTGGCCCATTCATACCAGGGGGCCCTTGTACCCATAAACGAAACAAAATATCAAATCGTGTGACGACAAGTCAGCTACAAAATGCAGTAAAATGAAAATTGTAAAAAACTCTGGAAATGCGCGTCCAATTAGCTGTCATAACTGTAATTCATAATGAAATGAAATAATAATGGTACAAACAGATTCTATAAGATAACTGTATAGGATCTTTGTGGTAGTTAATTGTTCCTTTTCTCGCTGTTGAAAGGAACTAAATAAGACCAGCGTTATTACTCACACTCTCTTCTAGTCTCAAAGCTAACGCTCGCTACGGCGGCCGTTTCACATTTCAAGTTCTAAATTTTAAATAATATATGATAATTTATACTGATCGTGCATTTTTTCTTTCGTATGCCTAGAGACTTTCATGCAGAAGTAAAAATACTATTTGTAAGGTTGGCAGACACCTTGCGTAGGAATAATCTCATTATAAATTTATTGCGTTCCGTCATCAACAGATGCTTTAAAAGACTCGCACTATAATTATCAAGGAAAAGAAAGTGAATATATTCATAAAAACTAAGGTTAAAACTAAGAACAAACAATTAAGTTCGGATATTGGCCGCTTCTCGGCAAGACGAAGATTATTACATTTAAAAAATGGAAATTCTTTCATTACAATGTTTCTTTTAATTAAATTTCACTACTGTAAAGACACCCTGGAGCAATATTTTAATGTGATAACACGAAATACAATCCCTGAGATTATGTTTACTTTGTTAACAAATTCTTAAACCACCTCACGCAATCCTATAATAACAAGGTCGTGAGTCACGAGCTGTTAAATAATCAGAGTTCATAGAAAGTATAGATTCAGATCAAACATATTATCATGATTCTTTCTTGTGTCCGCTGCGGCAAATAAGTGATCTATTCACGCTCTTGCTGGGCGTAAATATAAGTAAAGTTATGCGGTAAGATCTTACACGCTTTTCGTCACATTCATTGAGTACACCGTAAGTATACTTGAGACGCTGTCCAGACCTGCGCGGTAGAGGTACAGCATGCCCCACACATTTCCGTGAACAGACATCAGTGCACTCGCATGTAAGCCGCAATGAATCGCTAAACGGCTGGCGTACTGTAAGCTACTTGTTTACAAAACTACAGGGTGTTTCAAAAATGACCGGTATATTTGAAACGGCAATAAAAACTAAACGAGCAGCGATAGAAATACACCGTTTGTTGCAATATGCTTGGGACAACAGTACATTTTCAGGCGGACAAACTTTCGAAATTACAGTAGTTACAATTTTCAACAACAGATGGCGCTGCAAGTGATGTGAAAGATATAGAAGACAACGCAGTCTGTGTGTGCGCCATTCTGTACGTCGTCTTTCTGCTGTAAGCGTGTGCTGTTCACAACGTGCAAGTGTGCTGTGGACAACATGGTTTATTCCTTAGAACAGAGGATTTTTCTGGTGTTGGAATTCCACCGCCTAGAACACAGTGTTGTTGCAACAAGACGAAGTTTTCAACGGAGGTTTAATGTAACCAAAGGACCGAAAAGCGATACAATAAAGGATCTGTTTGACAAATTTCAACGGACTGGGAACGTGACGGATGAACGTGCTGGAAAGGTAGGGCGACCGCGTACGGCAACCACAGAGGGCAACGCGCAGCTAGTGCAGCAGGTGATCCAACAGCGGCCTCGGGTTTCCGTTCGCCGTGTTGCAGCTGCGGTCCAAATGACGCCAACGTCCACGTATCGTCTCATGCGCCAGAGTTTACACCTCTATCCATACAAAATTCAAACGCGGCAACCCCTCAGCGCCGCTACCATTGCTGCACGAGAGACATTCGCTAACGATATAGTGCACATGATTGATGACGGCGATATGAATGTGGGCAGCATTTGGTTTACTGACGAAGCTTATTTTTACCTGGACGGCTTCGTCAATAAACAGAACTGGCGCATATGGGGAACCGAAAAGCCCCATGTTGCAGTCCCATCGTCCCTGCATCCTCAAAAAGTACTGGTCTGGGCCGCCATTTCTTCCAAAGGAATCATTGGCCCATTTTTCAGATCCGAAACGATTACTGCATCTCGCTATCTGGACACTCTTCGTGAATTTGTGGCGGTACAAACTGCCTTAGACGACACTGCGAACACCTCGTGGTTTATGCAAGATGGTGCCAGGCCACATCGCACGGTCGACGTCTTTAATTTCCTGAATGAATATTTCGATGATCGTGTGATTGCTTTGGGCTATCCGAAACATACAGGAGGCGGCGTGGATTGGCCTCCCTATTCGCCAGACATGAACCCCTGTGACTTCTTTCTGTGGGGACACGTGAAAGACCAGGTGTACCGCCAGAATCCAGAAACAATTGAACAGCTGAAGCAGTACATCTCATCTGCATGTCAAGCCATTCCGCCAGACACGTTGTCAAAGGTTTCGGGTAATTTCATTCAGAGACTACGCCATATTATTGCTACGCATGGTGGATATGTGGAAAATATCGTACTATAGAGTTTCCCAGACCGCAGCGCCATCTGTTGTTGACAATTGTAACTACTATAATTTCGAAAGCTTGTCTGCCTGAAAATGTACTGTTGTCCCAAGCATATTGCAACAAACGGTGTATTTCTATCGCTGCTCGTTTAGTTTGTATTGCCGTTTCAAATATACCGGTCATTTTTGAAACACCCTGTATTAATGGCGCTTTGCAGGCTTTTCGATCAGAAAATGCTTGAATCGCAGCATCAAAGATTAGTTGCCTTTCCATATTATATTCAGCTGCTGAACGCCACAAATCTGTGAAACTTTGTCAATGCATAATTGATCTGAGATAGTTTCTAGCAGGCGCCAGAGCGCTGAATGACATTTCTGCTTCAGATGCGATAGAAGAGTGTAAAAGATGCCCATGGCTACACATAAATTCGGAAATAAGCTCTAAGTTAAATCACTCCGGAAAAAAGTATTGCTTCATGACAACTCTCAGCTGCCTGTGCACCACATAAGGCTATGACAGGCACATAGAGAGAATTTTGCAAGATGATTCCCCTGAAGAGAATATGTCCGAACTCCTTCATAACACCTTCTCGTATTACCTCTGTTATAATAACCTCGTTTGCGGCGTACTCTGATAGGAACTGAGTGTTTCACAGCTATTGATTCAATTAAGTGTGCAATAGCAACTCCTGTTTTCTGATTACAATCTACGAATTCTAAAGCCGTTTTCCTGTTCAACGTGATTTCAACCAGGTGTTGCTCCAGCAATGGATGAGTAATACCTCTCACTTTCTCTCTGTTCCTCATTGTTACTGTTGACGTGACGGGCACAAATAGAACTAAATTCATTCTCAGCATCACTACACACGTGATGCACTTGCAGCGCTTTACAGCTTCTTGTCCATCACTGACCCTTCAAGTGTTTTGCAAGATCTTGATCATAGTGACTCAAGAACTCTAATATTCTGAGAAAATTTCCATCACTTAGATCTCCAGTTTTCTGAAATGAACCTCTGAAGGCCAAACTTCTTCGGCCAAGAAATAACCTCACATCAAGTAACATGAGGTTTTCCATGTAAGATGGTTATTCCACGGACGAACAAAAAAGAACATTACTTCTTTACTTCTGAGCAATAACATGAGTTTCTACTGCTTGTCTTAGTGCTTGCCAAACCCTGCCATGGCCTACAAGGTCTGCGGATCTCTCCCCAATTACTCACACGGTCCAAAGCTTCAATTGGACAGAATTTGGCAGGAAGATCCTCAGGAGGGCATCCAACAACTCTGTCAATCAGTGCCAAGCCGAATAACTGCTTTCATAAGCGACAAATATGTAACAACGCTTTATCGACTTGCTCATTGTGTGAAGCTCATTCTCTTGAGTAAATCATCAATTTTTTCTGAAATTGTAATCATTTGTTTGTCTGTCCATTGTGGTGGAACCGGTTTATAGTATTTTGTGACTTTAATTACTTATAAATGATATTTCAGGTAGATTAATATATATATATATATATATATATATATATATATATATATATATATATATATGATTATCCCGGCTAATAGTTGTCACTCTGCTAAAGAAATCTCCACTTAACGCTGTGTAGAAATGTTGTCTGTAAAGTCGTGTGAGTGGCACTAAACTGCATATCATTTATCAGATTTTACACAATTGTTACTTGAGATGGAAGCACTTTTCTCTAGCAAAGGGAACATTTAGTCAGAAAATACTACCCGCAAACAACACTGACTTATGTCTCATATTAAAATATTTCATGTAAATCGTCTGAAATAATTAGGCTTCATATATCAGCAAATAAGAAACTGATATTACGTAACGTGCTGTGAGCACTGAATTTAAAGATTCAATCTGAGTTGAATTCTGTCTTAAAGTAGATTCGAGACCACCAGTGCACATTTACTTCCATTCATTTATATCTAACAACATTTATCTTTGTTAAAATTCTCGATTCAAAACTGCCGCGGAGATATTTTTGCTAAGATGGCGGCAGACATTTGCCTATTGTTATTCTCGATTTATTTTACATCAAGGTAATATATTTAGATAAAACTCTTTAAGCCTTTTATATCTATTCTTTAGCATTTAAAATCATTTTCAATGATAAATACCGTCATATTTTCTATACCAGCTATAGTAAATTCCGCTGTAAGTTACTAGCGCTAACGGCTGCGCTCCTAGTTGCGGAGCTGAAAATTAATACTTAAAAACATTAATTATATTGGATAACAACTGAAATAAATACAAATCCACTTCTAGACAATAGCGACTCTATTTTTCAAATAATAATTAACAATATATAGTTACAGGTTTTCTCTTTACAGACCTCACACGTCTCACGTCCATCGGTTAACGCAGGAAGAACAACTGCACCACAGTTATCACAGATAGCAAAAAAGATTATAATTGTCGTTGTCCATGAATGTAGTTCTCTGATAATAGTTTTAATTCACACGGAAATTAAATTATTACAGAAATAATGAAATAATTACCGTCATTTTTACACAATACAGTCCTTTTGAAAGTAGTATCGAAAACATTTGTTGAAGTTTGTACACATAGTTCATTTTAACATCTTATGGCTAGAACATAGTGTCGTGGATATTACACCATGTACATCACATCTACTAATTACTCCGTTGTGCGTCTTTTTTTTTCCGTGGAATATGTTTTATTTTGTGTTTAGTTTTGAATACAAAATATCTTTTGAATATTTCGTGTAAAATCACCTTGTGTTGGAGTCAGAAGTGCCTTATCTTTGAATACTGTTGGCAGTCCTACCAAAGTATAGCGAAGTTCCACTGCTGTTGCTGAGTACATTTGTTGGGGTAATGTTTTGGTACGATTTCCAACAATATTTAAAGGCAGTACAGTTTTGACTCCACGAGTAAGCGGTTTTAGTGCTCGATGTCGAAAGAAAATCTAGTGCATGCAGGATCAAATACCAAATAGATCTTTATTCAACTAGTCTGTAAGAAATACAAAAGTGTTTTTGAGGTTAAAAACGGGATGCACTCAGCCCTTGTGAGGCAAACTGAGGAGCTATTTGATTGAGAAGTAGAGGCTCCGGTCTCGGAAACTGACATACGGCCGGGAGAACGGTGTGTTGCCCCTCAATATCTACATCCAGTGACGCCCGTGGGCTGAGATTGACACTGCGGCCTGCCGGTACCGTTGGGCCTTAATGGCCTGTTCGGGAGGAGTTTAGTTTTTTTTCTTTTTTTTTTATATTGGTTATGCTGGTGCTTGGGAAATGTTCTTTAATTAATTATATGTTGCAGAATTTATTTTACAACAGCAGTCTGATATTTGCAACTGAGCATCCTCGCATATCTGAACCCTTGAGGAACTTCCCCCACTCACTCCCGTAAGGCTTGGGCCCTGGGGATTTTGCTTCCCCTGCCCCACGCCCCTCTCATAGCGCCTACCGAATTGCTAGACCATCAAAACCGACATGTAAAAAGGCCATCATTTATCGGATTTCATGCATGAGCTTGCGTGTACCAAAATATGTGACGTTTATGAAAGTATCTTTTGACTGCATTGACTTAGAATCTCAAATTTTTTGCACCGCCAAACACGTTAGACATTAGCATCCGACATAAATTTCAACTTGAACCTCTACCTCTTCTTCATAAAAAGAGGACCTAACAGTCGGGAAAACAGGCAGACGAACTACAAACGCAAAAAAAAAAAAATGATTTAAGGAAGTAACGGTGAAGTAGTATGTATTGACCTCACAAACAGAAAATGGCCCTAACAAAAAAATTGAAGCATAGGCCAGTGTCAGTGCTCAGAATATAACGTTATGCATCAAGTGTCACAAAGAAGACGTATGTCAAGAGCCGTATCCCAGGGGTGTGTCCATGGCAGTAGGCATATGTTGTCAACAACTGAGACGCATCATATGAAAAGCGACCAGGGAAACTGCAACTAATGTTTGCTACTAAACGGGAACCCGCCTATACATTCTGCTGATTTCACAAAAGGACCTATTCAAGAGTTTGACTGGAAAGCAATCACCACCGCCCTTAATACTTCCGATCTAGCGCCCTCAAACGAATACCCTTCTCGCTCCTTATCGACCAACCATCAAAACCATTTTTTTGTGGACTAAAATGCATTTTAATCTTGAATTCTCGACATTTTTTATCAACAAACTAAAATCTTTCTACAGGTGTGGCATCCAAAAACTGCATGACCGTCGTGAGGCTACTTTAGTTAATGGCGACGTCTCTTATGTTTTTTGTTATATTCCACATACCAGCGAGAAATACTATAAAATTATACTCTATTACAAACGAATTAAAGCTTGTCAGGATTTATTTCATAAATTGAATAATATCCGTAACATGCGACTGCCCAAAACATTACACATTATCAAGATATTAAGAGCTTTTGATCCCCATATAGTCTGTCTACCGGGAGTCACGTGTCCTGCCTAAGAAGCATTTCAGGATTACCATAAAAATATATAAACCTTGCAGTTAGTAGACCCAAAAAGAAACCGAGTTACCGAATTATCCAATGCAACTCATAATCAGTTGAACTGTGCATTCAGAAAAAACTAAGATGTGTGTCCGTGTAAGCAGGAAAATATAAGTTTTTACAATGGTGCAAGGTCACAATTTCCTAAACTCTGCACCTAAATCGATAATGCTATGGGACTTCAGATGGTGAAGTTAAGATTTCCTTAATGGTTTTGGATATAGAAGCTTATAGCTCGGTAAGAGAACGAGTAAACAACTGACAAAATGTTGAGGCTTCTTACGAGATTAAAACCTCGTGCAGAAGCAGCGTTTTCTGCACAAAGCGGCCGCGTTACCTTTTCGCTAGCGAGCCGGTGCTGCTACGAGTACACTCTCACTGCGTTATTTATTACTAATAGAGAAAATTAGTAACGTTATACAGGGTGAGTCACCTAACGTTACCGCTGGATATATTTCATAAACCACATCAAATACTGATGAATCGATTCCACAGACCGAACGTGAGGAGAGGGGCTAGTGTAATTGGTTAATACAAACCATAAAAAAATGCACGGAAGTATGATTTTTAACACAAACATACGTTTTTTAAATGGAACCCCGTTAGTTTTGTTAGCATATCTGAACATATAAACAAATACGTAATCAGTGCCGTTTGTTGCATTGTAAAATGTTAATTACATCCGGAGCTATTGTAACCTAAAGTTGACGCTTGAGTACCACTCCTCCGCTGTTCGATCGTGTGTATCGGAGAGCACCGAATTACGTAGGGATCCAAAGGGAACGGTGATGGACCTTAGGTACAGAAGAGACTGGAACAACACATTACGTCCACATGCTAACATCTTTTTATTTGTCTTTTCCACTGACGCACATGTACATTACCATGAGGGGTGAGGTACACGTACACACGTGGTTTCCGTTTTCAGTTACGGAGTGGAATAGAGTGTGTACCGACATGTCAGGCCAATAGATGTTCAATGTGGTGGCCATCATTTGCTGCACACAATTGCAATCTCTGGCGTAATGAATGTCGTACACGCCGCAGTACATCTGGTGTAATGTCGCCGCAGGCTGCCACAATACGTTGTTTCATATCCTCTGGGGTTGTAGGCACATCACGGTACACATTCTCCTTTAACGTACCCCACAGAAAGAAGTCCAGAGGTACACGTACACATGTGGTTTCCGTTTTCAATTACGGAGTGGAATAGAGTGTGTCCCGACATGTCAGGCCAATAGATGTTCAATGTGGTGGCCATCATTTGCTGCACACAATTGCAATCTCTGGCGTAATGAATGTCGTACACAGTTGTGACATGCCCGAGGCAGGATTCGAACCTGCGACCGTAGCAGTCGCGCGGTTCCGTACTGAGCGCCTAGAACCGCTAGACCACCGCGGCCGGCTGACGTGTTGGAGTCGGCGAAATCCTGCAGCTGTCTTCCTATATTGTGATTAATTATTAAATTGACTGTTACTTGCCAGTGAAGTGCGCCAGCGGTGTTTTCTGCGCTGTGGTCGTTAACGCACCAATTACCTGCCCTGGTCGTTAGCGTAGTTTTCCGGCAGTGAGCCTTTCCTCGTCGTGTTGATGCTGTCCGGTACGGCGTGTAGTTCAACAGCCTTTTAAGTTGTTTGGTTCATATTTTGCTTAGAGTGGTTATTGTTCCCTTGGCTGTTTTTAGACGCCAATTTCTGAAGACGTAATGCTGTTCGTATCCTCGTCCTCGGCCGATATTTTCCATCGTTGTGCCGTTGGTCGGACGGAAGGGAATTCGTTAAATTGTTGGTCGGTCCTTGGGCCGTCCCTAGTTTTCGTTGCCATCCGATTACTTAACTTCAACTCTTGGCTGACTGTCTCACCTCACCTTATGTTTGAGCTACCTTCTCAGACCTACCTTTGGAACACTTCTGAGCACTTAGATTGTGATTTTCAGTTTAGTTTGAAGTATTGTGCGAGGCCTTTGGCCGTGTATTAATTCAGTTCTTTTTAAAATTTATTTAAAGGCCTTCAGCTGTGTTAAATTAACATTTTGAGGATTGATTTTATTTTAAAAAAGAAATAAATAATTTTTTTCCTTCAAATTGGTTCTATCTGAAATTGTTTGTAATCCAAGCCCTAAGCCGTTAGTTGTTCATTGTGTTATGTGTGGCCTTCAGCCAAGCATTTACGTGAACCCCTTCTAATAAGGGCTTCAGCCGTATGTGTTGTTTAAAGGAAAATTTTTTATAAGAAGCAAGGAGTTTACTTTAAATTGTTTGTCTGTCTTGTTGCTCAGGCCTTCATCCATTGTTTCAAATCTGTTAATATTTCTTTAATTAGGCTTTCGGCCATTCTGTTGTAAGTTTAAAAAGAAATTTCTTGGTTGGAAAAATTGTTTATTAATGTGTTTTAATTATAGTTGTTCTTCAGACGTGTAGTGTAGGCCTTCAGTCGCTAATTGTTTTCAATTGCATGTTTTTTTAAAAAGGAAAAAAACATTTTACCTTCCAATTGCTTTTAATTTCTAAGCCAGACCTTCAGCCATTCTTGTTTTTCATTGTGGTTTTGGGCCTTCAGCCCAGAAAGTATCTCAGGTTCTTTAATTAGACCTTCAGCCGTATTGTTTGGTTGTGATCTTTTAAAGCAATGTGTAAATGAGTGGTTCTTAGAAAAACAAAGTTGTGTGTTTGATTGTGCAACTCACAGTAACTATTTATGTCCCCATCCACAATCATGACCTTATACTGTGCCCTCTCTGAGTACCTACCGACCTGACTACAAGACCATAAATAATGTACATAGATCAGCTTAGAGTCGCAAGTGGAAAACACCTCCAACAGAAATTCCCACATCCTCCCATGTTGTCATCTAGTGCAGCTGGATATTGGGTGGTTTTCTTTCAGTGATTACAGTGATTTCAGTGATTACAAAACCAAGAAAAAATCACACATTGGGCATCCAAACCAGCTAGCGGATATCAACTTGACCGAACAAACAAATGAATGTTTCGAACAGGTGTTCGTTTGTTTGTGTACATAAACTTCAAACACGTAATTGTAAAAATGGGGCGTTTATAATTTGAGCAAGATGCCAAGAAACTTATTCCTTCCCCTGTTTTGACAGTGAATATTGCCCCTGGACATGCAACTTATCAACTTCAAATTAATATAACTATAATTTTGTGTACGAAGTTCCCGTGTACGATTTACAACCAATTACCCGAAATTTATTTACCATCTCAAATTTTCCTTATCATGAATTTTATTGAAAATAGTAATAAATACAATAATTTTTTATCACCAGTCTTCTGACTGGCTTGATGTGGCCCGCCACGGATTACTCTCATCTGCCAAGGTCTTCATCTCATAATACCACTTGCAACCTACGTCCTCCGTTACACACATCAAAAAAAGTTTTGCATCACCTCGCTTACGAGAGTTCCGGAACCTGTACAGAAAACAGGTATAGAGATCAGCATAAACATAATTTACGCCCTTTTTAATGCTCATGGAAACCACACATTGCATGTTGTGCCACCATACAGCGAGACCTTCAGAGGTGGTGGTCCAGATTGCTGTACACACCGGCACCTCTAATACCCAGTTACGCGTCCTCTTGCATTGATGCATGCCTGTATTCGTCGTGGCATACACAAGTTCATCAAGACACTGTTGGTCCAGCTTGTCTTACTCCTCAACGGCAATTCGGCGTAGATCCCTCAGAATGTTTGGTGGGTCACGTCGTCCATAAACAGGGGGCGCGAATTGTCGTCCATGAAGACGAATGCCTCGCCAATATGCTGCCGATATGGTTGCACTATCGGTTGGAGGATGGCATCCACGTATCGTACTGCCGTTACTGAGCCTTCCATTACAACCAGCGGCGTACTTTGGCCCCACATAATGCCACCTCAAAACAACAGGCAACCTCCACCTTGCCGCAGTCGCCGGACAGTGTGTCTAAGGCGTTCAGCCTGGCCAGGTTTCCTCCAAACACGACTCCGACGATTGTCTGGTTGAAGGAATACGCGACACTTATCGCTGAAGAGAACGTGATGCCAATCCTGAGCGGTCCATTCGGTATGTTGTTGGGCCGTTCTGTGGTGTCGTGATTGCAAAGATGGACCTCGCCATGGACGTCGGGAGTGAAGTTGCGCATTATGCAGCCTATTGCGAACAGTTTGATCCGTAATACGACGTCCTACGGCTGCATGAAAGGCATTATTCAACATGGTGGCATTGCTGTCAAGGTTCCTTCGAGCAATAATCCGTAGGACGGCCTGAGTCATCGAAAGTTCCAATCTCTCTGTATCTCCTCCATTTCCGAACAACATCGCTTTGGTTCACTCCAAGACAACTGGACACTTCCCTTGTTGATAGCCCTTCCTGGCACAAAGTAACAACGCGGACGCGATCGAACCGCGGTTTTGACCGCCTAGGCATGGCTGAACTACAGACAAAATGAGCAATGTACCTCCTTCATGGTGGAATGACTGGAACTGATCAGCTGTCGGACCCCCTCCGTCTATTAGGTGCTGCTCATGCATGGTTGTTTACATCTTTGGGCGGGCTTAGTGACATCTCTGACAGTCAGAGGGACTGTCTCTGTGATACAATATCCACAGCCAACGTCTGTCTTCAGGAATTCTGGGAACCAGGGTGTTGCAAAACTCTTTTTGATGGGGTGCATTTGCTAGATGTAAAAAAATGTTCAAATGTGTGTGAAATCTTATGGGACTTAACTGCTAAGCTCATCAATCCCTAAGCTTACACACTACTTAACCTAAATTATCCTAAGGACAAACACACACATTCATGCCCGAGGGAGGACTCGAACCTCCGCCGGGACCAGCCGCACAGTTCATGACTGCAGCGCCTTAGATGCTAGATGTATTCCAATCTCTGCCTTCCTCTATGATTTTTGCCCTCTACAGCTCCTCCCATCGCTCCCTGATGTCTTAACAGATCTCCTATCATCCTGTCCCTTATTCTTGTCAGTGTTTTCCGCATATTGCTTTACTCCACGATTCTGCGCAGATCCTCCTCATTCCTTGCCTTATCAGCCACCTAATTTTCAACATTCGTCTGTAGCACCACATCTGAAGTGCTTCGATTCTCTCCTATTTTGTTTTCCCATTGTCCATGTTTCACTACCATGCAACGCTGTGCTCCGAACGTACATTCGCAAAGATTTTCTGTTTGATACTAGTAGACTTCTCATGGGCAGGAATGTCCTTTTGCCAATACTATTCTGCTTCTGATGTCCTCCTTGCTCCGTCCGTCATTGGTTATTCTGTTGCCTAGGTAGGAGAATTCCTTCATTTCATCTACTTCGTGACAATCAAGCGTGATTTTAAGTTTCTCACTGTTCTCATTCCTGCTACTTCCCATTACTTTCGTCTTTCTTCGATTTAATCTCAATCCATATTCTGTACTCATTAGACTGTTCATTCTGTTCAGCAGATGGTGTAATTCTTCTACGCTTTCACTCAGGATAGCAATGTCATCAGTGAATCGTATCATTGATATCCTTTCACGTTGAATTTTAGTCTCAATTCTGAACCTTTCTTTTATTTCCATCATTACTTCTTCGATGTACAGTTTCAACAGTAGGGGCGAAAGACTACGTCACAGTTTTGCACCCTATTTAATCCGAGCACTTCGTTCTTCGTCGTCTACTCTTATTATTTCCTCTTGGTTCTTGTACATACTCCATATTAACCGTCTTTCCCTATAACTTACACCTATGTTCCTCAGAATTTCGACTTCTTGCACCATTTTACAGTGTCGAACACTTTCTCCAGGTCGATAAATCCTATGAACGTGTCTGATTTTCGTTTGGTCTTGTACCCATTTTCAACCGCAATGTCAGAACTGCCTGTCTGGTGCCTTTACGTTTCTTAAAGCCAAACTGATCGTCATCTCACACATCCCCAGTTCTCTTTGCCATTCTTCTGTATATTATTCTTATCAGCAACTTAGCTGCTTCAGTTGTTAAGCTGATTGTGCGATAATTCTCGCATTTGTGGGTATTTCAGTCTTCGGAATTGTGTGAATAATATTTTTCCAAAATACAGATGGTATGTCGCCACCTTTTGACTTCCCTATATGCTGAGTCAGTCCTTCCAACAGTCATTTCTTTTTCGATTTTTTCACATTTTTCATGCGGCCATTTCGTCTCAGCTTCCCTGCTCATCCTGTTTATTTCACTCCTCAGCGACTTATATTCCTTTATTCCTGAATTTCCTTGACCATTTTGTGCTTCCATCTTTCATCGATCAGCAGATGTATTTGTTCTGTTATTCATAGTTTCTTCACAGTTACCTACTTTGTATCTGTGGTGTCACCGCCAGACACCACACTTGCTAGGTGGTAGCTTTTAAATCGGCCGCGGTCCATTAGTACATGTCGGACCCGCGTGTCGCCACTGTCAGTGATAGCAGACCGAGCGCCACCACACGGCAGGTGTCGAGAGACTTACTAGCACTCGCCCCAGTTGTACGGACGACTTAGCTAGCGATGCACACTGACGAAGCCTCGCTCATTTGCAGAGCAGATAGAATAGCCTTCAGCTAAGTCAATGGCTAAGACCTAGCAAGGCACCATAAGTATTACATTGCATGATCTACAGAGTCTCACTTGTATCGTCAAGAGCGATGTACAACAATGATGGATTAAAGTTAAGTATTCCAGCAGCTACGTACTTTTCTTTATAGCATTCATTACGTATCCTGTTTCAGACCTATCTCTAGCCTGCGTGAGTTTAACGCGTGCATTCGGCCTCCTCAACCAAGTAGTGTGCGTAGTGTTGGCTAACTGCTAACACTACAGTATCTATGTTTTTCTTTGCAACTTCTGTGGCAGAACTTTTTAGATATGTCCATTCCTCTTCAACTGTACTGCCTACTTACTATTCCTTACTGCTGTATCTATAGCCTTAGAGAACTTCAAGCGAATGTCATTCCTAAGTACTTTCGCATCCCACTGTCTTGCGTACTGATTTTTCCTGACTAATCTCTTAAACTTCAGCGTCCTCTTCATCACTACTACATTTTCTACTGAGTCTATATCTGCTCCTGGGTACGCCTTACAATCCAGTATCTGATTTCGGAATCTTTGCCCATGCTGTAATCTAACTGAAATTTTCATTTATCATCCGGCCTTTTTCAAGTATACCTCCTCCTCTTGTGGTACTTGAACAGAGTATTCGTTACTGCTAGCTGAAATTTATTACAGAACTCAATTAGTCTTTCTCCTCTCTAATTACTTGTCCCAAGTCCATATTCTACTGTAAACCTTTCTTCTACTCCTTCCTCTACAACTGCATTCCAGTCCCCCATGACTATTAGATTTTCATTTCTCTTTATGTACTGTATTACCCACGCAATATCCTCATATACTTTCTCTATCTCTTCATCTTCGACTTGCAACGTCGTCATATATACCTGAACTAACATCGATTCTGATAAGAACAACCCCATCACTGAACCGTTCACAGTAACACACTCTCTGCCCTACCTTCCTATTCGTAACGAATCCTACTCCCGTTATGCCATTTTCTGCTGCTTTTGGTATTATCCTATACTCATCTCGACAGAAATCCTTGTCTTCTTTTCATTTCACTTCACTGACTCCTATTATATCCAGATTTAGCCTTTGCATTTCCCTTTAACGATTTTCTAGCTTCCCCACTACGATCACTTCTTCTCATGGTCACCTCCTCCCGGAGATCTGATAGGGGGACTGTTCCGGAATCTTTGCCAATGGAGAAATCTTCATGACACTTTTCAATTACAGGTCACACGTCCTGTGGATACACGGTACGTGTCTTTAATGGAGTGGTTTCCATTGCCTTCTACACCACTATGCCGTTGATCATTGCTGATTCTTCCTGCTTTAAAGGGCAGTTTCATACCCCAAGGGCAACAGAATGCCCTGAGCCTCTGTCTCCTCCTATGCACTCTTTGACAAGGCCGTTTGCAGAATGAGGGTGACTTCTTATGCCGAAAGTCTTCGACTGCCATTGTTGATTACAACCGAAATTTATGCATTGGCAGGTTTCGAAGCGGGGACCGACGCCGTTTTGAATGCTAATCGAAGATACTACCCCTCGACCACGGGTTCACTTACAACGTAAGTAACGATTTACGATGTAATTAAAGTAAAACAAAAATCATAAAGAAAGGTTTCCACAAAGTGGCTCGATTCTACAACCTTCACTTTACCGCTGCGCCATCCACTGCTTGGAAACAACACTAACGTAAATGGCTCATGGCTCATCCGAACCGCGGCCAAATTCCTACTTTTTCTAAACGCTTGGCCATCTCGATCTCCCACTTCTGTCACGTTAATTTCTGACTAAACCCTGAACATTACATAAATTTGGACGAAATCAGTAATGACGAGTAGATGCGCTCCCATCCGGTGAACGAATTCCTAACCGCTTCCAAAGTTTGTGTTTGCTGAGCAGTTTTCGATGTCCACTCTGATCTTAACGCTTTGCGCTTCTCTTTTACCTTCTAACCTTCGTGGCAATGCTGCAGTTGAACTTGCATTTAGCGCCACTGTCGGGCGGTCAGCAGCGCATCTGCACTGGCCATTGACCCATCGCACAAGCAAAACCCACTCCGGCAAAAATACCGTCTTCTCTAAAACCGATGGATTGGAAGGAACGACACAGGGGACGTCTGACTTCTTTTTTTCTTTTTCCGTTGAGCCACATGCTATGCTTCGCATATTGCTCCTCGTGCCTAGTCTGCTGCAGAAAGCAACGACTGCAGAAGATCCTCTCTGGAATGAGATTTTCACTCTGCAGCGGATTGTGCGCTGATATGAAACTTCCTGGCAGATTAAAACTGTGTGCCGGACCGAGACTCGAACTCGGGACCTTTGCCTTTCACAGGCAAGTGCTCTACCAACTGAGCTACCCAAGCACGACTCACGCCCCGTCCTCACAGCTTTACTTCTGCCAGTACCTCGTGTCCACTACCCAAACGGGGCGTGAATCGTGCTTGGGTAGCTCAGATGGCGCCGGCTCGGTAGCTCAGCGTGTTCGGTCACAGGTTTAGCTGCCCTCTGTAATTAAGAAACTGAGTTAATCGATCAACAACGAACTTAAACGGATGTCTTACGACGTCCGCCCCTAACCAAGCAGATGCAACGAACGAAACCGAACAAAATGAGATTAAAAAAAAAAGATGATAGAGCACTTGCCCGCGAAAGACAAAGGTCCCGAGTTCGATTCTCGGTCCGGCACGCAGTTTTAATCTGCCAGGAAGTTTCAAGATCCTCTCTGTCTTACAGGAGGGAGATGAGAATATTGTGGCCACCTACAGAATGTGGGCTTTCTGTGTAAGGCAACTGGTCAATGATATTTTTCCTTAATGTGCTTCTAGATACGCAGAAATAAAAGCATTACTCGATACACCCCTCAGAGTTCATAAAAATTCTTACTTTTTTTCCATTTTTCTTATTTACGAATATAAAAATTCGTGTAATATGAAATTATTTCAAATAACAATCAAACGACTATAACTTATATTAAACATATGAGGGCAGTCACATGAAAACCGAACACCCACAACAACGGGACCGCTGAATGGTTCGATTCACAGGTGATCACCACACGCGTTAAGACTGTGGTGTTCACGCCAGACACCACACTTGCTAGGTGGTAGCCTTTAAATCGGCCGCGGTCCGCTAGTATACGTCGGACCCGCGTGTCGCCACTATCAGTGATTGCAGACCGAGCGCCGCCACACGGCAGGTCTAGAGAGACGTCCTAGCACTCGCCCCAGTTGTACAGCCGACTTTGCTAGCAATGATTCACTGACAAATTACGCTCTCATTTGCCGAGACGATAGTTAGCATAGCCTTCAGCTACGTCATTTGCTACGACCTAGCAAGGCGCCATTATCATTTGTTATTTATCTTGGGATGCATGTACAGTCAGACCGATGTTCACCAATTATGGATTAAAGTTAAGTATTTCACCATCTGCGTCCGTTTTTCTGAGTTCTAATTTCCTTGTCATTTTCCAGACCTCACGCCAGCCTGCGTGAGCTTAAACGCGTGCCTTTCGGTCTCCCGTCTATTGAGGATTGGCTGTCTTGCCAGTCCACAACAAAGACATTTATTCCACTGGGAGACGAGACGATCAATTCCTCTTTCCTATAACTCGATCGGCTGCTGGCGGATCCACAACCCATCCGCTCTTGCGCTTCCTTTTCCGACTGAAACCGACGCATGTCTTTCCTCAGGTCACCAAAGGCTTCGCAATCACGCGGTGAAAGATCCGACCTGTACGGAGGATGTTACAGACTTTACCAAACGAGATCGCTGAAGCGTAGCCTTCGTCTGATTGGCAGTTTGGGGGCGGGCGTTAACGTGCAGCAGCATGCTTATGTCCGAGGGCAACGACAAAGCCAACAGTGGAAACATCCCACAACTCCACGGCCAAAGAAATCCAAAGCTGTTCACACAATTGCCGTAAATTCATTTTTGTGTCCTGCCTACTCGTCGAATATGGTGTGCCTTGGAAACCTGCTTTCTCGGATCGCTAACAAGTCAAGCAAATAGTGTTAATGAATCTTTATTACAGTAAGATAAACGACAATACTTTGAGAATTTAAAACAATGTGTCGCAAGCAATGGGCGACAGACAACATAAGAAATCTCATCAGTATAGACAATGCTTAATACAAGTGAAATTATACAGCTCCTAAGTCGCTGCTGTACAGGTCGTACAACGGCTAATCTTCAACTGGGCTGCGGCCAGGCGGTGGCTTCTGTTCTGTCCGCCTAGAGGCCGCTGCTGTCTCGTTGCCGTCCTAGAGAGGGGTCGGTCAGCATACTATTAGCTGACTTCTCCACAGCCCTCTCTGGTCTAACGTTCCTGGCCGGCGAACTGGTGCTTGACTCTACGCCAGAACAATCATGATGACCTCTATCTTGAAGTACCTCGAGCGTGGAACCACTATCAAAGCGCTATGCTATGAAGAGATTTGCTGAAAAAGCGATGCGACAGAAAGTCAAAACACTCAGGAATGCTTGGTTTGGTTGGGAAACACTGCTACACCTCCGTACTCCTGTATCTTCTCATCTCCGGCGACCTGAAGGAAGACATGCGTAGACGTCGGTTTCAGTTGGACGAGAAAATGCAAGAGTAGGTGCAGTTGGGAATCCGCGGCTCACCGAATTCTATGGAACGGGAACTGATCGTATCGTCTACCAGTAGGATATGACTTAACATGGATGTGACTTAACATGTGTGGTATTTACTTTTTAGTGGAAGCATTCCACGGTCCCGGTGTATCGGGTTTTCATTTGATTGCCCCTTGTACCCTTGTATTTCGCATGAATTTTCAAAAAAAACTTCAAATATTGTCAAAATTATTATTAATATTGGATTATAATTTGAATTACACCTGTAGCGTAAATTTTATAAAATATTAATGTCATGTAAGTTCTACATTTCGATCTAGAGATCGATATTGTGGCAAGCTGAGCATCGCAGGTCATTTTAGTCTTTTTTATTTTTGGCGTGTATGAACACTGTTCTGTAAAGCGGTGTGGCGTGTTAACTCGATTCTAAAACTGTTATGAAATTCTGAGCTCGGTAGATTAATTTGTTTTGTTCAGTTACGTGCAAAGTTCACGTTGCAACTTATGAGAATAATAAATTACGTAAATGATGAAGACCAACAAGGCTATGGAATATTTTCTTTTTAAACTTCATGCATGAATAACCAAAAGTCTTAATTCTTTCCGGTAAAGCTGGAACATACTCTTAATGTGAGCCAACATACAGAAACTTTAACAAGACAACAGAAGGGAAAAGGAGCTAAGTAACTTATTTCATTGTAAATAGTGCTTTTAACCGTATGAACTATTTCTGCCAGTCCCTCGTCTCCTACCGCGAAAGGCAAAGGTCCCGATTTCGAGTCTCGGTCCGGCACACAGTTTTAATCTGCCAGGAAGTTTTAAGTTTCAATAAGACGCACTGCCTGTCACTGTTTTCCTAGCACGTAAAATTAATCTCTTCCATCAATCTTCTGTCCACTGACCGTCGAGACGTGAGACCTGTTATCCAACCACCTACGTTCTAATTGTTCGAACATCGAAATGACAGATATTGAGATAACCGATCGCGGAATTGAAAATCAGCTACAATCGCTAAGTGGTGGAAAGGCTTCAGGAGCAGATAAAATACCTATAAGATTTTATAACATTATCCGGAAGAACTTGCTCCCCTTCTAGCAGTAATTTATTATAGATCGCTTGAGCAACGAAAGGTACCTAACGACTGGAAAGAAGCGCAGGTCATTTCCGTTTTCAAGAAAGGCCGTCAGACAGATCAACATAATTATAGACCTATATTGTTAACGTCAATCTGTTGTAGATTTATGGAACATGTTTTATGCTTAAGAAATATAAATTTTTTGGAAAATGCACATCTCCTCTATAAAAATCAACTTAGTTTCCGCTAACAGAGATCCTGCGAAACTCAGCTCGCTCTGTTCCTCCATGAGATCCACAGCGCAGTGGACAACGGCGCTCAGGCTGATGCCGTGTTCCTTGATTTCAGTAAGGTATTTGACAGCGTCCCTCATTGCCGTTTAATGAAAAAAATACGAGCTTACGGAGTATCGGAGCAGACCTGCGATTGGATTCAAGACTTTCTTGCAGATAGAAATCAACACGTCGCTCTTAACGGAACTAAATCGGCAGATGTAAAAGCAATATCCGGAGTACCACAGGGAAGAGTGATAGGACCGTTGCTGTCTACAATATATATAAATGATCTAGTAGAAATCGTCGGATGCTCTTTAAGGCTATTCGCAGATGATGCAGTTGTCTGTACCAAAGTAGCAACGCCAGAAGATAGTAAGAATTTGCAGAACGAACTGCAGAGAATTGATGAATGGTGCAGACTCTGGCAGTTGACCCTGAACGTAAATGAATGTAACATATTTCGCATACATAGGAAAAGAAAACCACTACTGTACAGCTACACTATTGATGACAAACAGCTGGGGACAGCGTCTGCCGTAAAATAACCAGTCGTAAGTATCCAGAGCGACCGTAAATGAAGTGACCATATAAAACAGAAAGTGGGAAAAGCAGACACAAGACTCAGATTCATCGGAAGTATCTTAAGGAAATGCAACCCCCTCCACGAAAGAACTAGCTTATAAGGCGCTTATTCTCCTGATTCTTTTGTTCATCTATCTGGGATCCCTATGAGGTAAGACTGATAGAGGAGATAGAGAAGATCCAACAAAGAGCGGCGCGTTTCGTCATGGTATCGTTTAGCTGGCAAGAAAGCATTACCGAGATGCTAAACAAATTCCACTGGCAGACGTTACAAGAGATGCGTTGTGGATCACAGAGAGATTTACTATCCAAATTTAGGGACAGCACTTTTCTGGAGGAGTCGGACAACATATTACTTCCCCCCACATACATCTCGCGTATTGACCACGAGGAGAAAATTCGAGAAATTAGAGTCAATACAGAGGCTTGTCGACAATCATTCTTCCCACGCACTATTCGCGAGTGGAACAGAGTTGGAGAGATCAGATATTGGTACACACTATTATGTGGCTTGAGGAGTTTGATGTAGCTGTAGATAAATAACATAAAAAAATGAATGGTACAGAGGGGAAAACTAAAGAGTCGTAACAGGCTCAAAATTTCAAAACAATCAATGTATTGATCGTTTGAATGTAAGGTACTCTTTTTGCCTAATTGAATGAAGTTCACCCACAATTCTGGATTATCTTGTAGGCAGCCGACTTGCTGTACGACATGAAAAATGCACGGAAAAGCTGTGTAAACAAATGACAACACGCTCATTTCCTAGAAAGTGGTTTATGTGTAGAACTGAGATGAACTCTCAGAGATGAATATAACGAAACAAGGTGGTATGCCACGAGAAAATAGGGACTCGAACTGAAAAACGGGGACGGCAGGAAAAACCTTACTGCGTCAGCATTGATAAAATCGCGGTGCCAGTTGCAAACTGTGCAAGCGGTGTAATAGTTCCGTAATAAAAACGATCCAAATAGCCATTAGCATTTTATTGCGCAGCGAACTAGATGAAACTGACACGCTCCGCGCATGGCTTCTTCCAGGGTGGTGGGAGGTAGCACGTGTACAATAAGATGACGACAGCTCCCACACTACTGCCAGTAACAATGTGGCATTGACGAAGAACTGCAACCGAGTGGGACTCGGAGCACGTCTCACGGTTGTTTTTTTAAATTTGAGCGCAGCACCGAAGTGTAAAAGGTTCCTATAGCCAACTATATTGTTGTGATGGTTCTTGCTGCTTCCAATGATGATGGAAAGATTTTCCAGTCTTGAAGTTTTAAAAGTGGGGGCTAGACTTATTTCCGGTTTACAAGACCGGTGTTTTTATTAAACTATTAAAACTAATGTTTATATTCCCTTCTTTATTGGTTTATTTTGCTGGAGCTTGTTTTTTCTTCTGAACGTAAACATTTATTGATGATTTTGCTGAGATTAGAATATATTGTTCTTTCGTTATTTATGTTTATTATTATTTTTCTTATTGAATTTCGTGATAATTTTTTAACTGTTATTTTTTTAGTCTTTTCTGTTTGTGAGTTTGTGGTTTAGGTCTTTCTATTTTAGTTTCAATGATTCGGTCTCATGGTAATGATTTTATTAATTCTTTTGGTTTTTCTTTATGTTAAAGTATTTATTCATGACTGCTTTCTGGATCCCTCTTCGTTTGTTAAATAATTTTTGATGGCTGGTTCATTCTTTGATGTTTCTGTCAAGTTTTGTTTTTATGATTTGAGCTGCTCGGGGGAACACAATGGTAAGCGCCATCGCCATGTATTTTGCGGTAGATGACTAATGACACCACCTGTGGGATGCACAATGCACAGTAAACTTACTAGTAGTTCAAAATTCACTCAACAGATGTCAGGGAGGAGCTTAATGGTAAGCGCCACTGTCCGTCTGTTGCGGAAACATAATGGTAAGCGACAGAGACAATGGCGGCAAGTAAAAACATCTCAATAGTGAACATGGCAGAAGACGAGGAATATACTTCCAATGATACTAATAACTTCTAGAGGGATCCAGAATACATTCCTAACGATTCAGATGACTCAGAGGTATGTTATTTTGTAAATATACTGTCTTTAGTGCGTTTCACGAACATAATGGTAAGTGCATGTACATACCATTATGTTCCTGAAGTACAATTGAAAATTACGTTCGCCGACAAGTACAAGATGTGTACAGTCCAGATCAGTGGTGCGAGATCATCAAGAAGTCGGCTTGTATATAATATGAAATGAGAGGATTTCTATCAAATACGAAACTCTAAAGAAGCGTTTGTCTTCAGAAAGAAGACAGTTGATGATCGAGCTGTCAACCTAAGAAAAATATGTAGGTGGAAGGTGACATCCGAATATCCATCATCTTTATTCATCAGCGAGACATTTTGTCATGACATTTGGCATGAAATAAACTTCAGGAAACGTGGAAGGGAAGGACCAGTTCCTACGCTTCGACTTAAACACAATAGGCCAAGGCTTATTGAAAAGAAGAAAGTTGCTGACGTCCTGTCGCTCCTAAATTACGTACCTCCTGTCCACAATGGATTTTCCTGTCACTAAAGCCAACAGTTTTAGATGAAAAAGACATTAGTAATGAGAGTGATGAATGATTTTGCAGTTTCAGTAAAGTGTTGAAGACTTACTGTAAAATTTAATATGTAATGTTCTATCACTATGTGTTGTTAATGGTGTATGGTAATGTAATAATTTTTTTATATTTCATTTGTTTTAGTCAGTTCTGATTTTCATTTATGTCTGTATAGTAGAAGATAGAATCACTACAGAATAAAAGGACTGGTCAAAAAAATTATAGAGATTTGCAGATCAATTGAAACTTCAGATGCGCTGTATCTCGAAACTGTGATTTTGGCGCTTACCATTTTGTTCCCCCGAGCAGCTCATTTGTGTATATTCATATGCTGATTTGAATAGGATTAGATATTATTGTGATGTTGATTATTTTTCTTTTAGTTTAATTTTATTTAGTTTTTGGATTTGTTCATTAATAATTACTGTAGAGGTTCAGTTTATTTAACTTCTTATCATTCTATTTTTTCATTTTTATGGTTTTAATTTTAATAATTATACTTTATTGTTCATTTGCTAGATTGAGTCTTCTTTCTTTTTATATTTTTTTAGGCTACTTTACTTTTGACTTTGGATTGGGTTTATCAACCTGAGAATTTACGGGCTGTGGTGTATTTGATTTTTTATACTTTAGTTGTTAGATTACCTTGATTGTTCGTTTTGTTTAAGTTTTATGATTTTGCTAATACTTTATAAGTGTTTGATTTTGGTTCATATTATTTTGTATTTTATGTTTTTGTAATTTTGGCTTTTTGGTTAACATGCCTGTATTTTTGGTTCATCTATGACTTCCTAAGGCTCATGTAGAGGCCCCTATTTCTGGTAGGATTATTCTTGCGAGTGTTTTATTAAAGTTAGGTGGTTACAATATTTTCCATGAGATAAAGGTTACTTCTTATTTGGGTTTAAAGTTTAATTATTTTTGGTTATCTAAAGGATTATCTGGAGGCGCTATTGTTAGATTCATTTCTTTCCGTCATGTCGATTTAAAGTAACCTTGCTGACATTTAAGATGGGTAACCTATTCTGGCGCCAGGTCACTGTACGTGGCAGTAAATAATGTTCCTAGGCGCTGGTGCGGCTACAGTCAATATTTGAACGTAACGGCCCCAAACGTCTATTGACTTCCACCGTCTTGTGGCTTTTCTAAATTAAACGATCAGTGAATATGGGAACTGACCTACCCTTAATTATGCAAGTCATCAGTGGTCTCCTTGACTGGGTAAATTGATTTTAATGTATAAATGACCAATTTCTTACAGATATTTTAATTAAGTAATACATAGATCTGTGGTTATTATTGTTCAGATCGTAATTACGTATGCCACATGAACGCGCAATTGGAGACATGGTTTTTAGAGTTCCATACATTAATCAGTAAAAACTGAACCCTTATAGGATCACTTTGTTATCCGTCTGCCAGTCCTACTGATAAGAACACTTTTTTCTCAGGAACGGGTCCACGTACGCAATTGAAATTTTTGTCACATATTAGAGTTTACGGCCCCTTGGTGATGTGAATAATTTAAGCTTTTACGTCATTGAAATCGAAGGACACGCCATTTAGGTCATATATTTTGCTTCTCACAAACTCGCTCATCAAAAACCATAAGGTACTTCCCGTTGACCCAGAAGCAATAAATTTGACAAGAAGCAATATTCCACGGTATAAGTAAAGGAAAACCCTAAAAATAGCTAATCTGTAATCTTATCACACGCATTCTTTTCTTTTTGTCGTTTATTTTCCGACTGCAAGTCCGTCCGTCTGTTAAGGCCCCTTTCCTCAGGAACGAGTAGACGAATCAAACTGAAAAACGTGTTACATATTAAGGTCTATCGAACGTTAACGATGAGAAAATTTTAAGCCTCGAATCAATGCAATCAAAAGATACGGCCATAGATGTCACATAATTTGATACTCACAGACTAAGTAATCAGAACTTATAGGGTACTTCCTATTGACATAGAATCATGGAATTTGGCAAGCAGCAAGTTTTTGCAGTACCAGTCTAGAAAACAACTCCAAAAATTGTTAATTTTTAATTATATCACATTCTTGTGGACTTCAGTCCAGAGAATGGTTTGATGCAGCTCTCCATGCTAATCTATCGAGTGCAAGCTTCTTCATTTCCCAGTACCTACTGCAACCTACATCTTTCAGAATCTGCTTAGTGTATTCATTTCTTGGTCTCCCTCTACAATTTTTACCTTCCAAGCTGCCCTCCAATACAAAATTGGTGATCCCTTGATTCCTCAGAATATGCCTTACCAACCGATCCCTTCTTCTAGTCGACTTGTGCCACAAATTTCTCTTCTCTCCAATTCTGTTCAATACCTCCTCATTAGTTATGTGATCCACCCATCTAATTTTCAGCATTCTTTTGTAGCACCACATTTCGAAAGCTTCTATTCTCTTCTTGTCTAAACTATTTATCGTCCATGTTTCACTTCCATACACGGCTACACTCCATACAAATACTTTCAGAAACGACTTCCTGACACTTAAATCGATACTTGATGTTAACAAATTTCTCTTCTTCAGAAACGCTTTCCTTGCCATTGCAAGTTTACATTTTATATCCTCTCTACTTCGACCATAATCAGTTATTTTGCTCCTCAAATAGCAAAACTTATTTGCTACTTTAAGCGTCTCATTTCCTAATCTAATTCCCTCAGCATCACCCGATTTAATTCGACTACATTCCATTATCCTCCTTTTGCTTTTGTTGATGTTCATCTTATATCCTCCATTCAAGACACTGTTCATTCCGTTCAGCTGCTCTTCCAGGTCCTTTGCTGTCTCTGACAGAATTACAATGTCATCGGTGAACCTCAAAGTTTTTGTTTCTTCTCCATGGATTTTAATTCCTACTCCCAATTTTTCTTTTATTTCCTTTACTGCTTGCTCAGTATGCAGACTGAATAACATCGGGGAGAGGCTACAACCCTGTCTCACTCCCTTCCCAACCACTGATTCCCTTTCATGCCCCTCGACTCTTGTAACTGCCATCTGGTTTCTGTACAAATTGTAAATAGTCTTTCGCTCCCTGTATTTTACTCCTGCCACCTTCAGAATTTGAAAGAGAGTATTCCAGTCAACATTGTCAAAAGCTTTCTCCAAGTCGACAAATGCTAGAAACATAGGTTTGCCTTTCCTTAATCTATTTTCTAGGATAAGCCGTAGGGTCAGTATTGCCTCACGTGTTCCAACATTTCTACGGAATCCAAACTCATCTTCCCCGAGGTCGGCTTCTACCAGTTTTTCCATTTGTCTGTAAAGAATTCGTGTTAGTATTTTGCAGCCGTGGCTTATTAAACTGATAGTTCGGTAATTTTCACATCTGTCAACACCTGCTTTCTTTAGGATTGAAATTATATTCTTCTTGATGTCTGACGGTATTTCGCATGTCTCATACATCTTGCTCACTAGATGGTAGACTTTTGTTAGGCCTGGCTCTCCCAAGGATGTCAGTAGATCTAATGGAATGTTGTCTACTCCCGGGACCTTGTTTCGACTTTTCAGTGCTCTGTCAAACTCTTCACGCAGTACCATATCTCCTATTTCATCTTCATCTACATTCTCTTCCATTTCTATAATATTGTCCTCAAGAACATCGCGCTTGTATGGACCCTCTATATACTCCTGCTAAGCCATTTTTCACTTCCTGTCGATCTCGTTTTTGAGGCGTTTGTATTCCTTTTTGCCTGTTTCATTTACTGCATTTTTATATTTTCTCCTTTCGACAATTAAATTCAATATGTCCTCAAGAACATCGCCCTTGTATAGACCCTCTATATACTCCTGCTTAGCCATTTTTCACTTCCTGTCGATCTCGTTTTTGAGACGTTTGTATTCCTTTTTGCCTGTTTCATTTACTGCATTTTTATATTTTCTCCTTTCATCAATTAAATTCAATATCTCTTCTGTTAACCAAGGATTTCTATTAGCCCTCGTCTTTTTACCTACCTGACCCTCTGCTACGTTCACTGTTCCATCTCTCAAAGCTACCCATCCTTCTTCTACTGTATTTCTTTCCCCCATTCTTGTCAATCGTTACCTAATGCTCTCCCTGAAGCTCTCTACAACCTCTGGTTCTTTCAGTTTATCCAGGTCCCATCACCTCAAATTCCCACCTTTTATGCAGTTTCTTCAGTTTTAATCAACAGTTCATAACCAATAGATTGTGGTCAGAGTCCACATCTACCCCTGGAAATGTCTTACATTTTAAAACCTGGTTCCTGAATCTCAGTCTTACCATTATACACTCCTGGAAATGGAAAAAAGAACACATTGACACCGGTGTGTCAGACCCACCATACTTGCTCCGGACACTGCGAGAGGGCTGTACAAGCAATGATCACACGCACGGCACAGCGGACACACCAGGAACCGCGGTGTTGGCCGTCGAATGGCGCTAGCTGCGCAGCATTTGTGCACCGCCGCCGTCAGTGTCAGCCAGTTTACCGTGGCATACGGAGCTCCATCGCAGTCTTTAACACTGGTAGCATGCCGCGACAGCGTGGACGTGAACCGTATGTGCAGTTGACGGACTTTGAGCGAGGGCGTATAGTGGGCATGCGGGAGGCCGGGTGGACGTACCGCCGAATTGCTCAACACGTGGGGCGTGAGGTCTCCACAGTACATCGATGTTGTCGCCAGTGGTCGGCGGAAGGTGCACGTGCCCGTCGACCTGGGACCGGACCGCAGCGACGCACGGATGCACGCCAAGACCGTAGGATCCTACGCAGTGCCGTAGGGGACCGCACCGCCACTTCCCAGCAAATTAGGGACACTGTTGCTCCTGGGGTATCGGCGAGGACCATTCGCAACCGTCTCCATGAAGCTGGGCTACGGTCCCGCACACCGTTAGGCCGTCTTCCGCTCACGCCCCAACATCGTGCAGCCCGCCTCCAGTGGTGTCGCGACAGGCGTGAATGGAGGGACGAATGGAGACGTGTCGTCTTCAGCGATGAGAGTCGCTTCTGCCTTGGTGCCAATGATGGTCGTATGCGTGTTTGGCGCCGTGCAGGTGAGCGCCACAATCAGGACTGCATACGACCGAGGCACACAGGGCCAACACCCGGCATCATGGTGTGGGGAGCGATCTCCTACACTGGCCGTACACCACTGGTGATCGTCGAGGGGACACTGAATAGTGCACGGTACATCCAAACCGTCATCGAACCCATCGTTCTACCATTCCTAGACCGGCAAGGGAACTTGCTGTTCCAACAGGACAATGCACGTCCGCATGTATCCCGTGCCACCCAACGTGCTCTAGAAGGTGTAAGTCAACTACCCTGGCCAGCAAGATCTCCGGATCTGTCCCCCATTGAGCATGTTTGGGACTGGATGAAGCGTCGTCTCACGCGGTCTGCACGTCCAGCACGAACGCTGGTCCAACTGAGGCGCCAGGTGGAAATGGCATGGCAAGCCGTTCCACAGGACTACATCCAGCATCTCTACGATCGTCTCCATGGGAGAATAGCAGCCTGCATTGCTGCGAAAGGTGGATATACACTGTACTAGTGCCGACATTGTGCATGCTCTGTTGCCTGTGTCTATGTGCCTGTGGTTCTGTCAGTGTGATCATGTGATGTATCTGACCCCAGGAATGTGTCAATAAAGTTTCCCCTTCCCGGGACAATGAATTCACGGTGTTCTTATTTCAATTTCCAGGAGTGTATAATCTATCTGAGACCTTCCAATATCTCCAGGCTTCTTCCATGTATACAACCTTCTTTCATGATTATTGAAGCAAGCTATGATTAAGTTATGCTCTGTGCAAAATTTTACCAGGCGGCTTCCTCTTTCATTTCTTAGCCCCAATCCATATTCACCTACTACGTTTCCTTGTCTTCCTTTTCCTACTGTCGAATTCCAGTCACCCATGACTATTAAATTTCCGTCTCCCTTCACTACCTGAATAATTTCTTTTATCTCATCATACATTTCATCAATTTCTTCATCATCTGCAGAGCTATTTGGCATATAAACTTCTACTATTGTAGTAGGCGTGGGCTTCGTATCTATCTTGGCCACAATAATGTGTTCACTATGCTGTTTGTAGTAGGTTACCCGCACTCCTATTTTTTTATTCATTATTAAATCTACTCCTGCATTACCCCTATTTGATTTTGTATTTATAACCCTGTATTCACCTGCCCAAAAGTCTTTTTCCTCCTGCCACCGAACTTCACTAATTCCCACTATATCTAACTTTAACCTATCCATTTCCCTTTTTAAATTTTCTAACCTACCTGCCCGATTAAGGGATCTGACATTCCACGCTCCGATTCGTAGAACGCCAGCTTTCTTTCTCCTGTTAACGACGTCCTCTTGAGTAGTCCCCGCCCGGAGATCCGAATGGGGGACTATTTTACCTCCGGAATATTTTACCCAAGAGGACGCCATCATCTTTTAAGCATACAGTAAAGCTGTATGCCCTCGGGAAAAATTATGGCTGTAGTTTCCCCTTGCTTTCAGCCGTTCGCAGTACCAGCACAGCAAGGCCATTTTGGTTAGTGTTATAAGGCCAGATCAGTCATTCATCCAGTCTGTTGCCTCTGCATCTACTGAAAAGGCTGCTGTCCGTCTTCAGGAACCACACGTTTGTCTGGCCTCTCAACAGATACCCCTCCGTTGTGGTTGCACCTACGGTACGGTTGTCTGTATCGCTGAGGCACGCAAGCCTCCCCACCCATGGCAAGGTCCATGGTTCATTGGGGAGGGGACGAAATAAATATTCTTTTTGTCATTTGTTATCCGACTGTCTATCTGTCTGTCCTTGTACATGTCAGAAAAGTATCAGGACTACATAATGGCAGAGTAAGCAGTTTACAACAGAGATGTTCTTTTGCTTCAATTGAAGAGCAGAAGGTCAGAGGTCTTGTCCAGCCTCAAGGACAGCGGAGTGCAGAAATATAAGGGGCGATCAAAACGTTTCCGTTTGAGGGCATTGCTGCAGCGTATATGCAGCAAGCGCAACTCTGATGAGGGTATATAAGCACAGTAATGTAGGCAAGGGACTAGTGTGGCATTCGTGTCTTTCCGTCGTGTGTGCGGCAAATGCGGAAACGTGAACTAAGGCGAGGTCCAAACAGGACCAACGTGCTATTATTCTTTTGTTGGCTTTCGAAGGACAAACACTGGTAGACATTCATCAGAGAATGAAGAATGTGTATGAGGCAGAAAACCTCCGTTGTGGAATGGTGCGTAAGTGCCGTGCTGGTCGCGGTTCGAATAAGACGGCGGTCGAACTGGGAGGCCAGCCTCATCCGTTACGTGTGACAGCAGGCGGTTAATCAGTCATTAGGAAGGACCGGCGCATAGCCATTCGTGCTCTAGCACAGAGTCCCGCCATCATCTTCTGTAGCGTGCACTACAGTATCCGGCAGGAGTTAGGTTGACAAAAGTTTTGCAACCAGTGGATAACCCGGGTATTGAATGCCGAAAAAACAGCATATCGAATGGCTGTTTGCCTGAAGCACCTGCTGTGTTTCAACTTAGAAGGTAACACTTTTTTCGAACGCATTTTTGTAGGCGACCAAAGCTGGTGCCACCACTGGGAACCGGATTCAAAAGCGTCGACGACGCAGTGGTATCGTCCATCGCCCCCTCGTCCCAAGAAGTTCAAGAGCCAGTCACCTGCTGGATCGGTGAAGGCTCACCCATCTCTATAATTACCGAGGTCCATTAATTATTCATTTCAAGAAACCTGGTGCCCCTATCGTTAGGAAACGATACTGCGCAACGAATTATAACGTGCAATTAAAGCGAGAAAGCTGCGACAACGGGTGTTGCTGCTTCATGATAACGCACGTCCCCAAATCGCAAATGTCGTGCCGCAAAAGTTACGCCAACTGAAGTGGAAGGCTCTCTAGCACCCACCATATGGTCCTGATTTCTCCCATGCGATTACCACACCTTCGATCCCTTAAAGAAGGCGTTGAAGGGTCGGTGATTCCTGTCAGACGAGGATGTGCAGCAAGAACTTACGGACAAGGTGTTTTACCAAACGGCTATATTCAACCTGGTGCGCCAGTAGGATGATTGCCTCAGTACTCACAGCTATTTTGTCTGACTGGGGTAACAATTCTGAACTGCATTGCCTTCGAATGGAACCTTTTTGCTAGCCCCTCATATTTTAATCAATGCAGAAACGAATATAGACGTGTTTACATTCAAACTGGTTCCATTTGAGGCGACGATCACATACAGGGCGTTTGAAAAAGATTCAACTAACTTCACAAGACTGTATCTTCTACATGAATGAAGCTAGGCACTTGGGGTAAGTTAATTACTCACCGAAACTAAAGGTTTACCTTATCTACAATTGTAAGTTTCCTGTTCGTGTAATTAGGTAGGGGTCTCCATTATACAAGTAGCTCTCTCGATCTCTCCTTTGTTCGTTACCCACTGTGCGTCGAGTCGAGATATCGACAACGAAGTAAAAAAAAGGCGTATTGCTTTCTTCTTTTCAACAGGTGCAAATCAGTTGCAACTGAGCGGCATGGTATTGGTCGATAATAGGGCACTGCACTTCCTACGGCTGAAAGCACTGGAAGGTACTTTCAAGAGTACGGGGAACACAGCAGCCGTATACCAGAGTTGAGCGTAAGGGAGGCACTCCATAGCTTCAGGTACTGTCCACTGTTCCATGTTTACTGCCCGTTCGGTTTTTGCTGAACAGACGGCTACAGCAATCATATACACTAGTTTCCAAAAGTTAAGCATAATCACGAAAAGAAGACATGGTGCTTTATCAGGATGTCGAAGGAATTACTGAACAAGTTACAGCTTAATCACAAGACACTTGGCATACAACACTGCCTGAAAGAAATGTTAGAAAAGTTCTAATAGCTAAGTTACACATTTGTACGAAAATAACACAACTGGGAAATCACTTTCACCATAAAATAAGCTTCTAACAGGGGATATGGTTTACTCCTAACTGCCACACGAGCTACACAGTGACGAAGGATGCTAGCTGCTAGGTAGTTCAAAAGCTCTCTTGGCAGTCGATCGCATTCCTCAGCAAAGGCGATGCAGAATTCTGGAAATGTCGTTGGTGGAGGCTGACTGGAGGCGTTCGCTTCTTTCCTGCATCCCAGGCATGTTCTGTAGGTTTCAGATCCGAGCACCTCGCTGGCCAGTTGCTGCAACGAATATCTTCACCTGCAAGAATTTCATCTACCATAGTTGCTCGGTGTGTACGGGCGTTATCGCACATAAAGATGAAGTGTGGACCAACTGCACCTCTGAAAGTACGAGTATGTGGCAGCAGAACCTCATCTCTGTGCCTGTGAGCGTTTATTCATCCGACCACCAACGAAGATGTGCAGTTCCTTGCGGCCATTTAACACGGTGCCTCCCCACAGTATCACGCCATTAATTACCAAACAGCTTCCTTACACGATATTCCTGGTGTTGTATTGGCTACGAGGTTCTCTCCGGAGTAATGCGCTACGAGAATCATTTTGCAATATGAAGCGGTATTCATCCGTCAATAGAGCATTCTTCTGTTCATTCACTGTCCAATTTTAATGTTGCCGATTTCACAATACATGCGCCCGTGGTTGTGCTGAAGTGAGTGGGGTGCTCGTGGCCGGACGTCTGGCAAAGGGCCCTGCTGTTGTGATCCTCCAATACATACTGTGTCAGGAAACGGCAACTTCTCAGGCAGCTGCGAGCTCTGCAGCCAATTGTCTTGCAGGTGTAGAGGAGAGCAGTGCAATATCCTGGCTTATAGTATTGGCGCCGGCCGGAGTGGCCGTGCGGTTCTAGGTGCTACAGTCTGGAACCGAGCGACCGCTACGGTCGCAGGTTCGAATCCTGCCTCGGGCATGGATGTGTGTGATGTCCTTAGGTTAGTTAGGTTTAATTAGTTCTAAGTTCTAGGCGACTGATGACCTCAGAAGTTAAGTCGCATAGTGCTCAGAGCCATTTGAACCATACAGTATTGGCCACTGTGTAATTTCTCTTTCCGGCTCCAAATGGCACAAGTGTACAGAAAGCACTTCCAACCTTGTCTGTCCTAATGCATAGGAGTCAGGTAACTTCTTCCTCTCTTCAGCGCTTTGTCTGCTCTGAGTACTTGATAGTGTTGCTCTTGCTCTTGACGCACGGATGATATTTTGAGGCCTTTGTTGCCCATTTTTAAGGCAAATGATTGTCCGCCCCTAGTAGCTGAGTGGTCAGGGCGACGGAATGTCATACCTAACGGCCCGAGTTCGGTTTCCGGCTGGGTAGGAGATTTTCTCCGCTCAGGGACTGGGTGTTGTATTGTTATCATCATCATCATTTCATCCCCATCGACACCCAAGTCGCCGAAATGGCGTCAACTCGAAAGAGTTGCACCAGGCGAAAGGTCTACCCGACGGGAGGCCCTAGCCACACGGCATTTCTATTTCCAAGACAAGTGATTAATTTCATCGTTATATTTCGGTTATCTGTGTTATCTAAGGAATGACATCTAAGAAATGTTTCATGATAATTTCTGTAAAACAATGTTCAAAAAAATATGACTAGATTCTACTGCGTTGCTGTCGTACAGTACAGGCCACCCAACTGTCTTTCAGTATCAGCCGGAAGTAATTTCATTTTTAAATTATATTTCCTTCTTCTTATTCCTTTTCAGAGTGAAATGACGGAAAATCAGAAATAAGTAGGAGGAAAATGGAATGAAGAGAGCATTAAAATAGCTCTGTGCAAGATTAAGTCCAACAAAACGACCGTGAGAGTGGCAGTTGTGGCTTTTTCATCGATTAGAAAGATCGCCACAGAAGATAAGAGATTCAAAATTTAAAAAAAAAATAGATAAATAAGATTTGAAAGAGGACTAAAAATACAGAATTTAATTCGGGTGTTCCACAATAGATACGCAAAGGGTGGCAATGGAAAGCCAACAAAGCGGCGAACAAAACTGGAATTTATTGCCAATACAGGATCAACAGAAGAGACTGAAAACTGCCTTATTTGTCTGGAGTCATTTGAAGAAGACTGTGTGCAGTGCACCAGCTGTAGGCGGGGCTGGAAAGATGTTGGATGTTTGGATAAGGATAATATTTTTTTTTATTTTATTTGCGATCTTTGTTAAACAGTGAGCTAAATATTGGTGAACTGAATGAATAGTAACAATAAGTTTCCATTCTTATGTGTTCTATTGTTATTCAGTAAGTATAAGTGGAGTGTACCATTAACAACCAATATTATCACAGAAAAGATAATGGCCGGTATCGCAAGTCACTTTCTACAAGGCTTGTAATTTTACTTATTTTAGTCTCCATATAATTAAGCACTATAAATGAAAAATAAAAATTGTTGCACTGCGCTCTACATACAACGTATCTTGAGGTAACTATTGATAACGTCTCGACACTTTGTAGCACACCCTGTTGTGTCTAGCTCCTACAGCATAGACACAATGAGGTAGCTAGGTGCACGCTAAACCAACGCAGACGGGCGTGAAGTCTGAAACAGGATACTGGATGAAAACTATAAAGAAAAGAAGGGAGCTTCTTTTATACTTAACTTTAATGAATCCTTGGAATACATCTCTCTTGAATATTCGTTAGCTATAAGCACTGATACAAATGGCGCCTTGCTAGGTAGTAGCTATGGACTAAGCTGAAGGCTATTCAATCTGTCTCTCGGCAAATGAGAGGAAAGCTTCGTACGTCTGGTCGCAAGCTATGTCGTCCGTACAACTGGGGCGAGGTCTAGTCCGTGTATTGTGACCTGCCATGTGGTGGCGCTAGGATTGCGATTACACAGTGGCGACACGCGGGTCCGACATGTACTACAGGACCGCGGCCGATTTAAGTTACCACCTAGCAAGTGTGGTGTCTAGCGGTGACACCACATTCCTCCCCCGCAAATCGGCGAACGGTCGTGAGATAAGGCTTCCGCCCGCCGTGGGGAGGACCCCATGTTGACGTATGCGATGAGGTGGGGAGCCTAACAACAGGCGAGGCTGTGCCACCCGCACCCGGCCATTCGGTCCGAGGGGAGCTAGGAAACGCCTGAAAACCTAGTCCAGGGTGCACGTCAACATGCGGTGTATGCGCACGTAATGATACAGGAGGGGCCGAAGGGTCGACCTCCATTGCGTCGGGGAATCCGACGCGCGATGACGACATCTGGTCCGGAGCAGGCAAGAGGTCCATGGCGGAGGACAGCTGGTCACGGGAAGCGAGCGGCGGCGCGTGACCCAGGGAGGCGCCAGGCGGCTGCAGCGAAGCGTCCGCTGCGGGCGGCGCCGGCGGCGGCTGCGGCGGCGGCGGCGCGACGCCATGAGGCAAAATGGAAGGCAGCGTCGGTAACACCTGGGGATGAGGCGAGCCAGTAGATGGGTCCCCAGGGCGCTGACCTGACGGCTCCGTCGCTGAAAGCAGACGGGGAGCGGCAGAACCCAGGCGACGACAGAGGCGCAGCTGATTGAGATGCCGACGCACCTCACCAGAGGCCCCCAAAACCAAATACATCGCGCGGCCGAGGCAGCGAAGAATGCGCCCTGCGAGCCAACGCCGTGAACCGCGATAGTTGCGATAATAGACAACGTCGCCAGGAGCAAAAGCAGGAGTCTGCCGCTGCACAGGAACCTGATGCGGCGGATGCAGCAAAGACATCAGGGTGCGATGAGATCGACCATGGAGCAATTCAGCTGGCGAGCGACCATCGCGGGGCTGAGAGCGATACGAAGACAAAAAGAGCAACAATGCGTCCTCCCGAGAATGCGACTCTTTCAATTTCAACATCTGTGACTTGAAAGTCCGGACCAATCGTTCCGCGGCACCGTTGGTCTGAGGCGAAAACGGCGCGGACGTCAGATGGTGAATACCATTGGCCTTGCAGAATGACTGAAATTCGGCGGACATGAATTGTGGGCCATTGTCGGAAACAATAGTCTGCGGAAGACCCTCAATGCAAAAGATAGCAGACAAGGCTTGGATTGTGGCAGAAGACGTCGTGGAAGACATTCGGACAACAAAAGGAAAATTACTGAAAGCATCGACCACAACCAACCATCGAGCATTCCAGAATGGACCAGCAAAATCGATGTGCAAGCGTTGCCAAGGGGAAGTGGCTTTCGGCCATGCAAAGAATTTCCGCGGCGGTGCGGATTGTTGTTCGGCACACGCCACGCAAGAGGAGCACATATTCGTAATCGCAGCATCGATTCCGAACCAAGTACAGTGCTGACGAGCAAGTTGTTTCGTACGCACTATACCCCAATGTCCTTGGTGAAGAAGCTTTAAGACAGAGGACTGTAACGAACGTGGGACTACGACTCGGGATTGATCATTATCGGAACGCAACAACAAAACACCACGTCGTACAAAAAGTCTCTCCTTGTGAGCAAAAAAACGGCGAACCAAAGGATCTTCGATCCGTGACTTTGACAAGGGCCATTGCGTAGCAACAAAACGCAAGACAGTAGCAAGGACAGGGTCAGCAGCTGTGGCTGTAGCTACACGACGAAAATCAATCGGAAACGATTCGACCACGTCATCGGTTTCCGAATCAATGAACATGCAAGCAAGTTCGGAAGAATCGAATGCTTTATCCTCAGCAACAGGCAAACGGGACAACGCATCAGCGTTGCCGTGCTGAGCAGTGGACCGATACAAGATATCGTAGCGGTACTGCGAGAGAAAAAGTGACCAGCGAATGAATTTCTGCGCTGTACGTGGAGGTACAGGCTTGTTCGGATGAAAAAGCGATGTCAAAGGGTTGTGGTCCGTGATGATGGTAAAGTGACGACCATACAAGAAGTCATGGAACTTGGTAACACCAAACACGAGAGCTAAAGCTTCTTTCTCGATCTGTGAATAATTTCTTTGCGCAGATGAGAGCAATTTGGACGCAAAGGCAATAGGGCGATCATGCGAGCCATCCTTGTGCGCAAGCACAGCACCGATCCCGAAATCCGATGCATCGACCATCAACAAAAGGGGTTTTCGGGGATCGAATGGCGTAAGGCAAGTATGTGAAAGTAACGCCGATTTCAACTGGCGAAAGGCGCGTTCGCATTCCGTCGTCCAGACGAACGGAACACCTTTACGGCGTAAGCGATGAAGCGGAGCTGAAATGGAAGAAGCATTGCGCAAAAATTTATGATAATAATTTATTTTACCCAGCACACTCTGTAGCTGTTTCAAATTCTGCGGAGCAGGTAAATCCTGTATGGCACGGAGGTGCTCTGGACTCGGATGTATACCTTGGGCATTTATGACATGCCCCAGGTAGGGTAAGTCCCGAGCAAAAAACACACATTTGTCCTTCCTTAAGCGAAGACCATTTTGACGCAAGACCTGAAATAATGTTCGGAGATTTTGCAAATGTTCGGCTTCTGTCTTTCCCGAGATCACAATATCGTCCAGATAGTTCGCAGCAGTAGGGACCGACGCACAAAGAGTTTGTAAATATTGCTGAAACAAAGCAGGGGCGGATGCACACCCGAATGGCAGTCTTTTGAAGCGATACAAGCCAAGATGCGTGTTTACCACCAAGACGCGCTGGGAGTCTTCGTCCACAGGTATCTGCAAGTACGCATCTGCTAGGTCCAATTTTGAAAAATATTTTCCCGGGCACAGTTTGTCAAAAAGATCGTCCGGGCGGGGCAAAGGAAAAGTTGCAGTCACTAGTTGTGGATTCACAGTGGCCTTGAAGTCCACACAAAGTCTCAATTTTCCGGAAGGTTTTGGCAAAATTACTAAGGGTGAGGCCCAGAGAGAAGCCTGCACACGTTCAATTACACCTTGAGATTCTAAATCGTGTAATGTTCTTGCGACCTCATCACGCAATGCTTGGGGAACATTGCGCGCTCTGAAAAATTTCGGTTGCGCGTTGTCTTTCAATTCCAAATGCGCTTCATAGTTCGTAGCGCAACCAAGGCCCGGTGCAAAAATGTCTGCAAATTCTTCACAAAGACGAGAAACACTGGCGGAAGGCACAGTCTGATTCACTGATAGGACCTGATTTACGATAGACAAATTAAACAATTGAAACAAATCTAAACCAAACAAGTTCACTGCACTAGAAGAACGAAGAACGTAAAATGACACAAGTTTTGTTTGACCCTTGTATGTGGCAAGAAGGCTGCACTGGCCTAACACAAGGATCTGTTGTCCTGAGTAACTAGTTAACTTAACATTTGCGGCACGCAACGGCGGTTGGCCCAGTTGTTTGTACGTGTCGTGATTAATCAATGAAACTGCAGCTCCGGTATCGAGCTGGAATGGGATCACTTTGCCTTCAAAGTCTAAGTCCACAAAAAGTTTATTGTCCTGCTGACGACAAGAGCGACCGTCACGTGCAATTTGAACTGATACAGGTACAGAAGCACTTGCGACTTTACGGGATTTCCGGCGACGTCGACGCACACTTTGGGTGGGACGAACACAGTCACTGTTAGCTAAAGTGTCACTGGACGGGTGGGAATGAACTACATGAATGTCCATGGGTGAAGGTCCACGAGCCTGATTGTCCTGGGTTTTATTCCGGCGCGAAGCAAAAGGCCTGGAATTATTGTGATTGTCTGATCTAAGCTTTTTCTGGCAAACACTTTGAACATGTCCTTTCTTTTGGCAGTAAAAGCAAATAGCTTGGCGTGACGGGCAATTTTCACGCGAATGTCTAGTTGCACACCGCGGGCATGATTTCACTGCAGTTGCTTGCTTACGCGGCGCACGTGTTTGCAAGGTAGGCTGCCGCTGCTGTGCGGACGGGCGCGAGGGCCGTTTAGCGTCCCGTGCAGCGGGCCCGGCGGGCCGATTAATGTGACACACGGCTGGCGAAGTTTCAAGTGATGCCTGAGCAAAGTCAAGTGTGTCTTGCCTATCCAATATGTCTATCACTTGTTGAAGGGAGGGATTTACTAGTTTCAAAATCTGTTCCCTTATGCGAACATCAGAAACGTTCTGTGCTATTGCATCACGCACCATAGTATCTGAATAAGGGAGGCCACAGTCACATTCAAAGGCACACTCCCTAGTAAGTCCTTGCAAAGTTGCTACCCACTCCCGATTAGTCTGACCGGCCGTACGTTTTGTACGAAAGAACGTATACCGTTTTGCAACTACATTGACTGTTTCTTTGAAATAGGCATCTAAAGCAGACAAAATTTCTTCGTAGGACAGAGTTGCTACGTCGCGTCGGGGAAACAATTTCACTATCACACGGTAGGTAGACACACCGACACAAGAAAGCAAAAACGGCTGCCGCTCTTTACCTTGAATTCTGTAGGCTGCGAGATGAAACTGGAACTGGCTGGCCCACTCAGTCCAGGTTTCGCACGTGGCCTCAAAGGGCCTAAATGGCGGTGCGACAGCGTTGTGTGGCTGCGGTAGCGATGAAGCGGCGGCTGCCGCATCGGTTTGCAGCGCACGTTGACCCTGGACGAGCTGTCCAAGGGCTTCCAATAACGCCTGCGTCTGCTTATTCTGCAAGCGAAAAAATTCGGACAGTACATCTGGAGATTGTGGCGAAGCCATGACACAAGCAAATCAGAGCAAAGTACAATCAATGTATGCAACGTGGGCGCGGCACCACTCCTCGGCGCCAATTTATGTTGTGTCTAGCTCCTACAGCATAGACACAATGAGGTAGCTAGGTGCACGCTAAACCAACGCAGACGGGCGTGAAGTCTGAAACAGGATACTGGATGAAAACTATAAAGAAAAGAAGGGAGCTTCTTTTATACTTAACTTTAATGAATCCTTGGAATACATCTCTCTTGAATATTCGTTAGCTATAAGCACTGATACAAATGGCGCCTTGCTAGGTAGTAGCTATGGACTAAGCTGAAGGCTATTCAATCTGTCTCTCGGCAAATGAGAGGAAAGCTTCGTACGTCTGGTCCCAAGCTATGTCGTCCGTACAACTGGGGCGAGGTCTAGTCCGTGTATTGTGACCTGCCATGTGGTGGCGCTAGGATTGCTATTACACAGTGGCGACACGCGGGTCCGACATGTACTACAGGACCGCGGCCGATTTAAGTTACCACCTAGCAAGTGTGGTGTCTAGCGGTGACACCACACACCCAATGGTACTGTGACTTTGATCTGTGTCTGGCCTACTTCCAAGTGTTCTACCCTGAAAAACAGCGTCCAAATGGCGTTTAGTGGCATTATGTCGTCAACTTCACCAAGAGACTACACTCTGCTCACTATGAACGTACAAACAAGACTGAGACATGAGTGGTCTCAATCACTGTTAGTGATCACCTCTTCACCAACTTCAATGGTTCGTGTGCATGACAGATGTTTTCATTTACTTATTCTGACACACACAGCCCTCCTTCTCCGTTAAATTCCCTCCAATTTGTCGTCATTCTGATCAGTGGTGTTATTTCTATAGCGTTTTGAATGTTTAATCTGATCAGTGGTGTTATTTCTACAGCGTTTTGAATGTTTAACTTTAATTATACCCACCCTCTATATAAGGACCTGTGGCCGAGCGGTTCTAGGCGCTTCAGTCCGGAACAGCGCTGCTGCTACGGTCGCGCATTCGAATCCTGCCTCGGGCGTGGATTTGTGATGTCCTTAGTTAGGTTTAAGTGTTTCTAAGTCTAGGGGACTGATGACCTCAGATGTTAAGGCCCAACAGTTCTTAGAGCCATTTGAACCATTTTTTTGGATGAAGTCGGAAGTTCCATGACTCATGCAGAGTATCGACGTTTGTTTCAGGGACTGGGAGCTAACCCTCCTCATAAACAAATTTACCCCATGGCGAAAAGATACACAGAAAGACCCATTATTGTATCATTAGACGATTGCAGAACAATCACTGGAAGCAGTCATATCTAGAAAATATCTGGCAGCACGAGTACGGAGCGATTTAAAGTGAAATGACAACATAAAACTAATCACGCATTAGTTGGTCGCCAGACAGATTCATTAGAAAAGTCGTCAGTAAATGTAGTCTACTTACAAAAGAGGTATCTTACATCTACATCTACATACATACTCCGCAATCCACCATACGGTGCGTGGCGGAGGGTACCTCGTACCACAACTAGCATCTTCCTGTTCCACTCCCAAACAGAACGAGGGAAAAATGACCGCCTATATGCCCTAACCTCTCTTACCTTATCTTTGTGGTCCTTCCGCGAAATATAAGTTGGCGGCAGTAAAACTGTACTGCAGTCAGCCTCAAATGCTGGTTCTCTAAATTTCCTCAGTAGCGATTCACGAAAAGAACGCCTCCTTTCCTCCAGAGACTCCCAGACGAGTTCCTGAAGCGTGATGATCAAACCTACCAGTAACAAATCTAGCAGCACGCCCCTGAATTGCTTCTATGTCCTCCCTCAATCCGACCTGATAGGGATCCCAAACGCTCGAGCAGTACTCAAGAATAGGTCGTATTAGTGTTTTATAAGCGGTCTCCTTTACAGATGAACCACAACTTCCCAAAATTCTACCAATGAACCGAAGACGACTATCCGCCTTCCCCACAACTGCCATTACGTACTTGTCCCACTTCATATCGCTCTGCAATGTTACGCCCAAATATTTAATCGACGTGACTGTGTCAAGCGCTACACTCCTAATGGAGTATTCAAACATTACGGGATTCTTTTTGCTATTCATCTGCATTAATTTACATTTATCTATATTTAGAGTTAGCTGCCATTCTTTACACCATTCACAAATCCTGTCCAAGTCATCTTGTATCCTCCTACAGTCACTCAACGACGACACATTTCCGTACACCACAGCATCATCAGCAAACAGCCGCACATTGCTATCCACCCTATTCAAAAGATCATTTATGTAGATAGAAAACAACAGCGGACCTACCACACTTCCCTGGGGCACTCCAGATGATACCTTCACCTCCGATGAACACTCACCATCGAGGACAACGTATTGGGTTCTATTACTTAAGAAGTCTTCGAGCCATATTTGGGAACCAATCCCCTATGCTCGCACGTTAGTTAGGAGTCTTACGGAATCCTAGTTCGACCAATCCTTGAAAATTGTTCTCGGTCTCAGATTCGTACCAGATATGATTGATAGAGGAAGTACAGAAGCTCCAAAGAAGAGCAGCGAGTCTCGTTATAGGTTCATTTAGTAAGCGCGAAATGATCACGGAGATACTCGGCCACCTATGGCATACGCTGCAAGAGAGGCGATCTGCAACGCGGTGTGGTATATCGTTAAAGTTCGGAGAACCTACATATTGCTTCATTGTGCGTACACCTCGCGTAAAGTTTGTCAAGGTAAAATTGGAGATATTCGAGTTTACACGGAGGCTTAGAAGCAATCGTTCTTCCCGCGACTGGAGAAGATAAAGGGGGAAGCGATCGTGATACACGAAGAGACCTCCGCCACAAATCGTAAGGTGGCTTGCTGAATATAGATGTAGATGCAAAGAAGCAATGCTGCCGACGTGCTCCGAAACACGTACAATGAGGCGGGTCCACTCTGACCACATACAGACTTGAAGTCATCTTTCTGGGTGTTCCGAGAAAAGACTGGTCCGTGCTCTACAGCACACACCCTATTCCAGAAACAGGTTCTCGGCTTCTGGCTAAAGCGAGTGCAGCCCGGCAGTAGTTGCTTTTTTATAGGCAGTGTGCCGGAGGACAAGGCCATCGAGGCACCTCTCTGAAGCGACCGATGACACGCGCGCAGACCCCGTCCCGATGAGTGTGGCGGGAGGGGGGGGAGAGAGGAGGGAGGGAGGCAGGAGTGCTTGGCCGGTTCCCGGAAACCTGGCACGTCGCCACGCGGTCGCCCCCAGCAACCAGTTTGGCCAGGCGTGTCCGCAACAAAACTATAACCTGGGCAGCCTGCTGGCCACGTTCCGGGAAATCACACGTCTGATTGCAGATGCCGCTGAAAGTCCTGCGTGTCCTTCGATAATCAACCTACAGCGAACTAGTTGCGAGAAAAATAGGAAGAAAACAAAATGGTATTGCTCGTCGGGAAGACAAACTTTGTATACTCTTCTCTTGTGCTCGTATGTTATGAGTGAAAAGATTATACTAGTCGTTAATGTGTTGTCCAAGAGCGAATAATACTAAAATGCTATATTCGAAAATTTGAGGAGATTCGCCAGAATTAGGATTCGTAAAATGTATTCTTTTTAACGTAGTAAAAAAAATAGTTTTCGAGGTTTGCTTCTCTCCATTTTACTTATAAGTTAACATTGGAAATATAAAAGTACCGCCGGCCGCGGTGGTCTAGCGGTTCTGGCGCTGCAGTCCGGAACGGCGGGACTGCTACGGTCGCAGGTTCGAATCCTGCCTCGGGCATGGGTGTGTGTGATGTCCTTAGGTTAGTTAGGTTTAAGTAGTTCTCAGTTCTAGGGGACTTATGACCTAAGATGTTGAGTCCCATAGTGCTCAGAGCCATATAAAAGTACCACAAAATGCTAAACTATATGATCAAAAGTAACCGGAAACCCCCAAAAACATACGTTTTTCATATTAGGTGCATTGTGTTGCCACTTACTGCCAGGTACTCCGTAACAGCGACCTCAGTAGGCTTTAGACGTCGTGAGAGAGCAGAATGGGGCACTCCCCGGAACTCATGGACTTCGAACGTGGTCAGGTGACTGGGTGTCACTTGTGTCGTCTGTACGCGAGATTTCCACACTCCTAAACATCCCTAGGTCCACTGTTTCCGATATAATATTGAAGTGGAAACGCGAAGGGACAAGTCAAGCACAAAAGCGTACAGACAGACCTCGTCTGTTGACTGACAGAGACCACCGACAGTTCAAGAGGGTCGTAATGTGTAATAGACAGATATCTATCCAGACTGTCACACAGGAATTCCAAACTGCATCAGGATCCACTGCAAGTACTATGACAGTTAGGCGGGAAGGAAGAAAACTTGGATTTCATGGTCGAGCGGCTGCTCACAAGCCACACATCACACCGGTAAATGACAAGCGACCCCTCGCTTTGTGTAAGGAGCGTAAACAATGGACGATTGAACGGTGTAAAAACGTTGTGTGGAGTGACGAATCACGGTACACAATGTGACGATCCGATGGCAGGGCGTGGGTAAGGCGAATGCCCGGTGAACGTCATCTGCCAGCGTGTGCAGTGCCAACAGTAGAATTCGGCGGCGGTGGTGTTATGGTTTGTTCGTGTTTTTCATGGTGGGGGGCTTGCACCCCTTGTTGTTATACGTGGCACTATCACAGCACAGGCCTACAATGGTGTTTTAAGCACCTTTTGGCTTCCCACTGTTGAAGAGTAATTCGGGGATGCGATTGCATCTTTCAACACGATCGAGCGCCTGTTGATAATGCACGACGTATGACGGAGTGGTTAAAAGACAATAACATCCCTGTAATGGACTGTCCTGCATAAAATCCTGACCTCAGTCCTACAGAACACCTTTGGGATGTTTTGGAACGTGCCAGGTCTCACCGACCGACATTGATACCTCTCCTCAGTGCAGCGCTCTGTGAGGAATGGGCTGCCATTCTCCAAGAAACTTTCCAGCACCTGATTGAACGTATACCTGCGAGAATGGGAGTTGTCATCAAGCATTACTAATGGAGGGCGCCACGAATATGTAAGTCATTTTCACCCAGGTGTTCGGATACTTTTGATCACATAGTGTACACTGTTATTATATGTGAAAATACTGTAAGAAAATTATTCAAAAGTTAGCTTTTTTTTATCAGTTTGCAAAAAAACAGTTTTTTTTCTATGAAACCGAGATGTATTTTGTCTTAGTGCATTGCGCAACTGTGAAACCCATACACCCAGGCAACCTCCTAGTGTTACGGCGATTCTACGTTTCATTCATCATCGGAGGTGGAAGCTTGGCATGGAACTTCCTTGCGGTCGGTACTTATCCAGGCTTTGGTGTTTTCGGCCGTTTCCTCTTTGGGAGTGCTTCAACTCTGTCATCAAATTCCTCATCATCTACTTTACTCTCTTCTTCCTCTGCTTTCTCTCTTCACAAAAATACACTGTAAAACAGAACAAAAATGACCCATCACGAAAGAATTATTCGAATGGGACAGAAATCTGTAGATATGATATACACGTACAAACAAACAAACGATTATAATTGCAGAAAAATTTGATGATTTATTCAATAGAAAGAGCTTCACAAATTGAGCAAGTCAATAATGCGTTCGTCCACCTCTGGCCCTTATTCGAGCTGTTATTCAGCTTATATTGAGCAAGCAGTAAAGGAAACAAAAGAAAAATTCGGAGTAGGTATTAAAATCCATGGAGAAGAAATAAAAACTTTGAGGTTCGCCGATGACATTGTAATTCTGTCAGAGACAGCAAAGGACTTGGAAGAGCAGTTGAACGGAATGGATGGTGTCTTGAAGGGAGGATATAAGATGAACATCAACAAAAGCAAAACGAGGATAATGGAATGTAGTCGAATTAAGTCGGGTGATGTTGAGGGTATTAGATTAGGAAATGAGACACTTTAAGTAGTAAAGGAGTTTTGCTATTTGGGGGGCAAAATAACCGATGATGGTCGAAGTAGAGAGGATATGAAATGTAGACTGGCAATGGCAAGGAAAGCGTTTCTGAAGAAGAGAAATTTGTTAACATCGAGTATAGATTTAAGTGTCAGGAAGTCATTTCTGAAAGTATTTGTATGGAGTGTAGCCATGTATGGAAGTGAAACATGGACGGTAAATAGTTTGGACAGGAAGAGAATAGAAGCTTTCGAAATGTGGTGCTACAGAAGAATGCTGAAGATTAGATGGGTAGATCACATAACTAATGAGGAGATGTTGAATAGGATTGGGGAGAAGAGAAATTTGTGGCACAACGTGACTAGAAGAAGGGATCGGTTGGTAGGACATGTTCTGAGGCATCGAGGGATCACCAATTTAGTATTGGAGGGCAGCGTGGAGGGTAAAAATCGTAGAGGGAGACCAAGAGATGAATACACCAAGCAGATTCAGAAGGATGTAGGTTGCAGTAGGTACAGGGAGATGAAGAAGCTTGCACAGGATAGAGTAGCATGGAGAGCTGCATCAAACCAGTCTCAGGACTGAAGACCACAACAACAACAACAACAACAACGCTATCTTTAGTAAATATATTCACACAATTTGTTTTCTGTTTCATGTGGTATTTTCGAGATCATGACAACGTGGGGCCTGGAGTTTTGAGTGACTGGGAGCGTTGCCGCGCCGGCCGCTGCACTATTTCAGCCGCGGCAAACGACTGCTAGCAGCTGGAATCCACATTATCAAGAGCGTCGTTGCACTTTGTGACAATAATTAAAAACAACTGTAAGAAAAATCTGTGTAAGTGAGCCTGTAATCGACTTAATGCAAATGTTTAGTCCCCATTAAGAACTGGCTGACGACTGACTTGGTGTGTTCATACTGATATTACTCCTAAGTACTATTACAGCTCTATCAGATCTTGGCGAAAACGCATGTTTTAAGTCGATGGTAGGCTTAAAACAAGGTGCGAAGTCTTTCTGATTGATCTGTCAGAAAATTATTTTAAACAGTTAGTTCAGGACCCCACTCGAAGTGTAAATGGTTGCGAAGGTATACTTTACTTCTTAGCAACAAATAATCCTGAGCAAATGGGGAGTATCATGACAGTACAGGGATAAGTGACCAGAATGTCATTGTAGCAAGAATGAATACCGTAACATTCAAATCCACACAAAATAAATGTTAAATATATTTATTTAAAGAAGCCTTCCTAAGAAACTGTTTGCACTCCTTCCAAACTAACTATAAGCGAAGACCAGATATTGCTTCAGTCCGGAAAAATGATATCGACGGCTACTGAGCGTAATGTACCAAATAAGTTAGTAAGAGATAGTAATGGTCCCCTATGGTACACAAAACAGGTCAGAACACTGTTACACAAGCAACGAAAAAAGCATACCAAATTTTAAAGAACGCAAAATCTCCGAGATTGACGATGTTTTACAGAATTCAGTGCGAAATGCTTTTAAGAGTTTCCACAACGAAACTCTGTCTTGAAATCTGGCAGAAAATTCAAAGAGTTTCTGCTTGTATATAATATAACATCGGCAAGACACAATCAATACCTTCACTGTGAGACAGCAATGATAATGTTTTCAATAACAGTGACACTACAGCGGAGTTACTAAATACGGTTTTCCTAAACTCCTTCACGAAAGGAGTCCAAGTAAATGTTCCGGAAATAGACTAAAGAACAACTGCCAACATGAGTAACTTAGAAGTAGATGGATGGATGGACTGATAGGGTTGAAGGATCAAACTACAAGGTATCTGGTCCCTCAATCTTCTGTGTCAAGCAGGGAACTGTTCCATAGAGGAAGGACACAAAGTGACCGCTACGGTCGCAGGTTCGCATCCTGCCTCGGGCATGGATGTGTGTGATGTCCTTAGGTTGGTTAGGTTTAATTAGTTCTAAGTTCTAGGCGACTGATGACCTCAGAAGTTTAGTCGCATAGTGCTCAGAGCCATTTGAACCATCTGAAGGACACGAAATGCAAATCCCGATATATAGTCTCGGTTTAGCGAAGCAGCTTAACTCATTTATAAAGGCCAGTCTTCCAGTCCAGATTGTATACCAATTAGATACCTTTCGGAGTATGCTGATACAGTAGCTCCAAACAAACGCTCGCTCGACGAAAGATCCGGACCTAAAAACTAGATATTTGTACAAGTCACGCCAATACTCAGGAAAGGAAATAGGAGTAATCCGATGAATTGCAGACCCATACCTCTGATGTCGATTTGTAGTAAGATTTTGGAACGTATACTGTGTTCGAACTTGACGAATTACCTCTGTTCGAACTTGACGAATTACCTCGAAGGTAACTATCTATTGACACACAGTAAGTACGGACTCAGCGGTATCGTTGTTGTGAAACACAGTTAGCTCTTAAGTAACATGAAGTAACGTGTGCTATTGTCAGATCTCAAATTGATTCCATATTTCTGGATTTCCAGAAGAACTATGAAAAATGGCTCTGAGCACTATGGGACTTAACTTCTAAGGTCATCAGTCCCCTAGAACTTAGAACCACTTAAACCTAACTAACCTCAGGACATCACACACATCCATGACCGAGACAGGATTCGGACCTGCGACCGTAGCGGTCGCGCGGTTCCAGACTGTATCGCCTAGAACCGCTCGGTCACATCGGCCGGCAAGAACTACCAAATGTATGTTTTTAGTCCAGGAATATCATTCGACGCAGAAATTGCAACTAATCTCGCCCTCATTGCGAATTATCTCTCTTAGCTATCACCACCGCTATGAGGGAGCAATGAACGCCGCAGTAGGATTGAAACGATGTCGCTTTGCGATGCAGAAGATGCGTTGGTCTTGGATTCTAATCTCGCAGGAGGCTAACATTTTAACTCTTTATGTGATAGAGCTACAGCGGTTCGACTTATTGAACGTGGCAAATAATTCAAGTTAAAATCATCCTACGTGACACAAGAAAGCTATTATCCGACTTCATCTCTTCGATAACACTCGTCCCGTACATGGCACAGATGTTTGAGCTTCCTGATTTCCTCCTCTTCTTAAATCCAAAATCTTTACAAATCTATATACCAAACCTCTTTTTCCTGGTAAATTTTTCCCAGAATCGTATATTACATAGTTAATATTCCTCACGTAATATGCTGCCAGAATACTGGTTTACAACATTTTTGTAACTGCATAGTGTAGGCACCTGTTTGTAGCAGATGTTTCACGCGGAAGACCAAACTACAATATTAATGTTTGCCAATGTGAGTGTACAACCGTCCGCTGCAGATCGTAGGCTTAAGGCGCGATCCATAGCGATCACCTGGGCTGACAGCGGCTGGCGTCGAGCGGCCGGAGACCGGTGCAGCAGAAATTCTTCTGATCAGGACAGACAGCCACTAGTTTTTCAGATCAACATTTTCCCATGGTTTTGCTGAAACTGGCGGACTACAAAATCAAATAAATTATTTCTGAGCTTCCAATATATTGATATTGTTAGCAGACCGACGAGTTGTAGTTTACTAAAATACAGGAGAATCAGATTCAGTAATGCAGCTTTTCTTTTGCACTGAGCGACGTTTACCTCGGCAAGTAGCTAGAGTGGGACAGAAATTCATATGGGAACTTCCGCATCCTACAGTGTAGGCAGTGTGTGTAGATGGTTTTTATGTAATTCTATTTCAGCGATTATAAAATCGAGTTGAATGTATGCACTGGGTAGCTGAGGCAGCCGGTTAATGGCGACTCCATCGAGCTATAAATGGATGTGTTGAACCGACTGTGACTCTAGGGAGTCAGGAAACCAAAATTCTCACTTAAATCGAGACCCAGCCATATGTGGAATTTAGGGAGTTTGATACTAGGTTAGTGTGTGTAGGTCAAGAATTCGATTCCCACTACAGGCAAAGGTTTTTAGTAGGCACTAGTAGCTCCTACGTACCCCTGATTGTGCCAAATGAACGTAAGAGTCCACCGTGGTTCCAAATTCACATTAAACGTGGTGATGTCCCATCGCTATCAACTTCGGTATTGGTTTGGTCGTATCAGAGATGTAAGTGGCAGCATGAAGAAACTCTCTCACCAGTAACCTTTCTTACACCAGTATTTTTATTGAAATGAAATGACCGTATGGCTTTGTTGGCCGGGTGGCCCCATGCGGGGAAGTTCGGCGGCCGTATTGCAAGTCCTTTTTAGTTGACGCCACTTCGGCGACTTGCGAGTCAATGATGATGAACACACAACACCCAGCCATCACGAGGCAGAGAAAAATCCCTGACCCCGCCGGGAATCGAACCCGGGACCCCGTGCGCAGGAAGCGAGAACGCTACCGCAAGACCACGAGCTGCGGACAGTATTTTTATTATAGTTGAAGAACGAAACACCACAAGGTCAGAGGGCACTTATGCCGTCTTTTACTTCAGATTGAGATGTTGAATATAATGGTTCTGTTTTGGCGGGATTTGATCCCTTCGTGACGACATAGTGCTGTCCGTTCGTTGTTTGCTCACGGTTCCAAACTCCTCAAATTCTCCACGTAAGGCGTTTATCAGAATTCCAGTCTTGGTTCGGCACAAAGATTTTCGTAATTTTCATTCAGGCTATTTTGATTTTTAACGTCTTTCATTGATTGTCAACGATATGTGACGGTTTCGACTCCCAGAGAGACACAGATCTTTTCGTCACACCATTCAAGTTCAGACATCCGACTTCTAATAACTGGTAAAAATCAGTTTGATAGTTAACGTTGTTTCTTGTGTAATCTACAGCGATATATGTGGAGTTCAACTCCTGAGTCATCATTGTACTCTTTCTGACGTCACCTGAAGTTCAAAGATTCTCATATCTCGCTTCTAGTGAAAGAGACCTACATTTAATGTCCACTAGTGGCTAGAACCCAGGAAGGAAAGTATTATTCATTTTGTTCACCACTGCAATTTCAAACATCTCCCTACTGCTGATAAAATTCCATACATGTTCTTTGTCACTGCTTACAGAACAATCTGATTAAGTGCTTGCGAGACGCCACCCCGTTCTATCCTTATGTGAATCAGTTTTCGCCCATAAATGTGGTTGGCAATCGGACTCGTAATTATAATGGACCAACATTCACGTGCAGTAAGACCTCAGTGTTGATTTCACTAATCGCTCTAACCACTGAAAAGCTTAGTTCTTACCACACAATCTTTAATTTTGAATAATTGGAACCGATGTAGTAACTTGACTAGCAAACAATAAAAGTCATAACCACTTTTAAATATCGACATACACTGCTTATGGACAGTATGGATCCTACACGTGTATTAATTTCGTTACCGCAGCAAAAGACACTTTTATCAGTACAGAATAAATCTATTTTAAATTTGAGAAACTTTTATATGGTTCAAATGGCTCTGAGCACTATGGGACTTAACTTCTGAGGTCATCAGTCCCCTAGAACTTAAAACTACTTAAACCTAACTAACCTAAGGACATCACACACATCCATGCCCGAGGTAGGATTCGAACCTGCGACCGTAGCGGTCGCGCGGTCCCAGACTGTAGCGCCCGCTCGGCCAGTCCGGCCGGCAACTTTTATATAAAATAACACTGAAATATTGAGTGAAAAGATCCTGCTAAGCACTGAAGACGCATTGCTACTCTGGTGGTAGTATTTGTAATTTTTATAACTAATAAACATCTTTCTTTAACGTCATCTTTACACAGAATTGACGACTGATTTGTTGCTTTTAAACACTTCCTTGTATTACTTTAACGTGAATCATGACTTTTACAGTATGTCTGTCACTATGGAAAATAGAATATATTGAATTTTACCACAGAAATAAATACTTCAGTCCTTGTGTGATGATGAGATTTTGCTACCGATGGATGGCTTTGCAGCTTTTACATAGTGGCTATAATTCCCATTATACGAGGGCTATCCACAAAGTACATTACGTTTTGGAATTAAAAATAAATAAAGTACGACGAAGGAATTTCCAAGCTCGTCCATCGCTACGATAAGTGCCTTAATTTAAATGGCAACTATGTAGAAAAGTAGTATTTAAGTGCGGCTTTCATCTGTATCTAATAAAAAAAATTTCCAATACTTTATTTATTTTTAATTCCAAAACGTAATGTAATTTGTGGATAGCCCTCGTAATATTTGGCCAATACAGTGGGTAGCGCTGCAATGTAACGTCTGCCTCCTTCACAGTAAACGACGACTTGCCACTGGCCCCCGTAATAACATCACCACTTCTGCTTGCTTGACAAATAGCTGCTTAATACTGTAGAATGTGTAGCAATAATTTCTCCTACTTCTGAGGCCATTTGTGCTCGTTTTAATCGGCACACAATACAGTACGTGGGCATCGTACCATACGCTACTTCACAACCCTTCCAACTCACGAAGAGAACTGTCCTGGAACTTTCTGTCTCAACGTTTCTCCCGCCTTAACCTTCCACGAGGAAGTCCCTTTAGATTTTGACTCAAGCTTTTAGCCATGACTCGTTACAGCTTTAATTACAAAGGGTCATAAAACTTCTAAAGCCATAAGATCTACTTAACAATATGAAGAGATTGATAGAAAAAAATATTTACAGCTATACATTTAAAACACAATCACAGATTATTGTTTGCGTACTTCACAGGCTAGTGGCCGCACTTTACAACGGCGAGCCGCCTTATTTTACCCTGCTGTCGTTCGAAGTTCAAATGTGTGTGAAATCTTATATGACTTAACTGCTACGGTCATCAGTTCCTAAGCTTACACACTACTTAACCTAAATTATCCTAAGGACAAACACACACACCCATGCCCGAGGGAGTACTCGAACCTCCGCCGGAACCAGCCGCACAGTCCATGACTGCAGCGCCTCAGACCGCTCGGCTAATCCCGCGCGGCCTGTCGTTCAATGGCAAATGCGCCCTCAGCGCTCTATCATCTTACTGCTTGCATTATGTAGGTTTTTACAATTCTCCTTCTACTGATCGTATTTTTTTAAGTTATGACATAGAATAACGAAATAACTTCTATGAAATGCAATGGAACAATTCCTACAATGAGTGACGTATACTTGTGTCGTTACATGCTGTACTCGAATCGCCATCCAACACATACATTCAGTCATTTCAAGTTTGTTACTCGGGTATGAAATCATATTTAGCATCTTTCATGGTTAATTAACAGGGTACACAGTTTCTGGATAGTTGGCCTGGTGCAACACAAAAATTTTCGTCAGTTAATTTTAAGTTCAAATTTTCCAACAGACACTGGCTAAAAATAAGTTATATCACGTCTCTTTACGGTTAGTCAACAATGATGCTTAGTATTGCGGTCGAGTCTCACGACATATGAATAACTTTAATCGTTAATGCTCCTTTGTATTAGATAACAAGTACGATAAGTCGTGACTATACTTCCGAGATACAGGAAAGATTGGACCTGTTCTACGTCCTCTCCCTTAATGGCCAGCCTATTCGCGATGGTCGAATTTATCCGCACTTCTATGGTTTTGCGAACATTTATCTTGAGGACTGCAACTTCTGACTCTCTCTGTAACCTGGCCAGTTTCTCTTCGATGTCTCGATATCGTTGTGCCATTAAGCAGCTGTCGTCTGCGAAATCTAGATCTTCGAGCCTATCCCGCTTCCCCCATTGCACACCTCTCTTCCGTCCCCCCATCACTCTCTTCATCAGATGGTCCAACACCAAAAGAAATAATGTTGGCGGAAGAATACGCCCTTGTAGTACTCCCGAATAAAATTGGAAAGGCTCTGTTATTTATCCATTATGTAGTGCCTGGCATTCATAGTCTTCATACATTTCCTTGACGATGTTAATGATCTTGGTTGGAATGTCACATTTTGTAAGTGTATCCCACATGACTCTTCGACTGATAGAGTCTAAAGCCTTTTTAAAGTCAATGAAGGTAAGGTAGAGGATGTGTTGCCACTCCGCACTTTGTTCCAGAATAACTCTGAGAGGTCCACACAGCTTCGATGTTTTCTAAAACCCGCCTGCTCTCCCCTCAATTGTGCTTCCACAGAATCCTTAATGCGGTTTAAAATGATCCTCGAAAGTGCCTTACTCGATACTGGCAATAGGGTAATGCCCCGCCAGTTGTTGCAGGTAGTAACATATCCTTTTTTGGGTATTTTCACGATAATACCTCGTTTCTAATCTGCTGGCAGTTTCTCCTCTCTCCATATCTTCTCTATGAGGATGTCCAATAACTCGACAGTGGTGTCCAAGTCTGTTTTCAGCATCTCAGATGTTATATTATCTGGTCCTGGTGCATTCCCATTCTTGATCTCAGCACTATCCGAATTTCTGCTTTCATGGGTGCATTTACACCAATCCTGGGACTAGGATCGTTGTATTCCGTTTGTTCTTGTTCTCCTACCTCACTGCCAAAATCTCTATTTAGAATTTCCTTATAGTGTTCCTTCCACCTAGGTGATTGTTCTTCATGTGTTGTTAGTATCTCCCCTTCTTATTCCCTACTGGTCTATTCCTCTGGAAGCTTTTCTTTGAGAGCATCTTAGTGATATCATATAGTTCTTTCACATACCCTCTCCGCGCCGCCTGTTCTGTTCTATCAGCCTGTTCATCTATCCATCTTCCGTGATCTTTTCTCTCACTCCTTCTCACTTCCTTATCTGCTGCTCTATAATTAGCTTATGCCTGTGTTTTTTGTTGCCTGGTTCTACTCTGGCTTACTCTTCTCTTGGCTCCCTTTCTATGGCTGATCTTCCTCCAGGTATGTTCGGACATTCAATCTCACCGCAGGCGATTTTTAAAACCAAGTTGTCTCTCACTCACTTGAACAAAAGTATTCTTAACTTCTGTCCAAATTTCCTCCATGTCCTTATCCTCAGTCACCTCTAGTTCCAGCGCCTGGAATATATTCCAGAGTTCCAGCTGTAACCCCTCACGTATCTGTGGATCTTCCAGTTTACTTACGTCGAATATTCTATTCCTTGGCTGTAATTTCTTTCTGGAAGCCACAATCTTCATTCGGAAACGGGCAGTAACAATATGGTGATCGTTATTTGCGTCTGCTCCTCTTCTATTCCGCACATCTTCCAGGCTCCCCCTGAACTTCCTGGATACTGCGATGTGGTCAGTTTGATTTTCTGTAATATGATCTGGGGATACCCATGTTATCTTGTGACATCTCCGATTACAAGGTCACGGCTTGCGCAGAAGTCGCTAAATCTTGCCCCATTATTATTCATTTCACCCAAGCCATGTACCCCCATTATCTGTTCCAACCCATCATTGTTACTCCCACCTTGTCATTTAGGTCTCCCATAACAAAGAGGATATCTTTCTTGCTCACTTTCCTTAAAGTCTTTCGTAGTAGGTAATAGAACTCCTTCTTCTTAATCTCTGATGTCTCTGGGGGGCATAGCATTGGATGAGCGTCACGTTCCGGACTTTCGTCTTATATCTGGTAGTCATAATCGTACTGGACACAGGTCTCCAATTGAGAAGCTCTTCTTTCCTGCCTTGGTCAACAATAGCCCAACTCCATCCCGATGTTCCCCTTCCTCTTCACATCCAGAGTATAAAAACGTAATTCCATCCGATGTCTGCAATTCGCCAAACTCTGGTCACCTCACTTTACTCAATCCCAGGATATCAAGCTTATAGTTATTCATTTCCCTGGTCATATCTTTCAGCTTGCTACTCTCACACAAGGTTCGTATATTCCAAAAGCCAATTTTCGTTTTCCTTTTCATGCCAAATGTCGTCACCAGTTTATCCATCCGGTTTTGTATTCTCGTCTCGGTTTCTGTAATCAAGTTATTTAAGAAGGGCGGGCGATTGGCCCACCGCTTTCGATTGCCTTGGTGTGGGTGCCACCTTATCGCCCAGGTACTGACGATTTACCTGATGTTCGGCACATGGGCTTAGCATTTCCTCCACGCCTCTATACATGGTTTAACCACCAGCATCGTTTGAGTGGGGGAGATGGAAAAGAAAAGAAATAGGATGGGCTAGGGATAGGAAAAGGATAGGAGACAGGTTTTCGATAGGTCGTTGTGGGACACACTTGGTCTGCCTCCTCCCCTTCTGCCTGTCCAGCATGGGTGACCATGCTGGTAGCTACGCTACCGCCGGCATAGCCCTCTGGATTCGGAGCACGCAAACCTCCTCGCCCACACGTACAGTGCTACGTTATGGCGGTGGCCCCTGATGAGGAATGATGATGATGATGATGATGATGATGAAATTATGAGACAACACAGACACCCAGTCCCTGGGCAAAGAAAATCCCCGACCCGATCGGGAACCAAACCCGGGACCCCGTGATACGGAGGCAGCAAAGCTAGCCACTAGTTCATGTCAGTTTATAAACACAGAGCGATAAGCGGTTGCGTAATCACTGAGGTCAAAGCTCACACAGAGTGTATACCATGTGGCTGATGAAACATGCTCATTAATTAAGTAAGCGATCTGTAGCTTTTTTTTTTTTTGATAAGGATAAAGGAAAGGGAATATTTTAATTTCTATAATAATGGGTAAGATCAGCAACAAGTTTAAGTTTTTTACAGTTCTCAACACCTTTAACCCACACTAACACAGATTCAGATTCATTTATTTTACAATGATTCCTGGTCCTGAGATCAAATGGCATGGACGACAGGTAATATGATTTACCCATAACTCTATTGTAGACCTCTGCGATGTAAAATGTCCGATAATCGATGACGTCACGGCTGTTAAAATTTTCTAGCCCTGAAACTTTATCGACTTTAGGTCCACGGACGAGGGCTACGGTTACCCAGCCGTTACCATGCTGCAAGGTATCATTTTTGCTAAGGGTAAAGTTAAGAACTCCACCACAGAACACTGTTGGACCATGCAGGACGACTTGTGCACCTACGTAGTTCTCGGTATTAATATAAATATTGTCTATTGTGAAATGACAATGAAATGAACACCCTTAGCTGCTTACAGGCGTTGACATACGTCAATGGGGACAGATGAAAATATGTGCCCCAAGCGGGACTCGAACCCGGGATCTACTGCTTACATGGCAGACGCTCTATCCAGCTGAGCCACCGAGGACACAGGGAACAGCGCGTCTGCAGGGATTTATCTCTGGCACGCCTCCCGCGAAACCCACATTCTCAACGTATTGTCCCGCACTACATTCGTAGTGCCCCCGCCCATTATACTCATTACACGCGGTCCGTTGCCGATTCCCGTAAGAGTTCGGGTATTGTTTGTGCATTCGCACAGAAGAAGAAGATGGTCAAGTGGCCGGTGCGCCTTAACTATATATATATACTAAGATGGTATCTGTTCTTTCGGACATGTCCGAAAGAACAGATACCATCTTAGTATATATTGTCTATTGTTTTATAGACTGTAAGGCGGTTACGCGTTCTCCTTCTATAAAATCGTGCATCAACAGCATTGGACCGCTCACACAGAAGATGCCACGATATTATAGGAGGAAAATGCGTACCCGCCTTACAGTCTATAAAGCAATAGACAACATTTCTATTAATACTTAGAACTACGTAGGTGCACAAGTCGTCCTGCATTGTCCAACAGTGTTCTGTGGTGGAGTTTTTAACTTTACCCTTAGCAACAATAATGATACCTTGCAGCATGGTAACGGCTGGGTAACCGTAGCCCTCGTCCGTGGACCTGAAGTCGATAAAGTTCCAGGGCTAGAAAATGTTAACAGCCGTGACGTCATCGCTTATAGGACATTTCACATCGCAGAGGTCTACAATAGAGATGTGGGTAAATCATATTTTCCATCCTATTTATGGCTCCTGTTGCTATGAATATTTATGGCAACGTTTTCACCGGAACACTAACCTGCATAAACTACTGCTCTTTAGGAATTAACTCATCTGCTCAAAATAATGAGGTAACTTCCATCAAAACAATAATTAGATAATAACCTCCAGACTCTCAAATTTGTGTTTCATTTGTATTTCACTGTGGCTTACGTGCTCTGGGAGTCCATATTCAGACGTTATTTGTTTCATTATTCCTGTTTATGGTGAGCGAGTTGGTGTGGTGAAAAAGTGCGTTCCTACTATTGGACGACAGTGATCAATTTTCAGAAAATATACAGCTCGAAAAACGAAAGAAGTAGAGAGAAAATGTCCGACCTGACAACAACTTACCAGTGAAGAGGAGAGAGCAGAAGAGATACTTGGCATTCATAGGCACGAGGAAAACCCATAATTCATTTAAATAAAGAAAAGGTGGAAGGGGAAAAGTTGTAGACTCTTGAGATTGCAATGAAAGAATCAAGAGTAGCAAGAAGGCTACGGTTCGTATCAACAAATGTTTCAACTTTTAAAAAACGTTTCAGTCGCATGGAAAGCACAGCGACACACATATGACAATTTTCTGGACTCATAGTGTAAATGTCTGTGGATAGTGGCGTAAGTATCACGCCTAGGTCCAATTCTCCTCGGAGTAATAGATTCGATTTCGCGAACATAAAGCTATGCACTCTCCACCTTCAGTAGCGCGAGCACGTTCAGACGAGATGATGTCATGAGGAATGTTTACCTTCAAATAAACCAATCGTCGAGATCACGCTGTTTGTTACTCGGGAGCCTAGAACAGGGAACTCGCTGCGCACTCGGCACTTCGCCAGTGGGTCCCTTCCCTGAACAAGACAGCCACGGCTCTAGCGCGTGCGGAGGTGATCAATCTTCTACGTCTGTCTGCTTACACGGACTTAGTTATGACTGCTTTTATCTGCTTTTATTATCATTTAAAACTCAACCAGAAATAAATGATACAACTCCATGACAATAATTAATGGATATTAGAAAAAATGGATAATAACGAGAGAGGATTGTTAAAATTGGCAGAATTATTAAATAACATTTCCAAAAAACAATCCGCAAGACATTCATCAACGAGCTACATTCATTACGTCCAGCGATGATCAATTTTCTATTCAGAAAAAACTTCTTGCTGAGGTGGTCATCAGTCCGAAGGCTGGTTTGATGTAGCTCGCCGAGCTAATATGTCCTGTGGAAGCCTCTTCACCTCTGTACAACTACTGCAACCTTCATCCTTTGAACCTAGTCGTTGTAGTCAAGCAGTGGTGTCTCTCTTTAATTTTTACCGCCGAAGATTCCTTGATTCCTCACAATGTATCCCGTGAGCCGATTCCTTCTTTACGCCAAGTTGTGGCATAAATCTATATTCTCTCCAGCTCAATTCCTACAAGTTAAACATGTGTATCTGTATCCGTCAGTGGCATCGTAGCTCCCAAACGAAAGGTCCGATTTTAGTGCAGTTCTTTTATTTGAAAGCTGGTTCAGTCATGACGGTTCTTAGGTATGTTCCATGAAAGTATGTTCAGCCGTTTGAATTTCAGTTGCTAAATTACGTAAAAATATTTTCCACCAGCGCTCTCTCTTGATATATGTTACGTAAAACATAAGAGTTACATCAAGTTACGTAGTACGAGACTAAAACTCGGAAAGATCTAAACCAGAGTCCGCGAGAACGTATGTTTATCTTTTACGGTTGACCAACAACGATGATATTTGTCTTTTGAAGTCGCTCGCTTCAGCACCCACAAAGTAGAAAAACCATGATTGTGACTCAGCTGTAAAAGGTAAACGCATGCTCTCGCAGACTTTTCTGTAAATCTTTTTGAGGTCTACAATTCAGTACTAAATCAAATGATTTAGCTCTAAAAGTTTAGGTAGTCTATTGCAAGAGAGCACAATGACAGCCCACTTCCTTCAGACTTGATTTAGAAATATCGCCACTGCTTATTGCTTATGTACCTAAATTAGCTAAATACATACAAAAACATGGTCAATGAATATACAGTATGTGTGGATTAAAAAAAAGAAACACGTGAAACGCTCAAGTGAACTAAATATCAAAGAAAACAAAAATTTCGAAATAATAATTTCAGGTTGATACTCAAGACCGCATGTACGATACTGCATTGCGAAAATCTTGTAACTGTAATACTATTTATGAAGATACATCTGTTGTCACAATAGGTTTCGGCGGGAAAGATTTCGCGTCGGAGTGTCGTGTTTCGTTCCGGGAAGTATTAGGGTGAGTGTTCCGACAGTGTGTCGATCTGCTAGAAAAATATGAAGTTTCAAAAGCATTAATTAAAACTAAAACTAAAAATTAAAAAAGCCCACAAAAAACTCTAAAAAGTAAAAAATATGTATCGCCCCTTTAAGTCTAATGTAAGTTGTAATATTTCGATCCAAGCGTCGTCGCGTCAGGGGACTGCTAAGTAAATAAAATGAATCCAGAATAAAATGTCAAATGAAACACCTTTCAGCCGTCAAATTTCCAAACTTTTATTTTATTGGGCTACCAGTTTCGGCGACATATTACGCCATCTTCAGGCCCCCTGACCGACTTGTACACCGGTTCCGATCAAAATAGGGACCACCATTCAAAGACTTGTATCTGTAGATTTCTACTTGATACAGGGACCACTTCAAACATGATCTTCCGACTGAGTCGGACCAGCAACCGTTCTTACCACGAAACATTCTGAAGTGGAACAGGAAAAGGGAGAAATATCAGTGGTACACAAAATACACTCCACCACACACCAGACTCGAAAGTAGGTTAATACTGCATTGTCATGCAGTTCCGAACTTGAAAGTGTCAAGTCTCTAATTCGCCAGAAAATGATAATGGTAAACAAAGAACCCTTTGCCGCACAACAGACAAGAGAGGGCGTTAATATTGCTTCGTCACCCAGCTCTGAGCTAACAATGAAAGTTTCAAGTCTCCAGCTCATCAGGGAACTTAGTTTAAAATCAATTGCAAAATGTATACCGAACAGACAAGAAAGCGAGCTAATAAAAAGGTGTTAAAATAACGGAGCATCAAAATGTGGACAGCAACAAACAGGGAACAAGAAGGACACCTCGGTTGTTGCTTAATTTTCAAGTATTTACTTTATAACGTTTCGCGCGGTTGGCCAATTTCGGCCATATATGCCATTCTGAAGCGCTACAGGTGCCAACAACATATCGTATCGTAACATAATCCGAACTATCATGTCCGCTACTTACGTTAGGCATATTACATGTTGTTGGCATCTGTAGCACTTGAGAATGGGCTGTATGGCTGAAATTGGCCTATCGTGCGGAATGTAATAAACCAAATATTTAATAATTAAGCAACAGCCAGGAGGAACCATTACAATGTCCTTCAGGAAATTCATGGTTGTGATATATCCCACATGAAGTAAGTGACAGAACAAGAAATTAATGTTCCAAGAATGAACAACCACAACAGAAAGCTGCTAATGCAACTTCTATATACTAAAAGCCCTTTCAGTTAGTAAGAAAGTAAAGAACGACCAAGTAAATTTAAGTAGTAATTAAGCAATAAAGCCAACCAAAATATCATCCCTGGTTGCATTTCAACAGTTGAGTAAAATCATCTAATCTTTTTAATTGTTAAAAAAATCTTAACTGTGTATTTTTAAAAACGAATTAATTTTCCAGAATGAATTTTTCACGCTGCAGCGAAGTGAACGCTGGTTTGAAACTTCCTGACAGATTAAAACTGTGTGGCTGACCGGGGCTCGTACCCAGGACCTTTGCCTTTCGCAGGAAAGTGCTCTATGATTTTCTCAGGAGCACTTATCCGCGGAAGGCAAAGATCCTGAGTTGGCACACAGTTTGCAACTCCCAGCAAGTTTCAGAATTAATTTTATCTGTTTTATGTTATTCAGTATTTGTTAAACATGTGAAAAGTTGGTCTGAAAAGTGATCTTATCCGCTGACGCACCATACGCCGCGTAGAGAATTAAAATAACAATAAAGAAGAAAATAGTGTTCTGGCAATATAACCACGTTTCGCCGCGTCGATCGCATCGCCTGCAATTGACAGTGACATTGATACACTGCAAATTTCCGGCGAGTTATCGAGCTTACAATGTGGTATGTTACGGCCAAAGCCCAGGGACCAGCCAGATCGCGAATTGGCCACCCACTTCGCACTTTGGCCGAGAGGATCGGCCAAAGTCCGGTTACATGAAAGAATCAGTCAGCGTATATCCGACTTTGGACAGTCATTTCGCGAACTGGCCGGATAACCCTGACCAAAACGCGATGTGATTGGACATAACGTCGGGAAATCCCTGGCCAAATCGTACTTAGTGTGATGAGGAAATAATGTGCGGTAGACAGCACTTCTCTCACTTTCAGTCTTAAATGTACCGTGCATGTGGCAGCTGCTGCTTTTCAGAGAAGGTCCTGCCTCTGCGCTATGTTTTTCTTCCTGAAAAACTGGATTAATTGTGAGACTGTTAGGGTTTCTAGTATTTTTGTTTGTGGTCTTTGCGTATCTTTCAGATGCGGTAAGGGAACGACGGCTAATTAGGTGAGCTGCTTTTTTGTTTATTTTTTTCCCACTTCGCCCATATGCGTTCTTGCGGTTGTCATGAACGTCGAAGGTACCTTCCATAATCTGGGAACAGAACATGATGTTCTCTAGCAACTATATTCCGGAAACGAGTTCTCTATTCTGCACGAGAAACTGCTCAATCTGGAATCTGTGGCCAAAGAAGAAAAACCATTAGTCACTAACCCGTCACCAAAAACACAATCGATGCAAATTCAGAAATAAGAAAGTATTGTGTAATTCCAAATGTCATAAAAGCTTAGCTTGTTGTAATAAGTGAATACCCGATGTAATAAAAATATATTTATGGAGTGAATAGATTGTATAAAGTTTATATTTTTTTATAAGAGAAAGTGATAAATATAATGCGTACAACTTGATATTATCCATATTCATCCACTCTTTATTTATCTTCAGATTCTGACAGATCTGTCTACGCCTCTTCGCAAACTGGCCGGCCAAATCCCGAACTCAAGAAAAGATCGGACAATGGCCGATGAACTTACAGTGATGTTGACCATTGTTCAGGCAGATCTGCTTTGCTTCTTTCTTCGTATGTCGGCCGATCGGGCCAGGCCACTTCGCGAACTAGCCGGCCGAATCTCGAAATGAGGAAAATATCTGACATTGCAAGACAATTTAAAGCGACATTTACCACTTCGCTACTTGGCCGGTCAGTTCCTACTTTGGCCGATCTCGGGCTTTGGCCGGTTTCGGACTTTGTCCGTAACACATACATTAATAAACTTGCACATTAGACTTTAAAATTTTTGTATGCGTTTTATTGCCCCAGAATCAAAATGAAGATAGTTTGTGTTTTGGCGTAACCACAAGCGCAGGACCGAAGACAAAGAACGGAAAACCAGAGAATGCGGTGAGGAAACGTCAGCCAATAGCCTGCTGACTAGGACCGAGCACCGCCAGAAGCGCCCCCTGCAAGAAGTGAATACGAGGGCAGTTCAATAAGTAATGCAACACATTATTTTCTCGACCAATTTTGGCTGAAAAAACCGGAAATTTCTTGTGGAATATTTTCAAACATTCCCGCTTCGTCTCGTATAGTTTCATTGACTTCCGACAGGTGGCAGCGCTGTACGGAACTGTTAAAATGGCGTCTGTAACGGATGTGCGTTGCAAACAACGGGCAGTGATCGAGTTTCTTTTGGCGGAAAACCAGGGCATCTCAGATATTCATAGGCGCTTGCAGAATGTCTACGGTGATCTGGCAGTGGACAAAAGCACGGTGAGTCGTTGGGCAAAGCGTGTGTCATCATCGCCGCAAGGTCAAGCAAGACTGTCTGATCTCCCGCGTGCGGGCCGTCCGTGCACAGCTGTGACTCCTGCAATGGCGGAGCGTGCGAACACACTCGTTCGAGATGATCGACGGATCACCACCAAACAACTCAGTGCTCAACTTGACATCTCTGTTGGTAGTGCTGTCACAATTGTTCACCAGTTGGGATATTCAAAGGTTTGTTCCCGCTGGGTCCCTCGTTGTCTAACCGAACACCATAAAGAGCAAAGGAGAACCATCTGTGCGGAATTGCTTGCTCGTCATGTGGCTGAGGGTGACAATTTCTTGTCAAAGATTGTTACAGGCGATGAAACATGGGTTCATCACTTCGAACCTGAAACAAAACGGCAATCAATGGAGTGGCGCCACACCCACTCCCCTACCAAGAAAAAGTTTAAAGCCATACCCTCAGCCGGTAAAGTCATGGTTACAGTCTTCTGGGACGCTGAAGGGGTTATTCTGTTCGATGTCCTTCCCCATGGTCAAACGATCAACTCTGAAGTGTATTGTGCTACTCTTCAGAAATTGAAGAAACGACTTCAGCATGTTCGTAGGCACAAAAATCTGAACGAACTTCTCCTTCTTCATGACAACGCAAGACCTCACACAAGTCTTTGCACCCGAGAGGAGCTCACTAAACTTCAGTGGACTGTTCTTCCTCATGCACCCTACAGCCCCGATCTCGTACCGTCGGATTTCCATATGTTTGGCCCAATGAAGGACGCAATCCGTGGGACGCACTACGCGGATGATGAAGAAGTTATTGAAGATGAAGAAGTACGACGTTGGCTCCGACATCGACCAGTGGAATGGTACCGTGCAGGCATACAGGCCCTCATTTCAAGGTGGCGTAAGGCCGTAGCATTGAATGGAGATTACGTTGAAAAATAGCTAAAAGATTGGGGAATAACCTGGTGTATTTCAATGCTGAATAAAACAACCCCTGTTTCAGAAAAAAATGTGTTGCATTACTTATTGAACTGCCCTCGTATAATCGCAGCGCCTGCCAGCCTCGGCCGCTCAGATCGGCTCCGTATATGGACAATAGCGGACAGAATTTGCCGAGCAGCTTTAATGACGTATGTCAATTCCAGAAACATTACACATAGCCAAGGACTCTAAATCATATTGCATGTCGCCCTTCGATTGCGACTACTACTTGTAAACCTCAGAGTTTTATTTGATATAATACTAATGTTATTTGTTTGAATTGTATAGCATTGCGAGAACGTAGCATTCTTTACGCACCCTACAAGCAACGAGTGGGAAAGATCAAACAGTTTGCATCCCCTGGTGCTGATTAAGATTTTCAGGAGGCAACACTCTTCCAATTGCGCAGAGATGTTGCTACTGTGCAATTTGATGTCAACTTGTATACACGTTTTCACTTTTCGGTGGAGAAGTCTTCCTATTTTTCTGCTTATATTATTCCCCACACCCTTCGTCACTCCTTCTTTAACGCCCTTCCTTCTCCATTTTTTCATTCTGCTTTTTTTTCGCGAAGCGTAAAGATAGTAATACGTAGTTGAATTGACAATAATCACTGTTGCAACTAGCTTTGAAAGAACCATTTTGTGACTTACACTATCTGTTAAAAACGGTCCAGACATTTCTTAGTGGAGATTATTATTCAGCGTGTGGACAGCTCGTATTTATAACGGCTTGAAATCTGCTAGGAACACTTTCAATGGAGAGCCTGAAGGTCTGTTGAGGAATGGAAGCCCATTCTTCCTCGAGATACGAAACCAGATAAGGTAGTGATGTTGAACGCAAAGGTCTGGAGCAAAGTCGACGTTCTAACTCCTCTCAGAGGTGTTCCATTAGTTTCAGATCGGCACTCTTGCAGAACAGACCATTTCGGCAATATTGTTCTCCACAAATCATTGCCTCATAGATGCTGTGTTATGACAGGGTGCTCTGTCACACTAATACATTGTCTCCGAAATGTTCATGTATCTTACGCGGCACGCAGTGCTGTAAAATGTATTCAAATGCTTCCGCATTTAGCGCTTTCTTAAGCGCAATAAGGGGACCACATCTCATACACAAAAAACATCCAACACCTTGCCACTCCTCTGTAGATGGCTACTGACACTACACAGGATGTAGATAACATTTGCCAGTCTGGAGCCCTTCCATCGGATGCCTACCAGGGATAGTGTGATTCATCACTCCAAATCACTCGCTTCCAGATTCCACTGAACACTGACATCCTTCTTTACACCATCTCAAGTGTCGGTTAGCACTGCCAAGAGAAACATGTGGTACGTCATCCTTTTTAATTCCTAACTGTACCGCTGTTAGTACTTTGGAACTCACGAGTGATTCCTTCGGATGATTTTACGCAGTTTTTTTACACTCATTCACCCCAAGTATTGACATACTCTGTCCATCAGTACTTGAAGTCCACATGGTCTTCTTTTATCTGCGGTTGTTCTTTCGCATTTCCTGTTTTCATCTAGATCACCAACTGTCGATTTGGGCAGCTGTAGGACGGTTGAAATGTCCCTGATGCATTTGTTGCTCTGGCGATATCCGATGACTAGTCCACGTTCGAAGTCACAGGGCTCTCCTGCCCGATTCATTCTATGCTTCTCTACTGACAAAATAATACGTCCAGTCTTTCGTGACATTTAGAACGTAATTCCGTGTTACGTAGTGGTGTCCAGGTAATTTTGATTAGATAGTTTATAACTAGTTGAAACAATAATGACTTTAATATGTAAGACAAAATTTATGTGTAGACGTGGAGGTACTGATACTGTAAAGTTTTCATACTTCAGAAATTTCTGACATTTTGTAGGTGTGTTTGGGGCGGTAGAGGGGAGGATTTCTCTCCCATTGTTTCACAACAAAGGCGAAAGCGCTTTTTCTGCTTGTAAAAAAACTGCGGAAATGGAAGTCATTTGCCAATGAATTGGGATACTCTGTACTCCACTACACTATCTCGCATGGTATTCGAGCGAAAAGATCATTATTGTTCAACTGTTCGGTGTCCGAACAGACCACTCTAGCTTCTAGGGTAGACAATGAAAAGTACATTTTAGAAAACAGTCCGGTAATCAGCCTGCTCACGCCCAAAGAAACGATGAATAACCTCGAAACTTCAAGTCTTGACTCTGACGTCATGAAAATTTTATAACGAATGCATAATTTGTATACTCAAGCCATACTAAGAGGTACGACGTAGAGGCAAAACGGTTACAGAAGACAGTTAAAATTTTCTTCAAATTGCTTTCCTATTTCCCTAACACACGTGCGCTAACAGTGGCAAAATTGTTCAAAACACTCGACTTTTTTTAAAAAAAAAAAAACCTAGGAATGGATTTCTCGTACCTCGCGAGACACTTCATTACTTCCTGAAAAAATAAAAGATAGTTGCTATTTACTCTTCGATATAAATCACTTTGACGGCTTTCTGAAAACACCTAAAATTTTTGCCAGCTTGAGGCGGCGCAGTTGCGTTCCTGCTCATTGCCATTTACCACATAAGATCTACAATTCGACAGCTTGATATAGGGCGATGACAATACACCTGAATCAAGGAAAACTGCTAAAAACTGTGTCCCTAAACTGCCAGCGTTACATTCACGGTACACATGACAGGACTGGATAATAATTGATTTTTGGAGAACAATGAACTTCTATAAACTTGTTATATTTAGTTAAGGATTGTTAAAAATATGTTTTTTTTTTTAGTTTTGCGTTAATACTTGCGAGAAGCAGTGCATTCTGGAAACAACTGACACTTGAATTTAAACATTTTTCTTCCACGGTCAGAATTTCATCACGCCATGGATTTAGAGTAAGTATAACCATCAAAATATTTTGTCATTCAGGTTAAAACGTGAAAAAGCACCTTAATAAAGAAGAATCACATCTCAGTTATTGAACTTGTAAAATTATTTATATCGCAGTGACACGTGGTACATATTCAGTGTCACAAAAAAGTAATGCTGAGCACTAATGACAGCACTTCAACCATTTTTATTTCTGTAACGATCATTTGCGCACAAGTTTTCGCATATAAATTTTTTGTAGAGAAACAGGTTTTCCAGCCAATATGACTTAGAGAGAAAATATATCCCCAAATATTGCTCCCCTTCCGAAGGAGAGGGAAATAAAAGGTAAAAGAGGTACTATTTGTTCAGCAACAGCAATGAATAACATTCTGTTGCTACGTAATTGGTATGTCGACTCGGTTGTTTCTGCAGCATAAAATACGACTGGTGTGAACCCAGCAACAATCGTTGAAAGATATTCTCAACAGTCAAGGAACCATTTTGAAGTTCCTCTACTCTCCATCCTGACAGAATACAAGCCCTAGGGTGGAACTGATTGAATGTATTGAAATGTCCATCAGTACACGATTTATATCCGTAACAGGAAATGGTACTGGACACTTTTCAGTTGTTATTCGATATCCTACAGGAAAAATTGAAATACAATGTCTCACAGAAATTTTAAAAGTGGGTGTACCTGAGACTGTATGCGATGCCACCGAAAAGGCCTGTAGCATTACTTTAATTTTCAGTTCATTCATACAAAATACTTGTACTATCAGTGACTATAACGAACCAAAGGCATTCCGTTAAGAAATCACGACACAGTTAGTTTGTTGACAGTCTAATGTTCATACATTATTCAATGATTAATCGTGCTCACTAAAATATTGACATTTACCAACTGATTTCCGAGCTAATGTCTCAAAGCAAAATCTGTATAGCATTTCATGCGGTATTACGACATGTAGTAAGAAAGGCAATTTTCGCTGCAGGCAGTAAAAATTTTAATAAACTGTTCAACCAACTCAGATATTAATGCTCCTATCCGCTTTATACGTGTTATCCGCTAACACCTTATTTCTCGCCAAAGCGCATTATTGCAACATGTTGCCAAAATTTTCAGAGATACTGCAGACATATCTCAACTCTCCGAAGTATAGATCACGACTCTTCGATACTTCAGCCTGCGAAGTCGTTCCCCGGCTCCATAACGCGCCGTTCTCTTCTTGGCTCAGACAGGCTATGGTAAATGATAGTTGTATGTGCTCTCATATAACAAGGTACTTCACGTACTTGACCAGTCATAAGCGTTCAATGAATTTACGTAATCTGCCAAAATATATTTTCTAAAAACGCTAGACGAACTTTAACTAACAATATCTTTACGTTTACGAAGGACTTTTGGCACTAAATGCCTGTTTTTTTTTTTTTTTTGTTTTTTTTTTTTTTTTTTTTAATGGTTCAAATGGCTCTGAGTACCATGGGACTTAACATCTGAGGTCATCAGTCATTTAGAACTACTTAAACCTAACTAACTTAAGGGCATCACACACATCCATGCCCGAGGCAGAATTCGAACTTGAGACGGTAGCAGCAGTGCGGATCCGGACTGAAGCGCCTAGAACCGCTCAGTCACAGAGGCCGGCTGTTGTTTTTAAATTATGCCTTTAATATATCTTGAGTGATCCATTCCTTGATTACACAGCGTCAGATATAGGATAGGTGGGGGTTGAAGTATGCATGGTTCAACAGTATACATCAAGTTTTCAGGTCCCTAAAGCAAACGTTCACCATTCTCCCACCAGGCAGCGCATGTATCGTCATACCTTCAGTTCTATTCTGGAACATAGTGACTCTCGGAAGCTTACGGCTGGATATAATGCAATAACTCACTTTTGTACGTTTTCGGTGTAAAATTTGTTTAATTTTGATTGAGTGTTAGGTGAACCTAAATCTATTTATAAATTAGATAAACTCCATACAGTAACTGGCGGTTATAAGTTTCCAGTACCCTCCTTGATCTCCACTACTTGAGTTGTTTGTTTTATCTGTAGACTGCCGAAAAAGAACTTAGTGGAAGGGGATAAAAGTACGCTTGTCTATTGAACGAGAAGTTCGCACATCGTACTTTGACACCATCAAGAAACTATTTGCGAATTTTTAACAAATATCCTGTACCTTCACCAGCGTAGTACTTTCTAGCGTTTTCAGTTTTTTGTGTTAATTTGCCATAGACGTCTATTATTCATCTTGGAAAACATAAGCTAATTTTCCTTTTCTTTTGTTGGCAGTTGTGTGTGTGTGTGTGTGTGTGTGTGTGTAATAAAATTACGTCTTCCATAGCGGCCTTTTTTTCCCCTGAAACTGACCGAGAACATTAGTTCGGCAGCCATTAACAGAGCCACTCTACTATCTAACTCTTGACCTTACTGAAAATGTGATCTTAATTCCGCAAGAATACAAAGCTTCACACATTCTGATTGCATGAAAGCTACATAAAGGTATGCAGTACGGATAATTTCTAGATTTAAATAAATTTCTTTGTCAGTGACTATTGCAGTAGTCAAATTGAAACTGGAATGCCGATCTACTATTTTATATGACATAGTTGCGTAAAACGTTATTACAATTGGTATATTCAAACAGGGAGAAGTTGAATCACAGGTTTATAGATGATTTATCGTCAGGCTTTTCGGGGATTCCTCCCCACAGCTTCTGTACACGCGTAAAATATTGCCTCTTGCAGGGTAATAACAGATTGCTAAGTTACAAGCGTTCCCCAGGGAAATGAGACGTGAGCCTGTTCAGGAAAGTGCGGAGTATCTCTGACTCTCCTTCATAGTCTACAGTAGGCCAGACCCTAAACCGACGGGAGATGAGAGCTGTTTGTCACAACGTAGGAAAATCAGAGAGACTTTCGTTCTTTTAAAATATGGACTCAGAGATCGAGTATTTATGATATTTACCACGACTGTTACGGTAGTTTGTGGAGCAGTGTGTTCCAGCTTTAAAGGGCGGTCAAAAAGTTTCCGTCTGAGTGCGTTGCTGCAGCGTGCATGGAATGTAGCGTGACTCCGATGCAGGTATATAAGCACCGACATGTATGAAAGGGATTAAAGTGGCATTCGTGTTTTTCCGACGTGCGTGCGGTAAATGAGGAAACCTCAACTATGGAAACGCTATTACTAAAATTCTTTTTGGCAGCCGAAGGGCAAAAACCGGTAAATATCCTCCGGAGAATGGAGTATGTGAATTGGGCAGCCTCTCTGTCTAAAACCCTCGTCCCAAGAAGTTCAAGATCCAGCCATCTGTGGGGAACGTTATGCTCACCCTGTTCTTTGATTACCGCAGTCCCAGATCTACGATATTTTCGAACCGGGATAAAAACTTGGTAGTTGCGCCCGCCCCCCACACCCTGGAAAGCTTGAGATAGGACGCCAAAAATTTTAAAAGATCGGTTTTTCAAAAATATGTTCATTTTGTAGCGCTCATCTTTCTGAAGAGTTTGATAATTAAAATATATGTGTTCGAGAAAATGTAAGACATGTTATTTACTCTTACATGTGCCAAAGTGCAGAGCCACACCTCTTCACACAGCACTCTTCTACCGCACGTCACTATATTTCACTCTGTGTAATTCAGATGTGTATATTTTGTAATGGAAGCCATCTAGCCTATATCCAGGACAGTGGAAATTAAAATGTCTTGCGGTGTCTCTCCTGCTCCCAGTCGGCCGGTTTGACTAAAAAAAACTCACAATTAGTACTGGGAGGGATTATTTGTGACCGGGAGAATATGAACTCTTCAGAAAATTGCACTTTTTATTGCCTGTTAGCTAACAACTTTCTTTTTTGTGTGGCATAAAGTAAAACGTAGAAAACATAAAACCGGTAAGACAAGAGGCAAGCAAGAGAGTAGACATTTCTCCAATCCTTTGGTCCCAGCATTTTCTTCTCTCTAATCTTGCTACAGCTTTACACAGGGCGCTTTCCTTTTTGCGAAAGAATCACGTCAAAGTTCGTCCAACGTTTTGCTACATGTAAAATCAAAATGTCCTTGTCTAATTGTCTAATACTGAAAAAGCTATTAATATGAATAGCACCCAAGACTGGTGTGGTTTTTCGATTTGATTACGTCTGTTTTGTCACTGTCTGCTAGATAAAATGAAATACGCCTTTCTAATATTACAGCAATTGTAACACGCTGCCAAATAAGCGAGACTGTTTTGAACGAGCGGTCATTTTTATCTATCTCATTTACATAAATAACACGACAGAATATAATTCACTAAGTACCAATATCAAATGCCTATTAGGCCTACTACAAGCAAAAAATTTTATGTTAGGAAATAGTTTCACATTTCATTCATACGCTCCAGTTTTCCAAGCATGAAATCGTTAAGTAGTAGTAGTAGTACGAAATTTTTATATAAATCTGGAACCGTCAAATTCTTCCATATAATTTGAGTGATGTCCCCGTTTCTTCCCCTTCATCGTTCTAACACACAATCTTGTCATCACTAATTCTGTAACTGTTCCTGGAAGTGTCGAAAGCTATTCACCGATTAAGTTCACTAACCCTGCCAGAATCACTAATTATCCTGCGTTTATTCTCCGGTTAGGCGTTATTACGTGTTCGTACAACAGCGTTATCCGCCTATTCCGAGAATAGAACTTAAGCGACTACTAACTGGGCACTGTGCCACTGGCCTTTAGTAGTGTAGTGATTTGGGAAATATTTTCGATCAAAATTTCAGTTTCTTGGATACCCCGAGAAGATATATGTAATTTTTCTTACATGTTGTTCCTGTTAGTCGTCTGCTTCCACTCTGGTAGTCTGAATCTATGGATTTCGTTAGTAATTATAACAACACTTGTCATTCGCAAACCCAATCAATCACCAAACAAACAGCGATTGGCATTCAGCCGTTCGGGTTTATTTGCCTGCAGGAAAGTTTTTTATTTCTAGATGGGACGGGGATTCCCCTGGCAGGGACATCACGTGCAGTATGCACGCAATCAAAAATTAAATTATGATTCGTTCAGAAATCAATTTAGAATGTGTTCAAAAATATTAAAAAACCAACAGAGATGCGTTTCAAAATCATATGAATAATCGACAAACCAACATGCGCTGGATATTAAGCGCTTTGTGAAACAAGGTTTTCTGCTTCAAGAATATGAATTTGACGCCCCGTTAAATTGCCAAACGGGGCAGATAGCCCGTTTTGCCCTCCCCCCCCCCTCCCCTTTTCCTTAGATTCGGGACTGGATTACCGATAACCGATACCTAGAAAAATGCGACAACGGATACTGCCGCTTCACGATAACGCACGTCCCCATTTTGCAAATGTTGTAACGCAGAAGTTGCACCAACTCAACTGGGAGGCGCTCAAGCTCCTTTTTTTTTTCTTTTTAAAGAAAAATAGAATTCTATTTTATCTTACAAGCTTACATAGTTGATTCAACACTGTAAATAGGAAATACTTTGACACTTAATATAGTTCATTCTGCCCACTGTGCCTACGTGTTACTAGGAGGCTGACTCCGTGTAGAGCGGTGGGGGGGGGGGGGGGGGGGAGAGGGGGGGGGAAGGAGGGGGGCACCAGAATCTCGGCACGCGGCGGCCCTTCTGCATGTGGGCCGCTATCTCTCATCTTAACTACCGCACGCTTCTCCCACCAATCTTAACTACTGCACACTTCTCCCGCCACCCCGCATTGCTGTCGGAGGAAGAATGGTGACAACGGAGCCATCACCCGCAACTCACCTTGCGCATGCGCCAAGCGTGCCATTCCCTGCGGCTGTAGCTGAATGGAAAGAAACAACCGCTGCGCGAGAATGTTTGAAAGCTGTACATTCAGAAGGTCGTAGCTGCGTACTATCAGAATTATGAGCCAACTTTTCGAGCGGGGTCGCTTGCTGGAGCTGATATCTCGCTTTAGTGCCTTTTTCGCCTTAAAATATGAGGTCAAGCTGGTTCTCTTGTGTATTATGCAGGTAACCACATCTACATCTACATGGATACTCTGCAAATCACACTTAAGGGCCTGACAGAGGGTTCGTCGAGCCAACGTCACAATAATTCTAGATTGTTCCACTCTCGAACAGCGCGCAGAAAAACGGACACCTATATCTTTCCGTGCGAGCTCTGATTTCCCTTATTTATTATGATGATAGTTTCTCACTATGTTGGTCGGCGTCGACAAAATAATTTCACATTCGGAGGAGAAAGTTGGTGACTGAAATTTCGTCAGAAGATTCCGCCTATGTTTTAATAGTGTCCATCCCAAATCCTGTATCATGTCCGTGACACTCTCCACAGTCTCGTTAATTTACAAAAAGTGCCGCTCTTATTTGAACTTTTTCCATGTACTCCGTTAATCCTATTTGGTAAAGATCCCAGATTGAGCAGCAATACTCCAGAAAAAAGACGGACAAGCGTAGTGTAGGCAGTACCTTTAGTAGATCTGTTACATGTCCTAAGTCTTCTACCAATAAAACGTAGTTTTTGGTTTGCCTTCACCACAACATTTTCAGTTTGTTCTTTCCCATTTAAATTGTTCGTAATTGTATTTAGTTGAATTTACGGCCTTTACATTAGACTGATTAATCGTGTAACCGAAGTTTAACGGATTCCTTTAAGCACCCATGTCGGTGATCTCACATTTTCCATTATTTAGGATCAATTGCCAATTTTCGCACCATTCAGATATATTTTCTAAATCATTTTGCACTTGGTTTTGACCTTCTGTTGAGTTTACTAAACGATAGACGACAGCATCATCTGCATACAACCTAAGACGGCTGCTTAAATCGTCTGCCAAATCGTTTATACAGAGGGCCTATAACACTACTTTGGTGAACGCCAGACATCACTTCTGTTTTACTCGATGACTTTCCGTCAATTACTACGAACTAAATCTCTGACAGGAAATCGCCCATTTGCATAACAGACGATATTCCATAAGCACCTAATTACACTACAGTTCGCTTATGTGGCACACTGTCAACATTTCAAACCAACAGATGTCTCACTTCGGTAGTACTCTGGTTTCAAGAAATAGGCAGAAGTTCATGCTATCGTAAATAATATAACAATGGAAGACGTTAATATATCTAGGAAAAACAATCAAGTGTCCTGCCCATTTCGAATGCTACAAGCCAATGTCATGGATTCCAGTTACCTCTACAGTCCGTATGCCATGAAAATGAGAACATTGAGAATCAGAGGAGCTTTGTTGTGTAAAACAAGGAGAAGGCAAGAGAGCAATTACGAACAGGTGCAGACTCACTGGCAACCCTTCTAAACACGCTGCTTGAACCTGTGCCTTTGGGGCATGAAGAAAGTGTCTCTCCTACTCCACCAGTGACTACAGCTAACTAGTGTAATAAATGTAGTGTTGCATACAGGGAACGAACACACACAGTGTATATAAGATAACGCCTTTCAAATAAGCGATCGGTTTGTAAGCCTGTTAAAAGTGACTTCATTCGTGAGAGTGAACTGTCACACTGCATCATTATATGGATAGTCCAGATAGCTCCGGTTATGCCCTGTAACAAGTTCCTAACGCATCAGGAAAAGCATCTTTGGGAATCCAGTTAGTTATGTTAGGGTTTTATTTTCATGTGGTGTTATTTGCATGATTTTATTTGTGTTTCATTTTACAGCGACATTCATATTATTATTCTAAAGAGTACGCTGTTCCCAAACTCGTGCGAAAATGTTAAGGGACTCTGGAAAGGCTCAAAATCATGAAATGTTCAAGCTTTACTTTTTTGCATTTTAAAAATCTACAGACTTTCCTCTTTCAATTGACATATAATTTATTCAGTACAGAAGACTACAACTGTTTTCAAAATATTTTTGAAATATATTCTGCATGGGTGTAACCCACTATGGCGCTGTTAAACTGCTGTCAAATGTTGTACTCATGAATCTACGTGCTCATCATGTACATTTTAGTGATGCGAGAGAAAATCTGTGTTACAAAATTAATGTTGTGGCTACACTGTGATAGTTCGATATATATCGCTCGTTCGATTGTCGTGTGTTTCATGTTTATTTGTATTCTAATAATATTCATAGTGAAATCTGTTCATTGAAGTCCGTTTTATTGAAGGATAATCATGGGTAAACGTAAAGTGACTAGAAATCCTCTGGAGGCTTTTAAGAAAAGTAGAAATGTTGGAAAGCCAAAGGTAGGTGTTATTGCCGTAAACAATAAAGACGATAACCAACTATGTAAACCTAACCTTGCTGGTACACATGTCCATTGCAATGAAAGTAAGAAAGTATTTCGTAGAGGAAGCTTGGTTCAGTTAGTGAAAAGTATGAATATTTTATGGCCGAATCGGATGTGAATGAAATATTTGGTATGTCAGTTGTCAACGGAATTTTTGCAAAATGTATAAGATGTATTCAGTGCAGTGAAGTCCGTCTGGAACTCTCTATAAAAAATCACGTAGGAGTTGCCAATGAAATGGAACTGATGTGTTGTAAGTGTTCATACGTGACCACCTTTTGGAACAGTGTTGCAATAACTGCAAATAAAGAAAATGGTAGCAAAATCTATGAACACGACATTAGATTTGTTTATGCCTTGCTTACAATTGGTAAGGATGCTACTGGAGGTGCAGTTTTCTGTGGCATGATGAATCTTCCAGATCCTCCAACCAAGTTTACGAACTATAATAGATTTATAGGGTCTAAAGTATAAGCTGTCTGTATGAAACTATGAATAAAGCTGCGGAAGAGGCAGTAATAGAAAACACTTGTAATGGAGACTTGACTGCTGCATTAGGTGGTACCAGGCATAAACTGGGACACACATCTCTTCATAGTGTAGTGTCTGCCACCAGCATGTACACAGGGAAAGTTTTAGATGTAGCAGTAACATTTAAACATTGTAGGTGTCCACAAAGAAATAAAGAACGCATGAAAATTATTGCACAGCTAACTACAGTGGAAGTAGTGGAGGAATGGAAGTGGCTGGTGTTGCTAGAAAATTTCTGTGGTGTCACCGCCAGACACCACACTTGCTAGGTGGTAGCTTTAAATCGGCCGCGGTCCATTAGTACATGTCGGACCCGCGTGTCGCCACTGTCAGTGATCGCAGACCGAGCGCCACCACACGGCAGGTCTCGAGAGACTTACTAGCACTCGCCCCAGTTGTACAGCCGACGTTGCTAGGAACGGTTCACTGAGAATTACGCTCTCATTTGCCGAGACGATAGTTAGCATAGCCTTCAGCTAAGTCAATTGCTACGACCTAGCAAGGCGCCATTTATCCTTTGCTATGTATCTAATGAAGCATCATTCATTAAGTATCCTGTTTCAGACCTCACGCCATCCTGCGTGAGCTTATAGCGTGCATTTCGGCTTCCTCAAACAACACGGTGTTGGCACTTCTGCCGACACTTTCAATTTCAACGTTCTGTTTCGTGTGAAAGAGTGCGGTATGTGAACTATCTTGGTGACGGTGATTCTAAAAGTTTCAATCATGTTGCAGTGCAGAAATTTGGGTGTATTGAATAAGTACAGAAACGAATGGGATTAAGACTACAGCGACTGAAAGAAAAAAGAACTCAATGATGGTAAAGAGTTGGATGGGAGGGAAGGTTAACTGACGTTGTAATTGACAAAATACAGAACTATTATGAAATGGCTATTAGGCAAAACACACGCATCGTGGATGAAATGAAAAAGGCTGTTATGGCTCTTTTTTACCACAATTTTTCAGTCCATGGAAGTCCCCACCATTATTTATGTCCCAAAGGAGAAAACAGTTGGTGTAAGTACAACAAGGAATTGATAACTGGTGAAGTATAAACTCATAAATATGGTCTGCCTGATGCGGTAATGGAGGTGATAAAACCTATTTTCAGAGACTTAGCAGAATCTGAACTGCTGAAGAAGTGCGCTCATGGAAAAACTCAAAACCCCAATGAAAGTGTAAATAGTGGAATATGGTCAAGAATACCCAAGACTAAGTTTATTGCAATAGAAACACTTCACTTTGGTGTGTAAGATGCTATTGCTACTTTCGTTGATGACAACGTTGTAAGGCGCGAAGTATTTCGAAATATAGGAGTGAAGATAGGTTTCAACATGGTATGAACGATGCTTGCTTTAAACAAGGAACGTCTTCTGGCTGCTGACAGGGCTGTAAATAGTCGAGAAATACTACCCAGAGTGAACAGGAGGAGGACGAAGAGAAATCTGCAGAAGTTGAAGGTAATCCATCCTATGAACCTGGAATGCACTAAAAAGGTAATCCAAACTTTGTCGCTCGATTCCCAAAAGTTTTATTTTTTCATACACATTACATGATTTATCGATATCTACAAAACCAATTTACTTCAAATTTTCAGAGAATGTTATACAGTCCCTTCTGTGTATTTTAACACAGTCTTTTTCCAAACACCTGTATATTGTTGGATTTATAAACAAAAATGGCGCAGAACAGTAGCGAATTTTCATTACAATGGAAAAAATTAATCTCTAACAAATGAATTCAAATTTTTAAAAATCCTTGTGTTAAGTTGTAGGCAATATTCCGATAAATAACAAGTAAAGATTTCAAACTCCTAGCTCAAACACTTTCTGAGAAAAAATGTGTAATTCATAAGCGCCATTTCAACGTTGGAAAGATAGGGCTTTCCGAAACCCCTTGAGAGGAGAGAATGAAAGTTCATACAAACACATGTTAGTTAATGTAGCGCCATTTTTCCTCCAATCAGAGTGAGGACACAGAGGAACACAATTTATATTGTATTATTTCGATGTCGTCATCAGGAAAAAGCAAACTGACGTTCTTCGGATCGGAGCGTGAAAGAATGTTGTTAACGTGGAAGAGACCTGGAGACATCGGAATGGGTCAGATGATTATATACTGCTAAGACAGAGATCCCTTAATCGGGCAGGCAGGTTAGAAAATTTAAAAAGGGAAATAGAGAGGTTAAAGTTGTATATAGGGGAATTAGTGAAGTTTGGTGGCTAGAACGAGCAGGAGTTCTGGCCAGGTGAACACAAAATCAAAAAGAGGTAATGAAGGAGTAGGTTTAATTATGAATAAGAAAACAGGAACAACATAAGCTACTACGAACAGGACAAAAAGAAAAAAAAATACATCGTCCGAATAGGCCTTGAAGGCCCAACGGTACCGACCGGCCGCCATGTCATCCTTACCTTAGGCGTCACCGTATGCTGATACAGAGGGGTATCTGGTCAACACGCCGCTCTCCCGGCCGTTGTCAGCTTTCGTTACCGGTGCCGCTACTTCTCAGTCTAGTGGCTCCTCGATTGATCTCACAAGGGCTGAGTACACCCCGCCTGCCAACAGCACTCGACTGACGCGTACGGTGACCCATCCAAGTGCTAGCTAAGCCCGACAGCGCTACGGTGACCATGAACAGCACACTGAACCCATTACTGTAGCGAAGGTAGGCACAGAGCCTACACCTACTACAATAGTACAAGTTTATATGACAACAAGCACCGCAGATGATGAAGAGTTTGGGGAAATGTATGACCTGATAGAATAAATTATTCGGACAGTTAAGAGACACGAAAATTTAATGGTCATGAGGGACTGGAACTCGACAGCAGGAAAAGGAAGAGAAGGAAAGGTGAATTCGCACTGAGGGAAACGAACGAAAGAGGAAGCCGCCTGGTAGAATTTTGTACAGACATAATTTAATCATCGCTAATACTTGATTTAGGAGTCGTGGAAGAACGTTGTGTACGTGGAAGAGACTTGGAGACACCGTCAGGTTTCAGATTGATTATATAATGGTAAGACGGAGATTTCGGAACCAGATTTTAAATTGTAAAACATTTCCAGGGGCAGATGTGAACTCTAACAACAATTTATTGGTAATGAACTGTAGGTTAGACTTGAAGAAATTGTAATAAGTTAGGAAAATAAGAAGATGGGACGTATATAAACTGAAAGAAACAGAGGCTGTTGGGAGTTTCAGAGGAAGCATTAGGAAACCACTGATAACAGGCGAAAGGAACACAGTAGAAGACGAATGGGTAACTTTGGGAGACGAAATAGTGAAGGCAGTAGAGGATCAAGTAGGTAAAAAGACAAGGCCCAATAGAAGTCATTAGGTGACACAAGAAACATTGAATTTAATTGATGAAAGAGAAAATACAGGAAAGCGGTAAATGAAGCAGGCGAGAAGAAATACAAACGTCTTAAAAAAATGAGACTGACAGAAAGAGCAAAACGGCTAAGCAGGGAGAGCTAGAGGACGAATGTCAGGACTTAGAAGTATATATCACTAGGGTAAAGATAGGTACGGCTTACAGGAAAATTAAAGGGACTTTTGAAAGAAAGAGAACCACCTGTATGAATATCAAGAGCTCAGATGGAAAACCAGTCCTGAACAAAGAAGGGAAAGCTGAAAGTTGGAAGTATATAGAGGGTCTATACAAGGGAGATACATTTTAGGGCAATGTGATAGAAATGTAAGAGAACATAGATGAAGATGAGATGGAAGATATGATCGTGAAGAATTTGACAGGGCAATGAAAGACCTAAGTCGAAACAAGGCCCGAAAGTAGACACAATTCTGTAATTCTGTTACAACTACTGATAGCCTTGGAAGAGCCAACCATGACAAAAGTCTTTCATCTAGTGAGGAAGATTTGTGACACAGGCAAATTACCCTCGGACTTCAAGAAGAATATAATAATCCCTATTTCAAAGAAATCAGGTGCCGACAGGTGTGAATATTACCGAATTATCTGTTAAATAAGTCATGGTTGCAAAATACTAACACGAATTCCTTACAGAAAAATGGAAAGTCGATCTCAGGGAAGATCAGGTTGGATTCCGGAGAAGTGTAGGAACAAGCGATGAGGTACTGGTGCTACGAGTTCTGTTGGAAGACAGGCTGAGGAAAGGTAACCCTACATTTATAGCATTTGTAGACTTAGAGAAAGCTTTTGACAATGCTGAGTGGAATACTCGCTTTGAAATTCTGAAGATGACAGCGCTAAAATACATGGAGCGAAAGGATATTTACAGTTATACAGAAATTAGATGGCAGTTATAAGGGTCGAGCGGCATGAAAGGGAAGCAGTGATTGAGAAGGGAGGGAGACGAGGTCGTAGCCTATCCCCGATGTTATTCAATAATCACTCTGTATATTGAGCAAGCAGTAAAGGAAATAAAAGAAAAATTTGGAGTAGGAATTAAAGTCCAGGGAGAAAGAATAAAAACTTTAAGGTTTCCCGATAACGTTGTAATTCTGTCAGGGACAGCAAATGACTTGGAAGAGCACTTGAACGGAATGGACAGTGTCTTGAAATGAGGATATTAGATGAACATCAACAAAAGTAAATGTATAATGGAATCTAGTCGAATTAAATCAAGTGATGCCGATGGAATCAGGTTAAGAAACGAGACACTTAAAGTAATAGATGAGTTTTGCTATTTGGGCAACAAAATAATTGATGATTGACGAAGTAGAGAGGATATAAAATGTAGACTGGCAATGGTTCTTAAGGAGAGAAATTTGTTAACATCGAATATGTATTTAAATGTTAGAAAGTCTTTTCTGAAGGTATTTGTCTGGAGTATAGCCTTGTATGGAAATGAAGCATGGATGATAAACAGTTTAGACAAGAATAGTAGCTTTTGAAATGTGGTGGTACAGGAGAATGCTGAAGATTAGATAAGTAGATCACGTAACTAATGAGGAGGTACAGAGCAGAATTAGGGAGAAAAGACATTTTTGACACAGCTTGATCAAGAGAAGGGATCGGTTGATATGACACATTCTGAGATATAAAGGGATCACCAACTTAGTACTGGAGGGTAGTGTAGGGGATAAAAAATCGTAGAGGCAGACCAAGAGGTGAATACAAGCAGATTCAGAACGATGTAAGTTGCAGTAGTTATCCGACGATGAATAGACTCGCACACGATAGAGTAACATGGAGAGCTGCATCAATCCAGCCTTCAGACTGAAGACCACAACAACAACATATCTTGAGTAATACATGAGATAGCAAAATAACAGTCGAAATTCCCACATTGGTATGTGGGATGTTCATGCACGTATTTACACCCCTAAAATCGAAAGCAACAGCAGAACAATAATATCCACAGCACTCGAGAGGAGAGGAGAGCAGAGCAGGCTGTGTGCATACGCATAGCGACATGCTGATGCTGGCTACAGAGTTGTGCACTGGGCCCCCACATTGCAAATGCATACAGTTTGGCACGTCGGGCCAGTCGTGGTGAAGAGGCATGCCTCGTTCGTCCAGCTGTTGCTGGGTCCTGATGTTGATAGGAAGCCGCCGGTTTGTCGTTAAACAATTTGTTGACTGGCCTGGTTGTCGCATATTTTTTGGAAGCTATGTCTAATGCTGCAATTAAAAAATCTATAAAGTTTTCTTCTTATTTGGGTATTTCCTTCACATGTTGATCCCACTGAAAGTTTGAAACTGTAAAGTCTCGGTGTATCGCAGGTGATATATGGAGTGCACTGTGTGGGCCACTAGGCATTTGGTGGCGGATCTCTTTCAGGCAGGGAATGACTTTATGTCTGGAGCCGAGACTTGTTGCAGCGAATTGGTTCGACGAGGTTCTGTTTATCAGGCTAAGAATTAGTTTATTAGTTTTCCATACTTCCGTGTCTGGTTCGCTGCACGTGTCACAAGCGTCTGTCCTTATCAGGTGTATGTTTGCAAGTGTTCATTGGCAGCAACTACCCTGTTAACAACCTTGTACCATGTGTTGTGGACTTCTGGTGATAAGAAAACGCACTGAGACGAGGATGTGTAGCTGGCAGTTGTGAACTTCACGCAGCAGGATACGGTGCTTAACAAAACATGTATCTTCTACTTATGCGTCGGTGGCGTGATTGCCTCAAAAATGGTTCAAATGGCTCTGAGCACTATGGGACTTAACATCTGAGGTCATCAGTCCCCTAGAACTTAAAACTACTTAAACCTAACTAATCTAAGGACGTCACACACATTCGTGCCCGAGGCAGGATTCGAACTTGCGACCGTAGCAGTCGCACGGTTCCGAACTGAAGCGCATAGAAACGCTCGGCCACAACGGCCGGCGATTGCCTCAAGGCTCACGGCTATTTTGCGTGGCTGGCATATCGATTCTGGACTCTAACGACTTCGAACGAAAACTTTTTAATCGCCCATTATGCTAACAACGCAATCTAAAGTAAATATGGAAACGTGAAATTTAAGTATTCCGAATAAAAGAAATTTGTCACCCTAAGAGAAATCATGCTGACATCATGTAACACAGCCTTCCGTGAGGGAGAGAGCCCAGAAGTTTATTTAGGTGTGCCATATGCAGCTGAAGCCACTCAACCATGAGTGGCCCTTGTAGAACTACCTTGTATCTCAAGGATACTGACTGCAACATTTCACATGCTGATCCATGTAGTCCTAAAAATTCTCTATGGGATTAAGAACAGGTGATTTAGCGGGACAGTCAAGGTTCGAAAAGGTTCCTGAGTATCAGTCGAACAAGGAACAAATGCGTGTAGCCCTGTGAACGTAGGCTAACGAGTTGTCTGACTTGGATGTATGCAAATTGGCCCTGTGATCTGATACGAATTAATTAGGCACGATCCCATATGATGAATTAGGAATTCAATGACCACCCAATGAAATAAGAATCGCAATCAGTTCGGTTTATGACGATTGAAGTGTCTCATAAATCATCTGACATGCAATAATAATATTAAAGTACAATCTTGAAATATCCGATAAAAGGGTCTCGAAAAAGATTCTGGTTATCGCGCCTAAAATAAAACAGTTGCAATCACGAAGTTGTGCCGTGATTGTCATGATGTTAGTGTCAGTGGCGGCTGTCGTGCAAGACCCAAGACAACGCGAACGTCCTAACGTTTGATACCTTACACATTTGTTGGTTTTCTTTTTTTTTTTTGTAATGCTGTTAAACATAATGGAGATGCGATAATCTGAAATACACAGCACTAAATCTACTGCGCTATGCTACACTGCTACTCCTCAAGACCCATTGTCAGTGAAACTTGGCATCAGGGTCGCAAGCACACCTCAAGTTGTGCACATTTTAAGAAGCTTTTGCGAATGCGCGACTGGCGTGACGCAGTTACCTTCTGCAGCCAAATATATACGTATTTGATAAACAACGTGCACAGTTTATAGCGTGCACAGTTAGTCCTTACCACTGAACTGTAAGTTTACTTACTAACTTAGCACACTGCACCACACTTTTATCCCCATTCACGTGGCACTAACCCCAACTAGATGATGGCACATTCCTCAGACATGCCACTCACTCGTTATATAGTAAAGTTAGATTGGATATCAATATATGTTACAGTTATACTTAGAGAAAAACCTAGTTTGTGGGATTCTGAATGAGATACAGTATATTAAATTTTGGATTTTATCATACAGTAATCCATTGAGGCGCTGAGAATCCTAAAGCACATCTTTCTCGATCGTGAGACTGTGGTATTTATTCATGCTTCTGACATTTGTTGATGTTATGGTCGGTAAGTTTTATCTGTACTGTAGGCTCACATTGTACTTATATGTGAACTTTCACAAAAAGCTCTCTCACTGTTTTTTTTGTATTCACTTAAATATGGGATCGAAGACAGTATGCTTATGGTTCTGAGCGCCTTATTTGTATTCTAGTCAAATGATTTTTATTGATACATAGTACTGTTTGAATTTAATCATTTCCACAAACGGCAGTTTGTGTTTGGAGTTGGTTGTTTACCGTGCAGGAATCGGCTTGTCTGTGCAGGGTCAACATGGACTCTGTTGTATCGGTTTAAAGTGCTAATGGAAAAGAAAATTACGGAGAAAAGTTATCCCCAAAAGAACTATGGTCCGCAGACCAGATCCGCTGTCTGAGAAAGTGACGAAACCAAGTAAGCGTAATTACAAGCGAGCATTTAACGAAGAAATGTATAATAAGAGTAAGTTGTGTGGGTGCAACGTAATCCGGAGTTCGAAGCAAGTTGGACATGCGAATCTGAGAACAAGACTTCAGAGTGAATCCTGAGGTTACTGAAATTCTGTTACGATAACCAACTAAAGAGTTGGAGCGTGGGATGTCAGAAGTTTTAACGTCGAAGGGAAAACAGAAAATCTGAAAAGGGAAATGTTAAGGTTCGATCTAGTTGTAATGGGGGCCAGTGTAGTGAAATGGAAAGAAGACAAGGATTTCTGGTCAGATGAGCACAGGTTAATATCAACAGCATCAGAAAGTGGTATAACAGGAATGAGATTCGTTACTGTGAACAGTTCAGTGATATGGTTGTTCTCATCAGACTCGACAGCAAACCAAGACCGACGACAATATTTCAGGTGTATATGCCGACGTCGCAAGCGGTAAACGAAGAGACAGAGAAAGTATATGACAATATTGGACGGATAATGTAGTACGTAAAGGGAGATGAGAATCTCATAGTCATGGGGGACAGGAACGCGGTTGTAGGGTAAGGAGAATATAGGATTGGTAGTAAAAAGGAGAGAGGAGAAAGACTAATTGAGTTCTGCTATAAATATCAGTAACAACGGATACTCTGTTCAAGAATCAGAAGAGGAGCAGATACTCTTGCAAAAGGCCAAGAGATCAGGGAAGATTCCAGTTAAATTACACCACCATGAGGCAAAGAATCCGAAATCAGATACTGGATTGTAAGGCATACCCACTAGCAGATATAGACTCAGATCACAATTGAGTAATGATGAAGAGTAGGCTTAAGTTTAAGAAACTACTCAGCAAGATTCATTGCGCAAAGAAGTGGGATACGGAAGTACTAAGGATGGAAGAGAGATGCTTGAAGTTCTATAAGTACTGCGGTAGTAAAGAGGAATGGGCATCAGCATAAAGGGCAATCACAGAAGTTGGAAAGGAGAACATAAGTGCAAAGAAGGTAACTGCGAAGAACCAGTGGGTAGCAGAAGAAATACTTTAGTTGATCGACGAAAAAATGAAGTATAAAAACGTCCAGGAAAACACAGAAATAAAAGTCACCTCGGTTCCCTGCACGTAAGGCGAAATGGCTGCATGAAAAGGGTAAGAAATCGAAAAAGAATTTATTGTCGGAAGGACTGATTCAGCATACAGAAAAGTCGAAACAACCTTCGGTGCAATTAAAAGCAAGGGCAGTCATACTAGGAGCGCAACGGTAATTTCACATTTAAATTTGGAATAGAGAGCGGGTGGATGGGAAGAGTACATCGAAGTTCTCTAAGGGTGGGAAGACTTGTCTGCTGACGCGATAGAAGAAGAAACAATAGTCGACACGGGAGATACAGGGAATCCAGTATTAGAATCGGAATTTAAAAGGACTTTGAACGACTTAAGGCAGAAGGGATGAATAACAAGTCATTATAAAGTCTTTCGGAGGAGTGGCAACAAAACGACCATTCACGTTGGTGTATAGGATATATGAGACTGGTTATATACCATCAGACTTTCGGAGAAACATCATCCACACAATTCCGAAGAATTATCGCACAATCAGGTTAGCAGCTCATCCATCCAAGCTGCTGACGAGAATAATAAACAGAGAAATGAAAAAGAAAATACAGAATCTGTAAAATGACGATCAGATTGGCTTTAGAAGAGGCATTGCTGTCGTTGTGGTTGGTCATTGAAGCAAGATTGTCGACCCGGCACAAGATGATCTAGATTCCGAGAAAAATAGGGGTAAGCTATAGGGGAAGACGGACAATATAGAGTACGCACAAGAACCTAAGAATAGAAGACCGAGAACGAAGTGCTCAGATTACAAATGGTGTAAGGCAAGGATGTAGTCTTTTGCCCCTACTGTTCTATCTGTACACCGAACAAATAGTGACGGATATAAAAGAAAGGTTCAAGAGTGGGATTAAAATTGAAAATGAAAGGTTATCAATAATTAGATGCGCTGTTTACATTGTTATCGTAAACGAAAGTGAAGAAGAGTTACAGGATGTGTTGGATGAAATGAAGTCTAATAAGTACAGAATATGGTCTGAGAATAAATCGAAGAAAGACGAAAGTGATGAGAAGCAGCAGAAATGAGAACAGCGAGAAATTTAACATCAGAACTGCAGTAGACGAAGTTAAGGAATTAATCTATCTAGGCAGCAAAATAATCCGTCGTAGCCGGAGGAAGCAGGACTCAAAAAGCAGACTGGCACTGGAAAACAGACAGTCTTAGCCAAGAAAAGTCTACTAGTATCAGACAAAGGCCTTAGTTTGTAGCAGAAATTTCTGAGAGTGTATGTTTGGAACACATTATATAGAAGACACATGGACTGTGGAAAAACCAAAACAAAAGAGAACCGAAGCATTTGAGATGTGGTGCTACAGAAGAAGGTTGAAAATTAGGTGGAGTGATAAAATCTCGACACTGTCATAGAATTTGTCGACCTGGAATGTAAAATGGTGCAAGATGATCTAAATTAAGAGGAAAACATGGATAAATTATATATGAAAAGACAATATGTACAAGAACGAAGAGGAAACAATAAGAATGGAAGACCAAGAACGAAATGCTCGGATTACAAATGGTGTAAGGCAGAGACGTAGTCTTTCACTCCTACTGTTTAGTCTATATATCCAAGAACTAGTGACAGAAATTAAAGAAAAGTTCAAGAGTGGGATTAAAATTCAAATTGAAAAGATATCAGTGATTAGATTCACTGTTGACGTTGCTATTCTGAGTGAAAGTGAAGAAGAATTACAGTATATACTGAATGGAATGAACAGCCTAATGAGTACAGAATATGTACTGAGAGCAAATCTAAGAGAGACAAAATTGATGAGAAGTAGAATAAATGAGAACAGCGAAAAACATAAGATCAGAACTGCAATAGACGAAGTTACGGACTTCATGTAGATAGGCGGCAAAATAACACATCATAGACGGAGGAAGCGGGACATAAAAAAGCAGACCGACATTCTTGGCCAAGAAAAGTCTACTAGTATCAAACAAAGGCCTTAGCTTGAGGCAGAAATTTGTGAGAATGTGTGTTTGGAACACATGTTATAGTAGACACATGAACAACTGGAAAACCAGAACAGAACAGAACCGAAGCATTTCAGGTGTGGTGCTACAGAAGACTGTTGAAAATTTGATGGACTGATAAGGTAAAGAATGAGGAATTTCTGCCCAGAATCGGCGAGGAAAGGAATATGTGGAAAACATTGACAAGAGACAAGGTGATAGATCATCTGTTTAGACAACAGGGAATAACTTCTATGATGCTAGAGGGAGCTGTAGAGGATGAAAATTGTAGAGGAAGACAGAGATTGGAATACCCAAGCAAATAGTTGCGGACTAGGTTTGCAACTGCTATTCTGAGATGAAAACATTGGCACAAGAGAGGAATTGGAGGCGGGCCACATGAAACCCGTCAGAAGACTGACGAAAAAAAAAAAAAGTGACTTTACTGTCCCCGCTACCCGATTCACCATCTCAAACTGTATTTGAAAGCTGAAGCGGATGCAGATTCAGTCATTTTACTGATTGTCTGCGCTATGGATATTCTGAGCGCTGGTTGGTAACAATATTCCTTAAAAGATACTGGTCCATTTCCCTCAACTTTTCTTCAGGCGATTAACCAGTAACGCACTTCCTACCATTGTTGTTGTTCTTGTTGCAGTCTTCAGTCCTGAGACTGGTTTGATGCAGCTCTCCATGCTACTCTATCCTGTGCAAGCTTCTTCGTCTCTCAGTACTTACTGCAACCTACATCCTTATGAATCAGTGTATTTATGTCTTGGTCTCCCTCTACAATTTTTACCCTCAACGCTGCCCTCCAATGCTAAATTTGTGATCCCTTGATGCCTCAAAATATGTCCTACGAACCGGCCCCTTCTTCTTGCCAAGTTGTGCCACAAACTCCGCTTCTCCCCAATTCTATTCAATATCTCCTCATAAGTTATGTGATCTACCCATCTAATTTTCAGCATCCTTCTGTAACACCACATTTCGAAAGCTTCTATTCTCTTCTTGTCCAAACTATCTATCGTCTATGTTTCACATCCATACATGGCTACACTCCATACAAATACTTTCAGAAACGACATACTGACACTTAAGTCTATACTTGATGTTAACAAATTTCTCTTCTTCAGAAACGCTTTCCTTGCCATTGTCAGTCTACATTATATATCCTCTCTACTTCGACCATCATCAGTTATTTTGCTCCCCAAATAGCAAAACTCCTTTACTACTTTACTACTGTTCATTCCGTTCAACTGCTCTTCCAAGACCTTTGCTGTCTCTGACAGAATTACAATGTCATCAGCGAACCTCAAAGTTTTTATTTCTCCTCCGTGGATTTTAATTCCTACTCCAAATTTTTCTTTTGTTTCCTTTACTGCTTGCTCAATATACAGATTGAATAACATCAGGGAGAGGCTACAACCCTGTCTCACTCCCTTCCCAACCACTACTTCCCTTTCATACCCCTTGAATCTTATAACTGCCATCTGCTTTCTGTACAAATTGTAAATAGCCTTTTGCTCCCTGTATTTTACCCCTGCCACCTTTAGAATTCGAAAGAGAGTATTCCAGTCAACATTGTCAAAAGCTTTCTCTAAGTCTACAAATGCTAGAAACCTTTGCCTTTCCTTAATCTTTCTTCTAAGATAAGTCGTAGAGTCAGTATTGCCTCAAGTGTTCCAGTATTTCTACGGAATCCAAACTAATCTTCCCCGAGGTCGGCTTCTACCAATTTTTCCATTCGTCTGTAAAGAATTTGCGTTAGTATTTTGCAGCCGTGATTTATTAAACTGATAGTTCGGTAATTTTCACATCTGTCAACATCTGCTTTCTTTGGGATTGGAATTATTATATTCTTCTTGAAGTCTGAGGGTATTTCGCCTGTCTCATACATTTTGCTCACCAGATGGTAGAGTTTTGTCATGACTGGCTCTCCCAAGGCTGTCAGGAGTTCTAATGGAATGTTGTCTACTCCCGGGGCCTTGTTTCGACTCAGGTCTTTCGGTGCTCTGTCAAACTCTTCACGCAGTGTCATATATCCCACTTCATCTTCATCTACATCCTCTTCCATTTCCATAATATTGTCCTAAAGTACATCGCCCTTGTATAGACCCTCTATATACTTCTTCGACCTTTCTGCTTTCCCTTCTTTGCTTAGAACTGGGTTTCCATCTGAGCTCTTGATATTCATACAAGTGGTTCTCTTTTCTCCAAAGGTCTCTTTAATTTTCCTGTAGGCAGTTTCTATCTTACCCCTAGTGAGATAAGCCTCTAGAGCCTTACATTTGTCCTCTAGCCATCCCTGCTTAGCCATTTTGCACTTCCTGTCGATCTCATTTTTGAGACTTTTGTATTCCTTTTTGCCTGCTTCATTTACTGCATTTTTATATTTTCTCCTTTCATCAATTAAATTCAATATTTCTTCTGTTACCCAAGGATTTGTACTAGCTCTCGTCTTTTTACCTACTTGATCCTCTGCTTCCTACCATCTAGTCTTTTAAAAAGGCACCTCACTCTCTTTTTATCTCTCTCTGTGGCCAGTGAAGTGCGTCCCCATCACCACAGTCGAGTTTCTCTCTCTAACTTCCAGTTTATTTGCGTTAGCCAATCCCGTCAATCCTTATGTTGCATAAACATTTAGATTACGGCAGCATCACAAGTTCTCAAAGGCGTCCCAAACCATGGGTTCTCGCGCCATTTTTTTAGATGTTATCTGTAGCGTCTTGTACATTCCGAAGAAACACATTTCTACGTTTTGTACAAAATAGTGCCTTCCTAGACCTCGCTAAAAACGGCATTCCTTCTGTTTCCAATTTTGAGCCGTAAAACGGTCGCTGCTGGCGACCTTACTCCACAAGGGAACGTATCCGTGTTTCCTGTGGCGTGTCTGGCGTCCAGTCGCTGCGCTATAGAAGTAAGTCCAGCAGACTGCACAGTACTGACCCGCGGCCCTTCCCAGAGCGTCCACCTGAGAAATCCCCTGAAGGCAGCCCCTCATTCCGTCTACGTGTCTCTGTTGCTCGTCTGAGCACTGTCACCTCATCCCAGTGTGCGTCCAAAGTCCTCCTACTTACACAAAGCACGAAATTTCGAATACAAATGTAATTACGTTAACTGTGTGGTGGTCAATCTACCCTAATCAGGCAATTGCTATTGAGCGGGAGGACCGGGCCACATAAGCAACATTGACAGTTAATAACAACAACGCTTTTATTAAACTTTTCTTTAGGAAATAAAATTTTATCTTTAAAGTTTTTGTGATAACGTAAGTTAGCAAATAATCCTTACAAGCACGGGCAAGCGCCCTATTCAAATAACAACATTAATCTTTAAACAGGCGTTAAGTGATTCTCAAGTTAATTAAATTCTGTACACAGTAAAACTCGCAAAAGAAGACTACAATAATGAGATAAAGTTTAACCGATCATGGATACGTCACATAGGCACGGGCTGATTCAAGTAGCAGAAGGGGGGGCCCCATTGGACTCAGACCAGAGGCAGCTAGACCCAGAACCCACAGCAAGCGGACAAGCTGGACAGGATTCCGCACACAGTACATTATAACATACTGAAAAAAATGTCTTAGATCCCGTGCTACTACACAATTTCAGAGAAAGGAGGGGGGGGGGGGGGGGGAGAGAAAACGGCAAACATTAATTCCTCAAACGTAAAATAACTACGATGTATAAAATAATAGCCTATTTCACGAACATTGAAATAAAATAGTCAAGGGTGAATCAATAACTAATTAACTAATGCCCTTGACGTAACCTTAAAGGACCAGGGCAAATAGCATAATACCAAGTCAGCTTAGAAATTTAAACTACACTAGTAGGTTAACATACGCTCACCGAAACTGCGAAGCTCATTTAAATCACCTCTTAACAGGATACTGATAAACATTCAAGTAAGACTACCATTTCACTGTTTACGAGTGAACAAGTAATGGAATTAGATAACACAGAACGTACAGATTCAATGTTAAGCCTGTGCTTCGAACCAACTATAATTACGTCCACACAGCTCAGTTTACCAGGAAAAATATTACCGTTTCACCATACTGGCTTATGCCGTCCGTCACTCCGAACGGCAATAGTACCAATTAATACATCTCGCTTACTCGGATTGTATCACATCACAAATTCCGGATAAACCTTTAACCAAACACAATAACACGTGTTTACTTAAATAGCACTAAATAGAGGGGACCTTTTGGTTGGCAAGACAACAGTTTCCAGTCATGGTGCCGATACTTGCGAAGCAGGGATCAGTATAATATGCGCACCAAAAACATGACAAGCAATTCTCACGAAATCTTTTATGAAATCCTATATAGATCCAAATCAGGGCCGCACAACTCGATTCGGGTAATGTGGCCGGGTCCAGTTCCCACAATACAAGTCAGGTTCGGTCTTGCAAATGTCTCAAACACACCACAGCCTCTGTGTCGTGCCCCGGCCTGCTCAACCACGCTTCCCCTGATTCCGCAGCGCCGCGCGGCTCTCCGGCTGTCCCTCTCTAGCCCCTACGCCCGTCGCGGCCAAAAGTCACGTCAAACGGCCGAGCCCAAAGATCAAACCATGTCGACCCGATCGATCAATCGATACGAGTCGGCACGGCTCAAACTGAATCATGTCAATCACCGGTACTCATACGCATTACATTTCTCAGAGTTCACTAATTATTCCAATATAATGAGTCTTATTCAGATAGTGAAGGGAGACGAAAATTTAATAGTCATGAGTGACTGGAATTCGGTAGTAGGAAAAGGGAGAGAAGGAAACGTAGTAGGTGAATATGGATTGGGACTAAGAAATGAACAGAGCACAACTTAATCATAGCTAACACTTGGTTCAAGAATCATAAAAGAAGGTTGTATACATGGAAGAAGCTTGGAGATACTGACAGATTTCAGACAGATTATATAATGGTAAGACAGAGATTTACGAACCAGGTTTTAAATTGTAAGACATTTCCAGGGGCAGATGTGGACTCTGACCACAATCTATTGGTTATGAACTGTAGATTAAAACTAAAGAAACTGCAACAAGGTGGGAATTTAAGGAGATGGGACCTGGATAAACTGAAAGAACCAGAGGTTGTACAGAGTTTTAGGGAGAGCGTAATGGAACAAATGCCAGGAATAGGGGAAAGAAATACAGTAGAAGAAGAATGGGTAGCTTTGAGGGATGAAGTAGTGAAGGCAGCAGAGGATCAAGTAGGTAAGAAGACGAGGGCTAGTAGAAATCCTTGGGGAACAGAAGAAATATTGAATTTAATTGATGAAAGGAGAAAATATAAAAATGTAGTAAATGAAGCAGGCAAAAAGGAGTACAAACGTCTCAAAAATGAGATCGACAGGAAGTGCAAAATGGCTAAGCAGGAATGGCTAGAGGATAAATGTAAGGATGTAGAGGCTTCTCTCACTAGGGGTAAGATAGATACTGCCTACAGGAAAATTAAAGAGACCTTTGGAGAAAAGAGAACCACTTGTATGAATATCAAGAGCTCAGATGGAAACCCAGTTCTAAGCAAAGAAGGGAAAGCAGAAAGGTGGAAGGAATATATAGAGGGTCTATAAAAGGGCGGTGTACTTGAGGACAATATTATGGAAATGGAAGAGGATGTAGATGAAGATGAAATGGGAGATATGACACTGCGTGAAGAGTTTGACAGAGCACTGAAAGACCTGAGTCGAAACAAGGCCCATGGAATAGACAACATTCCATTAGAACTACTGACGGCCTTGAGAGGGCCAGTCATGACAAAACTCTACCATCTGGTGAGCAAAATGTATGAGACAGGCGAAATACCCTCAGACTTCAAGAAGAATATAATAATTCCAATCCCAAAGAAAGCAGTTGTTGACAGATGTGAAAATTACCGAACTATCAGTTTAATAAATCACGGCTGCAAAATACTAAAGCGAATTCTTTACAGACGAATGGAAAAACCAGTAGCCGACCTAGGGGAAGATCAGTTTGGATTCCGTAGAAATATTGGAACACGTGAGGCAATACTGACCCTAAGGCTTATCTTAGAAGAAAGATTAAGGAAAGGCAAACCTACGTTTCTAGCATCTGTAGACTTAGAGAAAGCTTTTGACAATGTTGACTGGAATACTCTCTTTCAAATTCTGAAGGTGGCAGGGGTAAAATACAGGGAGCGAAAGGCTATTTACAATTTGTATAGAAACCAAATGGCAGTTATAAGAGTTGAGGGGCATGAAAGGGAAGCAGTGATTGGGGAGGGAGTGAGACAGGGTTGTAGCCTCTCCCCAATGTTATTCAATCTGTATATATCTGCAGTGAAGGAAACAAAAGAAAAATTCGGAGTAGGTATTAAAATCAATGGAGAAGAAATAAAATCTTTGAGGTTCGCCCATGACATTCTAATTCTGTCAGAGACAGCAAAGGACTTAGAAGAGCAGCTGAATGGAATGGATAGTGTCTTGAAGGGAGGATATAAGATGAACATCAACAAAAGCAAAACGAGGATAATGGAATGTAGGCGAATTAAGTCGGGTGATGTTGAGGGTATTAGAATAGGAAATGAGACACTTAAACTAGTAAAGCAGTTTTGCTATTTGGGGGGCAAAATAACTGATGATGGTCGAAGTAGAAAGGATATAAAATGTAGACTGGCAATGGCAAGGAAAGCGTTCTGAAGAAGAGAAATTTGTTAACATCGAGTATAGATTTAAGTGTCAGGAAGTCGTTTCTGAAAGTATTTGTATGGAGTGTAGCCATGTATGGAAGTGAAACATGGACGATAAATAGTTTAGACAAGAAGAGAATAGAAGCTTTCGAAATGTGGTGCTTCAGAATAATGCTGAAGATTAGATGGGTAGATCACATAACTAATGAGGAGATGTTGAATAGGATTGGGGAGAAGAGAAATTTGTGGCACAACGTGACTAGAAGAAGGGATCGGTTGGTAGGACATGTTTTGAGGCATCAAGGGATCACCAATTTAGTATTGGAGGGCAGCGTGGAGGGTAAAAATCGTAGAGGGAGACCAAGAGATGAATACACCAAGCAGATTCAGAAGGATGTAGGTTGCAGTAGGTACAGGGAGATGAAGAAGCTTGCGCAGGATAGAGTAGCATAGAGAGCTGCATGAAACGAGTCTCAGGACTGAAGACCACAACAACAACAACAACAACAACAACAATGAGTCTTTATGTTCTTATTTTATATTTATTACTGGATCGATTTGGGAAAAACAACTACGTAACCTGCGGCCTGAACTAACCCTTAACTCACTTCCGGTTAAATTCCTTATCGTGTTGTCAGTGCGCTCTGTGACATGCACCATTTGAAAAGATGCAAAATCACGAGTCGTCTAATCGCACTTCATGCCTCTAGTCAGCTACTGTCTAGTTTCTGTGTTGTTAAAAAAAATTGAGGTGCCCTCGAGAACAACGTCATTTTATTGACAAAATATGTGATTGATAGCAAATTCCGACCAAATGAAAAACACACGTCACAGTTGCATAAGCACACAGTGTGTCACCCACCTTTGTCGACAGTTCAGGTGTATATTCTCGCATGTAAGCGATCGTAAAATTGCCAAATGATTTCCTGCGGTGCTAAGCATCTTGCACCTTTTGTTGTAATTTGGCAATGGTTCTTGCAGGCCTTGGGGAACGAGTAGGTTTTTGCGTCACCATGTCCCATATGAAGAACTCACGTATAAAACGAGGTAAGTCCAATTAATTAGGAAATGAGTTTATGGTATATTTTCATGGCCAGCTGTCGATAGTACAAGGCATTTGGAATTTGTTTCAAATAACATGGCAAGTCGGCGAGATAAAAAGGGTTTTACTTTTAGTGGTAAAGGAAAGAACGCCAAATTTGGTCTTCTCACTGATCCACTGTTTGCATTACACCTGTTAGGTGAGCTGGGTTGCGATTGCGAATGTGATCAGCTGGGTTTTTTACTTGTGTCGTTCCCTTAGAGTAGTTTAATCTGAAGTGTGATAGTAGTTTGGTTCTTTTCGGATCTTTAAAATGTGTGGGTCATCTCAAGATGAAGATGAGAAACCATCTGCTAGCCAGTCTTCGTAAGAAATTTAGGGCAATGTCTCATAAGTTCGACAGTGACTGCAAATGCTGGTTGTTTGAGTATTTCAAACAAACCAAACCCCACGGAGAATTTCAATTAGTTAGGTAACTGGAATGATCAATCTTCCTATTTAACCAGCTTTATTTCTGTGTCATTAATTTTTCGTAGAGGGTCAATCATGACGATTCCAATGCAAGAGATTCCTATTTCCGATACATTATAAGAATCAAACGAAGTGATAAGTGAGTGAAATCCCTATTTGGCAAAAGGTCTTCATTTCTCTTCATGGTCTTCGTGGATTTATCGTTTTGCAGTTTCAACATTCATCAAAAGTTCAAAAGCGATGCAACATTTTATACTTACATGAAGATGTAGCAAATAAAGGAGCGAATGAAGTTATTAGTTTTTTGCACAATTATGTGAATGAAATCCTCGATCCAAAAGTAAGGGTTCTTGTGATATCCTGTGATACATGCTGAAGGCAGAATAAGAACTATAAAGTGTTTATATTTTCACTGTCTCGTTTACATTATCGAGAAATTAGGTAGTGTCAAAACACGAGGGTTAGAACTTAAATAGTGCCAACACTGCTGTGGAGACACTATGCAATGGAATCTACTATTGTCGCTGATAGCACACGTTGTTGACATAAGTACCTTACCTCCAAGCAAATACACTCTCCCGTCCCCCGTCACCGGCGTGCGCACAGTCGAGGGAAACGCAGTCACTTGTGAGCGAGCGGTCTAACGTAACCGTGTCACTATGTTTTCGAAACAGGAACAACGGAGTTGGATCTAGATTGAATGTGCCAGAGGTCGTACAGCACTACAGTGTTATCAAGGTCTTCAAGAGGCGTGCAGGAAATTGGCATTGCCATACAGAACAGTGACACATTAGGTAAAAGCCTTGAACGAAGGTCAGCAAACTGTGGCAAACATGCATCAGGCATGTAGTCCTAGCGTCTCTGAAGAAGAAGTGCATGCTGTTAGTGGTCAGTGATCGACGCCATACTTTCTGCGCAACCAGCCCACCATTTTCCATGACAATGCGCAGGCGCATACAGCGCAAGCTGTGGCTGCTCTGTGCGGTCGATGGGGCAGGGAAGTATTGTACCATCCACCATACTCCCCGGACTTAAGTCCTTGGTACTTTGATTTGATTCCGAAGATGAAGGAACCACTTCGTGGCATTCGCTTCAGTACTGTTCCAGAGACTCGACAGGCAGTAGATGACTCCATTCGCACCATCAACAAAACAGGCTCTGCTAATGGTACACTAAGCCTTCCACATCGCTGGCAATGCGTTCTACACAACACTCGTGAGTACTCTGAAGGACGGTAACAGTAGTAGGGCAAGGCCGGAATCACCCCAAAGTAGGTCAGCCCAAGGGCTGCCCCCACCCCACAGTACCGTTATCCAAGATGGCGGCCGTGACGCAAGTATGTGACGTCACATGAGGTCAGCTGATGACGCGATTGACGTCGTTCAAGATGGCGGGAAAATAGGCAGTTGGACTACCTCCACTAACCTAAGTCATTTAGTCCTAGAAACTGGCCGGAAGTTTGAATTTTGGTGGGGAGATAAGTCAATTGAGCTACCTCTACTAATGTAAGAAAATGGTGGCAAAGAAACAGCACTTGGGCTGCCTCCACTAACCTAAGTCACCTCTTCCTAGGAACTTGACATAAGTCTTTATTTAAACAATTACAAGCAGTACCACCATCAATTGTGTTAACCATCCTCATGGAAAACTTTGCTGAGGAGAGTTGGTATGGTGTCGCTCCCCACTAGTGCCACTAATTCAGTTTGAACATAATTTCTATAAATTTGTTTAAATTTGTATAAATTTCTTTAAATATCTATAAATTTATTTACATTTATTTCAATTTATTATCTACCTACAGCATTATTGTTGTCTTACCACCACAAGAGAGTGAGATGTCATTTTCTCACTCTTTTAATATCTTTATTACATGCACTCATTCAGCTACAGACATAAGTCTTTATTTAAACAATTACGAACAGTACCACCATGAAGTGCGTTCACGCCCTCTTCGAATTTCGAATTTTTTGCTCCAAGAACTTACATTCAATTCGAATATAATTTATTTAAATTACTATAAATTTGTTTAAACTTGCTTAAATTTATTACCTACCTAAAGCATTAGTGTCATGTTACTGCCACAAGAAGCTGAGGACATAAGTCTTTACTTCAACAATTAGGACCACTACATCCATCAAGAGTGTTTGCCATCCCTTTGAGAATGTTCACAAAATTTGCTCTAACAGCTTAATCCTGCAATTGATGGGTGTTAGTATGGTTTTTCCATCGAATTCGAACATAATTTATTTAACTTTATTATCTACGTCATTAATTTCATGTTGCCACCACAAGAGCCTGAGATATCGATAGTTGTATTACATACACTCATTAATGCTTAAACATATGAAGAATATGGTACTGCTTTGCACAAGAGGCAATGACCTAGTTGTTGCTACTACAGCACTTCGTGATATGTCACATTGTCGTCTGGCTGTATGTGTGTGTTGCACGCTGATAATACAAACGACAGCCCATTAGCCTACTTTCACACCTGCTGATGTCTGACTGACACAAACATTCTCACTTTCTCTAAGAACACTCTCGCCCGCTAGCTGCACACGCCTACATTGGGCTGAGATATCGAAAGCTGTATTTCATGCATTGGACATAAGTCCTTATTTAAACAATTAGAGCCACAAAAACCATCAAATCTGTTCATGAAATTTGCTCTAACAGCTGATGTGAGTTATTATCCTGTTTATATTCAGTTCGAATGTAGTTTCTATAAATTTCTTTAAATTTGTATAAATTTCTTTAAATTAGTATAAATTTGTCTAAATTTGTTTAAATTTATTATCTACCTACAGCATTAGTGTTGTGTTACCGCCACAAGAGGCTCGGATATCCGTTTCTCAGTGTTTCAATAGCTGTATTACATGCACTCATGCAGTTCTGAACATAAGTCTTTATTTAAACAATTAGACCCACTACCGCCATCAAATGTGTTTGCCATCCTCTCGGAATACGTGCATGAATTTTTCTGAGGGAGGTTAGTATGGTGTCGCTCCCACTAGAGGCTGCTCATTCATATAGGCAAGAAAAGGTGCTCGCTGCACTCCTAAATACCTAGTTTCAACTACTTTTCAAGGTAATCCAACCACATTTTCTACATACATCGAATTACAGATCTCTCTTAGTTTATTCGCTGATACAAAACACTCACCATGCCAGTGGTCTGGAGGGGAGGAAAATTGGTGTGAAAAAATGAATCAGCCTGTTCTGGACTGCTGGAGAGAGGAGGGAGTGTAATTTACTTATTTTTTTGAACAATTTATTTGGCTTCGCATTTCACCTAATTTATTTATTATAGTGATGTAAGAGACTCACCCTATGTGCTTAGAGTCGCTATATACAGTGTGCAGACCTCGAAACTACTCCTAAATAATAATACATTACACTGATGTGCCGAGACGCAAACAACTGGTAAATTACGAAGTCGTGCAGTGACTAACACACTGGACCTAGCACACTGGATTCGCATTAGGGAGGACGACAGTTCAGTCCCACCTTCGGCCACATCCTGATTTACGTTTTCCATGATTTCCCTAAGTCGTTCCAGGCAAATGCCAGGATGGCTCCTTTGAAACGGCATGGCTGACTTCCTCCCCCATCCTTCCCTAATCTGATGAGACTGATAACCTCTCTGTCCGGTCTCCACCTTCAAACATCCTAACTCCTAAATTACTGAAATAAACCAGTACATACCATGCAGACATACAAATTACTCGTAGATACCGAAATAATGCATGCAAACACGCTCACAGTGTTTAATCACCAGAAAATAATTCAATGCACAAACACTCACTTTAAGTAAAAAAACCCAACATATCAATCACTCGAACCCTGATTCCATTGAATGGAAAGCCATATTCAATCTTGTAAAATTCCCACTTGATCACGAAAGCTGTCCAACACATACTAAGTATTAGTTCGTTATTCGGTCGTCTAGACGACTACACGGTTAAGTCAAATATAATCCCACATTGCAACAGCCCTCTCCATTCGGTCGGACTCCCACCACTAGTGGGAAACTTGAATCATTACCACCACAGGCAACACATAGACAGAATCATCCTAACGCACAGAAACTCTCCAGATGCAGGAGAGGAAGGTTAGGTTAGTTACTTCACTTATTTTGCTCGGGAAACTGACCCAAATATCTATCCTATTTACATAATTAATCACTAAGATCGGTCCTAATTACACAACTACATGCATAGCTTTGCGTAAGGACGACTTAAAATTGCAAAATCTAAATATCCAACTCACCTTATCATGCTTTAATTACACAACTATACGCATAGCACTGCACAAGAACCGCAATACTACACAAAAACTGACAACACGTGTTATCCTGTTTGGGGAAAAAATTATACCACTCGAAACGAGCGACCGAAACTCTCAAACTCTACCTTACACCTACAAGCTAGAGGAAAAACGTTCAACTCACAAGGTCCTGCTGTTCGACAGAGATGATTTTTTTAAAAAAAGTCTATTAGCTCCAAGCATATACCATCTAACCCTGTTTGACGTCAGAGTTCACTACACATGCCTACCTAAAAAGTCACCCTAACCGAAGCCAGTGGGAGATCCTCGTCCTAAAAGACTGCCTTTTCATCCATATACAATCACAAACTATGAGATCGATCTACTACACTAACAGCCTCGCGACAGCTGCCTCGCTGAAATGCCTCGCTGCGAAAGCCCTGCTTTCCCGCCAATTGCATCCTGTTCCTCTAAATGTGTACTGACCCTAATGGCTATGAAGCATCGCTAGCACAGTCCCACAACGCCTCGCATTCACAGACTTTGTTTTACAACACTTAGTATGCTCGAGCAGGGCCGGACGAGACCCAGCTTTCAGCATTCGATTATTATTTATTTAACATCAACTTCGCTCCTATAATAGAATAAAACATTTCCGATCACGACAAATGTCCTATTTTTCACGAAGACAGACAATGTCCAGTTTTATGAGCATATATATATATATATATATATATATATATATATATATATATATATATAGTTTTTCACGTTAGACTTACAAATTTATCACCTCTGCGAACACATTTACGTCTAAACCGATATTTCCACTCACGAATACAGTTTTCAGTGATTTAGCAGATTCAAAATCATGCCCTATAATTTACAAATTCAAATAAAGTCTTTCTCATATCTAGACAACCAGCAAATGTTTCTTCCACCTGATAGATGCACACACCACAATCGACCTCCTCTTAACTAAATAAATGCGAAGAAGCACTCGACCGAACAATTTGCTTGATAACCGAATAATGACGCAGTGCAAACACACATCCATATTGTAAAATTCCCACTTGATCACGAAAGCTGTCCAACACATATTAAGTATTAGTTCGCTATTCGGTCGTCTAGACGACTACACGGTTAAGTCAAATAAAATCCCACATTGCAACAGCCCTCTCCATTCGGTCGGTTCCCACCGTTAGTGGGAAACTTTAATCATTAACACCACAGGCAACACATAGACAGAATCATCCTACCAAATCGAACACATATGTATTTGATCGCTATACTTACAACTGAATAACATTCGACAATGAGGCAAGTATCCGAAATACACCCAGCTTACGGCTCTGGAAATAGAAATATCTGTACCATTCTTATCACTTAACATACTCTTCTCTTTGCTATCACAGTATTCCACTTCAAATACAAGGCTTCATTACCACTGGACAGAGTCATCTCCTTTACACATCTCAGAACACAAACACATACTTTATAAACCAAATGTTCCCAATTTAGAAAATTATTCTTCTGACGAACGTGTTATGAAACCGGTATTTTCGACCCCCTGAAGCCACTGTGGCTAGATATTTATCCAGTATTTGTCAAGCATTCTCTCTCTCTATACCATGTCAGAGGTTCCGTGATATGTCGACTGGGCTATAGGCGGTGGTTGATTGAGAAGGATCACAAACAGCAGATGATGTGCTGATTGAGGTCATAAGAATTATGACATGTGTAAGATCCTATGGAGAAGTCCTTTATTACAGCCACTAATGAATCTTATTTCTAGCACTCTCATATCCCAAAACGACTCACCTTTATTGAGCCGATCTGCTGTAGTAAAATTCCAACCTCGATTTAGTTAGCCCCCAAGCAAATGAGTAGGAGTCGGGGGAAAATATATCTACCACTTTCTGCAACCCATGTAGAAACAGGCTAGGCTGCATTACTGCGACAGGACTGTTTTTTGACCATTTGATGGAAACCGGAACTGCTACAAGTCAATGATTTTTTCTACCATACTGCGGTGCGCCCCCGAACTGCATACAAGTACTACAGATCCACGTCCATTCACATCTATCTTCGGTTTTCTGTACCATCCAACAGAGAAATATTACCAACTATAAAAGCTTATCCGATAGACAAATCAATAAGATTTCCACCGCATCTCTCCCCTACCATATATCGAAAACAAAATACCGCAAGCGTGCAGGCATCGAGCACATGTGACGATCCTATTAAATATACACATTTTGATCAATGCACACCTCAGTTTAAAGTTTCATCACCTGTACCATAGGACAATGATCGTATCCTGAGGACTATACTGCATGTCGCAAGAGACACGCCCTGTGAACCTGTCTTGTTGTTTGAAACAATTTTATGCTATAACACGCTTTGTGCACTGTCAAACATTTTATTTATTTTTCCCCGCCACGATTCCGAGTTCTGTGTCAGGTTCTAAACTGAAATTAACATGGCCTCTCACAGAAAACTAGAGTTCACACAGTGATGTGATTGACATCAGCTGATGACACGAGTACCGCTACCCAAGATCGCAGAAGACTGCCGCGCCTCCCTGCCAATCCCCCTTTGCGGGAAGTTTGAATTTTGAAGGTGAGATAGGTCAATTGGGACACCTGTAGACTTTGCATGGTATAAATAAATTTGTTACTGCTGCTACTATAACACGCACTCGATGATTTTAAATAAAATTCACTTCCAAGATAACGAATCTGGAATAGTTTTGCCTCGTTCACATGGGTTTCCAACCTACAGTCCGAATCTGATTGCTATGCGTTCGTTTCGTCTGATTCCTCATATTGCAGTCATGTATGCGATCACTGTTTCGCTGCTAGCAACCCCCAGAAGGTGTCGTCCCAACACAAAACTTTTTCTTCGGCTCAAAGATTCGTTGTCAGTCAATCATTATGTGGTAACCAACAAAGTGCCAGTGGACGGAAAAGACACCGCCGATCTATTGAAATAATAAGCAATACAATTGATTATATGAACAATTTTACCAATTCTAAATTAATTTCAACTCCACTCAATGATGTGAGGACATGTTTCCCAATTTCTGTATCATAGCTAAACTACTCCTACACCACTTTGCGAATCTGTATAGATGACTGTGCAGTACGTACATTCATTGTTAATTCTCGAACACATGGATTATCAAAGTATATCAGACAGCGCTCTACATATTTCTAACACGTAGAGCATATTGCTTAATTTACGATCTATGTCTATGCTGATGGGAATCACAGAGCATTCACACAGTCTTATGCTAAAATTAGAGACAGAAAGACCCCCTCACACATCATTGACCAACCCACCCTGAGGCAATGGTACCTATTTAATCTGCAACCGACCGGAAGGAGTCCACTACACTTCACGTCTCATGAATGGATGGAGCTCACTGAGTCCTCACCCATCCAAGTGTACAAGATTTCTCGAGATGTACCCATGTCCAGAAGATTAGCACTCCTTATCGATGTACAGTAACAGATTTGAAAGTGTTGTGATCTAATAGCATCCGGTTAAGAAGAAGAAAAAGAACTAGAGAAGGGTAATTTTTTATGCAGGCTGGAGCTTCAGACGGATGGAGTTCGACGCATTTTTACGTAAATCAACCAAGCCATCAATTTTAAGCTATTATTCCTGGGTCTAGGATCAGTAGCTAGATGGTATTGCTAACCAACCAAAATCCAATACCTACAAAAAGAGACTCCAATGGTAAACAACACAAAAAAGGCACGAAAGGTTATCAAAAAGTGATGAAATCAACACATTCTTTTCGTGGTAAAGATGTTCCTGCTTTGTAGGTATTGTCTTTTTTTATCGAACAATTTCAATCGTTATTTCTTCCATTCTATATTCTCCACAGTCACTAAATTTGGCATCATAACTGTATTGGTTACTCTCGATTGGAATCTTTTATTTTTTATAATCTTGAAAGATTAAATTAACTCTCCTGAGAAATATGCTAAATGTGACTTACCTCGTTTTTCCGTGGGCTCTTCATATGTGTTCGATTTGAGAGAGATCCCATAATATTGCTAACTAGAGAAATTCTTGTACAGAACTGAGTGGGCATTGCATCACAGCAGCCGCATGTGGACGTGCATTGTCCTACTGGAAAACCTACGTTCCTGTCGAAGAAATGGCAGTAACACAGTGATAAGAAACTGTACAATGTAATGGACACTGGTCACTTCAACATGCAGAAACGTCATATGTGACAGCGAGTTGTGACTGATGGGCCCCCACACCATGAAGCCCGCAGTGGGACATGTGTATAATGGGTGAAGCCAATCAAGAATAAGCTGCTCCCTGGTCTACACCATACACATGTCCACCACTCACATGTAGACAGAACCCATTCTCATTGCTGAAGACAACACAGCACCATTCCATTCTATAGTCAACTGTTTCACAACACCTTATAGCCTTATTTCGCATTGCCAAGGTGTCAGTGGTAGCCCTGCCAGATTCACACATGGCCTTGATCCGGTGTAAGAAGTCGAATGTTCCCAATGGTCTTTCGTAACACAGCATGTGCAACGTTTGTCCAGATTTCTCTACTGTTTGATGTTCGGTCAGCCGCTGCTGCTCCCACAGTTCGTCGATCTTGACGTGTGTCTGTGCTACGCAGGCACCCAGAACCTTCTCTACAAGCATGATAACGTTCCACAGACCGCCGCTGACAGCGGCGACACGCCACCGATACATTATGCCCATCATGTGCAGCAATCCGTTGATATAACCGCACAGTTTTCCACAGGTCAACAATGCAACACCATTCAAATGTCTGAGGTTGTTCAACAGGAGTATGTCCTCGTTGGCAGGGCATGGTTGTCTCCTAGAATGGACGTTGCGCACACTGTTCATCTCTAAATCAATACTGCTACTGCCTGCAGTGTCAAAACAAAGGACACACAGACAGGCGTCCTGAGCGCCGTCTGAGTACCCATGACTGTGACAAATGAATAATTAACTTTGCAACCCCCTGAGTATGTACACCTCATATCTCAGTGTCACTGAATACAGTCCTTGAGAGCGCTGCATATTTTCGCGACAGTGTACGTGCTATGGACGTGCATCCACTGGCAGCAGGGGTTCTTGTCGATTTGAAACCGATCTTCATTAAGAAGGTGTAACACTCGCCTCAAGTCCTCATTGATTTGGATCTCTTTGCAAGCACTGATCTTAAGCCTTGTTACATGTCTATGAGAAGTACATTTTCCTTTTAGATACATTCGACAGTCCGCAATGATATATCAACAAAATAAGCAACTTCAATCACGGTGTTGTCATGACTGTGTGCAATACTATCACTCATTTCTCCCATTCTGTCACGTCTCCAAGTCAGCCCATCTTACTGCAATTATTCCATATGAACGATTGGCATATATCTAACTCTTCATTACAGAACATCAAAATATATACTACGCGATAAAAAGTATCCGGACACCTGGCTGAAAATGATTTAAAAGTTCGTGGCGCCCTCCATGTAATGCTGGAATTCAATATGGTGTTGGCCTACCCTTAGTCTTGAGGACAGCTTCCACTCTCGCAGGCATACATTCAACCTGGTGCTGGAAGGTTTCTTGGGGAATGGCAGCCAATTCTTCACAGAGTGCTGCACTGAGGAGAGGTATCAATGTCAGTCTGTGAGGCCTGGCACGAAGTCGGCGTTCCAAAATACCACAAAGGTGTTCTATAGAATTCAGGCCAGGACACCGTGCAGGCCAGTCCATACTGTCGTGTAACCACTCGACTACAGGCTGTGTATTATGAACAGGTGCTCGATCGTGTTGAAAGATGCAATCGCAATCCCTGAATTGCTCTTAAACTGTGGGAAGCAGGAAGGTGCTTAAAACATCAGTTCAGGCCTCTGCTGATGATAGCGCCACGCAAAACATCAAGGGGTGCAAGCCCCTCCATGAAAAACACGACCACACTATAACACCACCTCCTCCGAATTTTACTGTTGGCACTACACACGCTGGCAGATGATATTCACCGGGCATTCACTTTACCTACATCTGCCACTGGATCGCCACATTGTGTACCGTGATTCGTCACTCCACACAACGTTAATCCACTATTCAGTCGTCCAATGTTTACGCTCCTTACACCAAGTGTGGCGTCTGTCACAGTACTTCCAGTGGATCTTGATGCAGTTCGGAATTCCTGTGTGATGGTCTGGATAGATGTCTGCCTATTCACTCCGACATGAGCTAAAACTGAGTTTAATATTCTGGTCCTGCGATGCAGGATGTATCACATATACAAATTACGACCCTCTTCATCTGTCGGCGGTCTCTGTCAGTCAACAGATGACGTCGGCCTCACGCTTTTCTTCTGTAAGTGTCTCTTCGCGTTTCCACTTCACTATCACATCAGAAACAGCGGACCTAGGAATGTTTAGGAGTGTGGAAATATCGTGTACAGATGTGTGACATAGGTGACACCCAATCACCTGACCACATTCGAAGTCAGTGAGTTCCGCAGAGTCCATGTTGCGGTATAGAAACAAAGAACGGCAGCTGCGCTCCTAGCGCCTGGCAAGGAGATTTCAATACGAGAAAATAAGCCGTGAAAATCTGTATTTTTAATTCAATACGCGATTTAGATGACAACATTTTTCATTGTTACTTTCTGAGTGGACCATGAGTACTAGCAGCAGACTGCGTGCCTGGAAACAGGAATGTTTCCCTGACCTTGTTCGAAAATCTCATTCAGAAACTAAGTATGACTTCTGGTAACAGAAATGACGTTGTGGTCCTCTTTTGACTGTAAGTTAATTTATTTGTAAAACCTAATATAGCAATTTCGACCTTGTGGCCATCATAAAGTGGGTATAATTGCGCTTTAGCACAGAGCAAAACTTAAATATGGGTTACAGAATCTGGTTTCATCGCATTGTTTAATGATTACGACTGCTTGTGTGTATTGCATTCCTTGAATTGCATTGTCAGTATGTTATTCTGGTATATTTTCTTATGCGTCTGGAATATTGTGTGGAATAAATGATTCCATATTTGTTATTGTTTCACATAAAACAAAAGCTGGTTTCATTGCATAGTGATGTGACGACCCGCAGCCGCCTACAATGTGTGTGTGTGTGTGTGTGTGTGTGTTAGTGCGCGATTGTCAAATTTTCGCGCGTGTGTTATTAGTTCCGTGCGTGCCGCCAGAGGCGCTGGGTTCATTCGCGCAAAGCGCGTACCATTTATTCCTTGTTTTTGTTACCTTTTGTATGTTAATCATTTTATGTTTTTATATTTCTCTTTCTCTAGTGTGTGTTCCTTCCATATGTGTTAAGTAACGATAACAACGAAAAGCCCACTGATCTCAACTACACTGCTGCACATTATTAGAATAAAGTTGTACACTGGTTGCAGTTCCATGTATACCCTTCGTGACGATCATGTATTCCAATGGCAGTAGAACTTTTCAGCAAGGTAATGCACCATGTTACAAGGCCAGGAGTGCAATGGTGTGATTGAAGGAATACAGTGGTGAGTTGCAATTGATGTGGTGGCCCCCAGCTCGCCAGATCTGAACTGATCGAACACATCTGGAGTGTGACTGAACATGGCATTAGAGCTCATTGACCCAGTCCCTGGAATTTACGGGATTTAGGTGATTTCTATGTGTAGATGTGATACCAAATCCCTCCAGTAACCTACCAAGGCCTCACCGCCTCCATGCCATGATGTATTGCCATGTTATCCAAGCTAAGTGGATGTATCAGCTATTAGGTAGGTGGTCATAATGTTCTGACTAAATGGAAATTATCAACACAGCAATTTCCACCGACTTGCTAAAACACTGTAGCCATTATATTCAATTTATTAATTAAAATTTTTAAAAATCATCAGTAAATATATCAATTTAAATTATTAATACTAACCAAATATAAAACAATTAAAAATCTAACAAACAAAACGATTTTAATTTTATAACATTTTTATTTTTTCATTTTTCATTTTTTAAAAACTCACATTTAACATATTTATGTTTTCCATAGAAAAATAAATCAATGATATGTTTTTTGATTCCCAAAATATAATCTCAATCATCATAATCATCTTTACAATTCGTGACCCCCAACTAAATTTGAAAGACTTTATATCATAATTTTTTAATACATAATGTGTATGCGATAAACAACATTTTAGAAAATTTTGCAAATAGTACTTTTGATGTTTTGATGTTTGGATATTTTATATTAAAGCTTTCTAACTCTTCTAAGACATTAAAAAGAGCTTTTTATATAGAATTATTTTTTATATGTTCTAGAACACAGTTTTTACGTTTGAGTAGTTTTTACTTTTATTTGAATAGTTATCTTTAGTTGTTGAATTTTTATAAAATCAATTAAAACCTTTAATTTCTTGACAATTTATACATTTTTGGATTAACATATTCTTCCTCATTTTTTTACATTTTCATCACTTTTAAATGATAACAATAAATTTGAATGTTCATTACTCAGAATTCGTTTTAAATGTTCTTTGTAATAGTATTTAAAACATATATTCCATGTACACAAAGAACTTGATTATTATTACATATTTTCATGATATTCATTTAAACAAGGTCTACATGTTGTTCTACAGCTATCTTTTGTATAGTTCTGTGAAGCATAGTTATCAGTTGATTTTTCACCCTACAATTTTCACAAATCTCAGATTGAACATCTTTCATTTATTAGGAAAAAAATTTATTTTAAAAAATAATCCTCTTATTTTGTAGTATAACTTTATTTTTGCTACCTAACTACTATGAGAATTATCAAAATCAAGCCTTTAAACAAAAACATTATCCAATTTTTTTCCTATAACTTTCTCATCATGATATATTATGTGCATAATTACTTTTTTGTAGTTCTTATCCATAAAAATTTTCTCAACTTCATCTCCATTAACATCTCTTAATTTGTATGTGATTGGGTCAGAATGAATTACTTCAGCAGTTTCGAAAATTTGTGTTGACCAAATTCCTATGAACTTACTTATTCTTCTTTAACGTTTATTTTGTAGTTAGGCTTACTATCTTGAAAATTTGTTAATTTAATAGTTTGCAATAATTTTTTTCATTTTCATCATTTGCATCTTTGGACTTCACTGTTATTGTCGAATGTTTTGTGTTATTGCATTCATCAACCAATTTTACAACTATTTTAATCCATTTATAATTACCTTGAAAAGCAGCTACTTTCAACATTTTTTTTCTTTTAATGCTGTATTAAACCTTTCAACAACAGATGCTTGAAACTCAGTAAAAGGTGAATAATGATTAATTTTATTTTATGTTGTTATTATTTATATATTATAGACATTAATTTCGTAGGTTCTTGGAAATCTTTATTACAAAAAGATTTTCCATTATCTGCTAAAACAGTCGTCAGACTTCATCCTTGCTTTAAAATTGTTTCAAAAGAATCACCCACATGTTTACCTGTTTTATCCTTAACTTGTGTAGTCCAAGCATATATTCAGAAACCATCAGTTATAGTTAATAAATATGCCCATCCTTTATTATCAAAATTCCCTCTTCAATTACTTGAATTCATTTCTGCTAGATTGTCTTTCCATAAATCATGCATACCAAAAGAAATAATATTTCTTCTTGTAAAATTTTTTCTTATCAGTTTATGCACTTGATTAATTATTTCTCCTTAAATATTTGGCTGTAAGCAATTACCCACACCTTTTTTTTTTAAAAATTGCCTTTGTTAATTTTACAAACTGAACAAATTCATTCAGTTCTTTATCTTCCATTTTTGGTTGTTTTGCTGTTTGGTAGATGTGTATCAGTAATTTATTTCTACAATTTCAACGCCAAATATCTTGATCTGAGAGATGATTGAAGTTATTCGATATATAATATAATTTTCACTATATTGTTATGAAACCATATATATATATATATATATATATATATATATATATATATATATATATATATATGTATATATATTGGTTTCATAACAATGTACTGAAAATTCATACATTGTTCTTTTGATACATTGTTTTATTCATGTGGACAGCAACTCAATTTTCGGTAAATATTGCTCTATTTTTTAAATTTGGTTTAGCTATTGATTTATCATATTTATCTTGATCTGATCCTAATTTTATATCGACTCTATTTCATATATGTTCCATTGTTTTTCCAAACACTCAATTATTCATCAATTTGCAGAAATCTTTTCCAAATCAGTTTCTTCTTTTTTCTTCATTTCTGTATTTAAATCTAATACGGTTCTAGCCAATCAGATTGTTTACATTTTAAAACACTGTATGTTCCTGTTGTTTTCATTCCTAAAAATAAATAAAATGTAAGATTTCTATAATGAATAAAATAATTATATTCATTATATAAAGTAGTTAATAATTTTTCTTCATTTATTTTTGGCGGATAATGCTGAACTTTATGTAAATCATGTAAATTTTTTGCGTATACTAAATCTAATTCAAAAATATAATCAATTCTAGACATATCTCAAATTTCGCTAATTTTTTTTTAAAGAACGAAATTTTTTGGTCCGTCCCATTCAAGACCACCACACAGAAAATATTGATGCATGGATTATCATATAAATTATTTTCATCTAAATGTGCTAAATAATTGGGTACCGTATTTCTAACAAAATTTTTCATGTATTTATTTTTCCCTTAAACATATCTTCTGCAACAGTGAGATATTCCACCTCTTATTCTTTTATTCAATCATTAAATTCATATCATAATTGTGTAATAATTCAGTTAGTTGATACAGTCATTTTTAGCATCAAAACAGAAGATGTACTAGGTGCAGCATAAAACCAAGGTGGATCTAAATCATATTTTCTATACATGGTTTTCTAAAATCAGCTAATAGTAAGATATTAATTTTTAAATATAAATCATGATATTATCTAAGATTTTTTATATTATATTTTCCCAAATTAGTTTGGCATGTTTATAATCTTCTTCACTAACATTACATTCATTTACTTTATTATAAAATTCTTTTTTTGTGGAAGCTTTGATTCTTCATATTTTTCCTAACTATGTAATCATAAGGGCAACCCCTTTTCAGTTACTAAATTTAATAGTTCTTCTGGAAAAAGAATTGTAATATTTTTCACTTGATTCTTCCTTAAATTCATAGAAATTTTTATCAAGACTTGAAGCTATAAATTTAAAAGTATCAATAAATGTAATTTCCAAATTTTCTGTTTTATATCAAAACTAATACATTTATTTTGACTATTTGGTACTAAATTTATTTCTTTTTCATCATGCCCAAATTCATTTACAAATAAATGTGAATCACATCCTGATAAAGTATCTAAATAAACGAGTATATAACTAGGATGTTTTAAGTGTAAATTACAATTATAACATAATGCTTTTATATCTTTTCCAGTCAAATGATCATCATGATGAACTGTTTTACAACTTTTCTATAATGTTTTCTACGTAATTAACATACTTTAGATTTATTATGTATTGATTATTCTTCAGGAGTTAATGGTTTCAGTTCTTAAATTTCAGAATAAATATCTTCTACTTGTCTTTAATATATTTCAAGAAAATTTTATGACAATATGGTCCTCTACAACGAACTAGATTTTTATAATGTCCATTTACATATTTAATATAATAATACAAACCACATTGTTCATGTTGTTGATATTTTATAGTACAAGCATATTCTAGATCAGTTTGACTATTAGCCATGTTTAACACTAAACTTCCAAAATCTGCAGAGGTAACGAAAGGAACTTTTTGGGTAAATCTGTAATTTTTAAATTCTATGTATTGATCTTTTTCTCATAGTTCTATTTTTACTGGTTTATTAATTAACAAATATTTTGGGTGTTGTCTAATTTTTCTTTGTTATTAAAATGTAAATTACTTAATCACAAATACTTTTTTGGTGCTTGAAACAAGTTTGTCCAACTGTAATGTGAATTACTTTCTTTTTTAAAATATAATAAATTAATATATTTTTCTTTCTTAGAATTTCTTATTTTTAATGGTTACAACTGATATTTTGCATCGAAAGAATAAATATTAGTAGACATATTAATAATAATCTAAATATTTGGAATATCATTCGTTTCAACAGCTAGCGAAATATTAGGTATTTTTTTCTTCAAGCTCTCCAACAATTTCTTAATAATTGCCTGTTCCATGCAGATTTTTGCATTTCTGTCTATTTACTGGATTTATTGCACAAGCTATAGATCACAAAAACGTTTTTAATCACAATTTTTTGCGTTAGTAAAAGTTGGTTTTTTCTTTATTTTTTCTTTAAGATGAAACTCATAAAGCAACATCTGAGATTGAAAATTAGCCTTTTTTGTAAAATACCTATTATCACTTTCTTAAATTTTTTACATATATCGTTAACGGTAGTAATCCAATAATTTAGGTGCCGATGTCCACATTCGATAACTTTATTATTTGTTGGCATTTTATTTTCACAAAATAAATTCAAATTTATTTTCAAAAACATTAAATATTTTTAAAATTTTTTAAACTATTTTCATAATTTTTGGTTTCATGGCATCCAAGAAATTATTAGCAATAGCTGACTTTATATAATTTTCGAAATTTATGGTTTGTAAACTTTTATAAATGCTTTTGCGACCAACTAAAGTTTAACTATTTTCCTATTTTTTGTTTACATGAAAATAAATTGTTATAAAATGGTAATAATTTTGTATATTGGTTTAGATTTGTCATTTTTAAAAACTTCATCATCATTTTCAATTTTAGAATAAGACATCTATGTCAAATTTTTTATTTCTTTTTTTGCTCCTTATTATATAGTATTACTGATTATATGATTATTAATTATAAAGATAATTGAATTTTGATTGTTTAATTTATAACACATTTCAAATTTTCTAATTTACAATAATCACAAAGTGATTGATATTGAAGTTGCTTTTGAGAAAGTCACAATCTGCTTTAGCATTGAACATTTTACTAATTGCTAGTGAAATCTTATTATTTTTCAGTCCTTCATATTTTAGTTTAAAATGTATTCTTTAAAAAATTGAAAATTGTATTCATAAATTAACCTAGTATTTCTTTTTGGCAAAAACATTTTAAATTCACTATTGAGTTTCAAACAAATTCTTTTACCATCCTCAATATTTATATATAGACGTTCACAATGCTGAAACCCTAAAGAAACTGGAATAGACATGCATATTGAAACACAGAAACAGATAAACAGGCAGAATATGGCACTGTGGTTGGTAATGCCTATATAAGACAACAAGTGTCTAGCACAGTTGTTAGATCAGTTACTGCTGCTACAATGGCAGGTAATCAAGATTTAAGTGAGTTTGATTGTGGTGTTGTAGACAGCACATGAGCAATGGGACACAGCATCTCTGAGGTAGTGATGAAGTGGGAATTTTCCCATATCAACATTTCATGAGTGTACCGTGAATATCAGGAATCTGGCACAAATTAAATATGTGACATTGCTGCAGCCAGAAAAAGACCCTGGAAGAATGGGACCAACAACGACTGAAGAGAATCGTTCAATGTGACAGAACTGCAACCCTTCTGAAAATTGCTGCAGATTTCAATGCTGGGCCATCAACAAGTGTCAGCGTGTGAACCATTCTACGAAATATCATTGATATGGGCTTTCAGACCTGAAGGCCCACTCATGTACCCTTGATGACTGAATGAGACAAAGCTGTATGCCTCACCTGGGCCCGTTAACACTGACATTGGACAATTAATGACTGGAAACATATTGCTTGGTCAGACAAGTCTCATTTCAAAGAGTATTGAGTGGATGGACATGTACAGGTATGGAGACAACCTCATGAATTCTTGGACCTTGCATGTCAACAAGGGACAGTTGAAGCTGGTGGAGGGTCTGTAATGGTGTGGGACATGTGCAGTACTAGTGATATAGGACCCCTGTTATGTCTAGATATGACTCTGACAGGTGACACGTACATAAGTATCCTGGCTGATCACGTGCATCAATTCATGTCCATTGTGCTCTCCGACAGACTTGGCAATTATAGCAAGACAATCTGACACCCCACACATCCATAATTGCTACAGAATGGCTCCAGGAACACTCTTTTGAGTTTAAACATTTCTGATGACCACCAAACTCTCCAGACATCAGCATTATGGAACATATCTGGGATGCCTTGCAACGTGTCATTCAGAAGAGCTCTTGACCCCTCCATACCCTTATGTATTTATGGATAGCCCTGCAGGATTCATGGTGTCAGTTCCCTCCAGCACTACTTCATATATTAAGTCGAGTCCATGCCATGTCATGTTGCGGCACTTCTGCGTGCTCGCAGGGCCCTACAAGGCATTAGGCAGGTGTAACAGTTTCTTTGGCTCTTCAGTGAAATATAAGATATTTTGCCCAGCATTCAATTGAAACAAATATATAAGACACTTCACATCTGACATTAGATAAAGGTCCAAATAAATCTGCAGCAGTTAGATCATTTAACACACTTGACATTACAAGATACATTTTAAGAACTATACTGTCTTTCTTAACTTTTTGATATAACTCACCTGTTCTTAGAATCCTCTTTATTTCCCTACTTAAGTCCTTAAAGAAGAAAAATTTACTGATATGTTCAATATACTTCCTATGACATTTAATTGTTTTAGAATGAAATATTTAACAACTTCACTGAACATTTTGTTATTTCACACTGCACAAGGACACGCTCCTACAAACAACTCAGTTACATTTCTTGTTTCTCTAAAGACTCTACCACAGAAATGCTGCCAACCTCATTTGATAATTAAATGCAGACATATATAAAAATTTGTAACACTTTCATATACCAAAACGGCCATAACCTTTATGTAAAAGCCAAATTATGTCTTTTAATGTTATTTTAATGTTATTTGAGGAATTCACAACTTCCAATGGTTTTAATTCTCATTTACCCTAAAAAAAGGCATCTTCACATAACAACCATCTTTTATTATCCTTTTCTGGCAATGTTTCTTGGTCCCAAGATGATACAGTGTCATCGAGTTGTTGATCAGACTTTAAACATACTTTTAACTTTTTAACCATCATCAGACTTCATTATTAGTATAACTTACAGACTTACTCTAAAGATTACTGCAGGTCCTTCCTTTGTACTCTACCTAAACATACCTAAAGGTAATCAAAAAAGTGCATTAGGCACTACATTAAATGTATCTTTAATGTAATTTGTTTCTAATTTCAGTTCTTCTAGGAACATAAAGGAACATATCTCAGCACATTAATCAATTAGGTAATAATCTACCTACCATAAAGCTTGATGAACTGTGTGTATAATGAGATCCAAAGTTTTGTAAACTCCAAACAATAGACAATACCTTTTTCTCTGTATCTGAATAATTTAGCTCATGTTCAGTTAGGTTTCAACTGGTGAAGGCTTTAGTCTTATTCTCTACTTTTTCAGGATCTCAAACTAATTAATATCTTAGAATCTGACAGTGCTTGTTTAGTGCTATTAAAAGCATCATCCTTCATCCAAAATTCACTTACACCTCTGCTCTTGTAAATTCTATGGACATGGATCATTCATAGTTTGCCCTCTCATAAATTGCCTAGAAAATCCAGTTAGTCCTGAAAAGAACATAACTTTCTTACATTTTTGAATTTTGGACATTATTTTATAGTTCACATTCTTTCCACGGCACATTGTATACCATTTATCCCTATGATATGACCCAGAAGCTTTAATATTTCTCTCCCAAATTGAGGTTTAAATAGCTTGTCCTATGGGTGGGAAACAGCCCCTAAAGGCAAAAGAATCAGCAATGATCAACAGCATGAGGATGTAGAAGGCAATGGAAACCACTGCATTAGACACGTAACGTGTATCTGCAGGACATGTGGCCTGTAATTGAAAAAGTGTCATGATGATCTCTCCATTGGCAAAAGATTCTGTAATAGTCCAGGAGGGGACAGCCAAGGGGGATGTTACCATGAGAAAAACATTGAATAATCAATAGAAGGATAACATTCTACGAGTTGTGGCCGGGAATGTCAGAAGCTAGAATATGGTAGGGAAACTAGAAAATCTGAAAAGTGAAATTCAGCTGCTCAATCTAGATATAGTAGGAGTCAGTGAAGTGAAGTGGAAAGAACACAAAGATTTCTGGTCAGATGAGTATAGGGTAATATCAACAATAGCATGATTTATTATCAATAGGAAGGAAGGTCAGGCAGTGTATTACTGTGAACAGTTCAGTGACAGGGTTGTTCTTTTCAGAATCGACAGCAAACCAACACCGACAATGAAAGTGCAGGTACCATATACATGCCGATGTCACAAGCTGAAGTTGAAGTGATAGAGAAAGTGTATGAGGATATTGAAAGAGTAATACAGTATGTAAAGGGATATGAAAATCTAATAGGCATGGGGGACTGGAATATAGCTGTTGGGGAAGGAGTAGAAGAAAAGATTACAGGAGAATATGGGCTTGAGACAAGGAATGAGAGAGGAGAAAGATTAATTGAGTTCTCTAACAAGTTTCAGCTAGCAATAGTGAATATTCTGTTCAAGAATCACAAGAGGAGGAGATATTCTCAGAAGAGCCTGAGTGATATGGGAAGATTTCAGTTAGATTACATCATGGTCTGACAGAGATTCTGAAATCAGATACTGGATTGTAAGGTGTACTCTGGTCACAACATAGTAGTGATGAAGAGTAGGCTGAAGTTTAAGACATTAGTCAGGAAGAATCAATATTCAAAGAAGTGGAATACAGAAGTACTAAGGAGTGAAGAGATACAGTTCAAGTTCTCTAAGGCTATAGATACAGCAATAAGGAATAGCTCAGTAGGCAGTACAGTTGAAGAGGAGTGGACATCTCTAAAACTGGCCATCACAGAATTTGGGAAGGAAAACATAGTTACAAAGAAGGTAACTGCAAAGAAACCATGGGTAACAAAAGAGATACTTCAGTTGATTGATGAAAGGAGGAAGTACAAAAATGTTCTGGGACTCAGGAATAGAGAATAACAAGTCACTGAGGAATGAAATAAATAGGAAGTGCAGGGAAGCTAAGATGAAATGGCTGCAGGAAAAATGTGAAGACATTGAAAAAGAAATGATTGCTGGAAGGACAGAATCAGCATACACAAAAGTCAAAACAACCTTTGGTGACATTAAAAGCAAGAATGCAATGGTAATTCCACTGTTAAATGCAGAGGAGAGAGTGGATAGGTGGAAAGAATACATTGAAAGCCTCTATGAGGGGGAAGAATTGTCTGATGTGTTAGAAGAAGAAACAGGAGTCAGTTTAGAAGAGGTAGGGGATCCAGAATTTAAAAGAGCTTTGGAGGACTTAAGATCAAATAAGACAGAAGGGATAGATAACATTCCATCAGAATTTCTAAAATCATTCGGGGAAGTGGCAACAAAACGACTATTCACGTTGGTGTGTAGAATGTATGAGTCTGGCTACATACCATTCGCTGATGACATTGCTATCCTGAGTGAAAGTGAAGAAGAATTACATGATCTGCTGAACAGATTGAACATATAATAAGTACAGAGTATGGATTGAGAGTAAATTGAATAAAGATGAAGGTAATGAGAAATAGTAGAAGTGAGAACAGTGAGAAACTTAACATCAGGACTGATGGTTATGAAGTAGATTAAGTTAAGGAATTCTGCTACCTAGGTAGTTAAATGACCAATGACAGACAGAGTAAGGAGGGCATCAAAAGCAGACCAGCAATGGCACAAAGGGCATTCCTGGCCAAGAGAAGTCTACTAATATCAAATATCAGCCTTAATTTGAGGAAGAAATTTCTGAGAATGTACGTCTGGAGTACAGTACTGTATGGTAGTGAAACATAGACTGTGAGAAAACCAGAACAGAAGAGAATCGAAGCATTTGAGATGTGGTGCTACAGACGAATGTTGAAAATTAGGTGTACTGATAAGGTAAGGAACAAGTCACGATAGGCACAACAAAAAGATTCACACAATTATAGCTTTTGGCCATTAAGGCCTTTGTCAACGACAGGCGCGCACACACACACACACACACACACACACACACACACACACACACACACACACACACACACACACACACACACACATCTGCAGTCTCAGACAACTGAAACCACACTGCGAGCAGCAGCACCAGTGCATGATGGGAGTGGCAACTGGTTGGGGATAAGGAGGAGGCTGGGGCAGGAAGGGGGAGGGATAGTATGGTGGGGGTGGCAGACAGTGAAGTGCTGCAGTTTAGATGGAAGGCAGGAAAGAAGTTGGGGAGGGGGGGGGGGGGGAGTAGTGGAAAGGAGATAAATAAGAAGAAATTAAAAGACTGGGTTTGTAGGTGAAATGACGGCTGTGCAGTGCAGGAATGGGAACAGGGAGGGGGCTGGATGGGTGAGGACAATGACTAAGGTTGAGGCCAGGATGGTTATGGGAACATAATTCCCTGCAATACATCCTATGTTCCTGTAGCCCTCCTGGCCTCAACCTTCGTTAGTTACTGTCCTCACCCATCCAGCCCCCTCCCTGTTCCCATTCCTGCACTGCACAGCCGTCATTTCACCTTCAAACCCGGTCTTTTAATTTCTTTTTATTTATCTCCTTTCCGCTTCTTCCCCCCTCCCCTCCCCACCTTCTCTCCTGTCCTCCATCTAAATTGCAGCACTTCATTGTGTGCCACCCCCACCATACTATCCCTCCCCCTCCCCGCCCCAGCCTCCTCCTTACCCCCACCCAGTTGCCTCTCCCATCATGCACTGGTGCTGCTTTCACAGTGTGATTTCAGTTGCCTGAGACTGCAGGCATGTGTGCGAATTGCATTTGTGTGAGTGTGTGTGTGTATGAGTGTCTATTGTTGACAAAGGCCTTAATGGCCGAAAGCTATAATTGTGTGAATCTTTTTGTTGTGCCTATCGTGACTCAGCTTCTCCACTATATGGTGAATAGCAACTTTCCTTCTCTAATACTGTTTCATGTCATCCTGGATTTTCCATTGGTTGAAGGTAAGGAACGAGGAGGTTCTGTGGAGAATCAGAGGGGAAACGAGTATGTGGAAAACACTGATAAGGAGAAGGGACAGAGTGATAGGACATCTGTTATGACATGAGGGAATGACTTCCATGGTATTAGAGGGAGATGTAGAGGACAAAAACTGTAGAAGGAGACAGAGATTGAAATTCATCCAGCAAATAATTGAGGACATAGGTTGCAAGTGCTACTCTGAAATGAAGAAGTTAGCACAGGAGAGGAATTCATGGCAGGCCACATCAAACCAGTCACAAGACTGATAACACCCCCCCTCCCCCCTCCACAAAAAAAAATTCCTCTTTCTTGTTGCTTTCTTGAAGTTTAAGCCCCTAATGCATATTGATCTTCTGACATCTGAGAAACTAGTAATAACTCATCTACATACATAATCAGGTCTTGTACTAATTTGCCACCTGCAGATTTGTCCAAGACACGAATAAAAATGGCTACAGATATGTTCAACCCAAAAGATAGTATATAAAACTCGTAAGATTTCCCTTAGATAACAATGTAGTGTAATGCCTAAATTCTCAATACTGGCAAGATATCAGTGTCAGTATTACCAAGACTTCTGAGAATGTTTTAATTATAAGTTTTAAGTTTAGTTATGTAATTTCGCATTTGCTACGGTCCTTCCTGAGAAAAAAGTATCTTAACAGATGGACAAACAGACAGTTGGAAAATAAAGACTTTTTAAAAAAATATATTTTTCATGTGACATAATTACAAACATTTTTCAGACTTTTACCCTTACCTGTACCATGAAACCTTATTTCTTGCCAAATATCTTGATTCTAGATGAATAGGAAGTACCCTAATGCTTTGATGAGCGAGTTTGCGAGTACAGTGTCAAAATATGACATACCGTATTTACCTGAGTATAAGAGGACCCTTAATATAAGACAACTCCCTTCTCTCTATGAAACTCCTTGAGGAAAAAAATTAACATATCCTAGCAAATAAAATTTACAAACTTATATTGACATAAGGTATCTACTTAAAAAGTTAACATTCCACCTATCCTAAACTTAGGTCATATACTCAGTGTCTGCATTTTGATAAAACAAGGAATAATAAAATAAACAAAAGGAAACGGTTTACAACAATTTTTATCGATACTGCCATTTCTGTTTGCTTAGCCTGTCATCTGTAGTATTCATATTTTTAATCATTGTCGTCATAATCCTAACAGGACATCTGTATAACTCGTATCTTTGTTGCCACAAATATCTGGCAATTTCTTCTGTATTTGTTGCCATTTCTGAAGTTGTGGTTACAGTGGGATCTGAGAACACACATAGTAGATTTTGCTTCTTTGCTGCCATGAGAATGTTACAACATCAGCAGCCAACTGTCATAGAAGATGGTGGGCATCAACAATATTGCTTCACCGAAATGTGGGAATATTTACTGGCCCCACAGTCTAGACTTCCAGCATCTCCTGCATAATTTTATGCTATTGTTGAGCGTTTGTTCAATTTTAAGGATATTTCAAATCCTAGTACAAATGCATTCAAGCAAACTGCAATTTAAACGTGGTAGAGATTCATAAAAAGCCAAAGTATGTAATAAAGAGTGCCATGATTAGCAACATGATGAAAATTATTGCCCACATACCACTCTTAACCCCACAGTCATTGTAGTTCTCAGTCAAACTGAATCACTGTCTGCCCCCCCCCCTCCCACCTCCCACCATCCAACCCTTTCACAGTGCTGTGCTTGAGCAAAGTGAAACACAGATGGCGATATCTTCTAGAGTACAGGTCATGTGTAACTACAGCTATTAATAAGTAAATATAATGACAGCAATTAATACATAAATAAAAGATTGCAATCATGATTCTTTGCAGTTCTGGAACTTTCACTCATCCTGCGATTGAGTGACCTCTGTTGGTATTATCTCACAACAGGCCTTTCTGCTGTAGTTTATTCTTGCAATAACAATTGCAGTCAATGTCATATGATTTATTTTGTTGGTTAGACAATTAATTCTGAGCTAATTTTCTTTCTCATTTCATCTTAATCTTAATGTCACCACCTTGCTCTAAAGCTGATTAAAAGCTGGTGACGTTTCTCCCCAGTAATCTAATATGCAAACAGAGACCGAATTTCTCATTTTCAACCTACCCAATAAATTATTACAGTTTCTCATAGCCAAGTAGAATACTGTTTTCAGTTCAGAATCAAGTAATGGACAAGATTTTCGCCTTGGCTTAAAAACTCAAAAGCAGTGTAAATGCACGCTATGTACTACATGTGCAAACAAAGTTGCCACTGGGCACAGTGGCTGATGCGACCATAAAGGCATTGCCAATTTACAGTTGCTCCCAATAGCCACTGCACCAAATATCAGCTTTGTTGTTGCAAATATATTATACAGTACCCATGCATGTACAAGAACTTTTATTTTGAACCTGTTGAAATACAACAAAAATTTGTATGAACAATGTCAGTTTGTGCATGTCAAAGCACAGATGGGGACTGTATTGTTGGCAATTCCAGCTGACAGTTCTGTTAAGCACATGCACCTGCTTTCCACTTGAAGAAAGTGTATATCCTGCAAATTATGTATCTCATTTCCTTATGCAGAATTTAGCACTTATCACCACCATCAGCAATGCAAATTACCCTATAGTTCTTGGTGAATAAGTTTTCAAGTATCAAAATGCGTGATCTAAATAGTCATAGCTTTTGACTGCATTGACTTAGAGGCTTAAACTTTTCACACCACCAAACAACCATAGATCTTAGTATGTTACTTAAATTTCAACTTGATACATTGACGCATTCCTGAGAAAATGAGGTTCTTAGCATTCAGACTAACGAACAGACAGACAGATGGGCAACAAAGTGATCATATAAGAGTTCCAGTTTTACCTCTTGAGATACAGAACTATAAAACCAGATGCATAAATAATAAGCAAACACTGGCATATAAAAGAATATATGCAAACATGCCAGTCATTAAGATTCATTAAAAGAGAATTTATTGCGTTTGTCATATTAGAATAGATGTTGATCAGGTATTAGCAGAATTCATTATTTGCCTTTCACTGTTTCAACGTAAGATGAAATTCTGACAGAAGCCTTACATATTTCCTTACCATTCACAGTTGGTAGATATAGATATTACAAGACAGTAGTTACATGGGTGCATAATCCACCCTTCCTAAACACCTTGGGCATCAGCCATTAATATTGTATCTATGAAGAGTATGAGTGAAGAAAATAGTTCTTGCCTCTGTGACAAACAAATTTACTACATCAAATACACACATCAAAAGAAGTTTTGCATCACCCCGGTTCCCACAACGCCTGAAGAAAGACATTGACTGTGGATACTGTATCACAGAGACAGTCCTTTTGACTGTTCAGAGATGTCATAAACCTGCCCAAAGATGTAAACAACCATGCATGATCAGTGCCTATTAGATGTAGGGGGTCTGACAGCCAATCAGTTCCAGTCATTTCACCAGGAAGGAGGTACACGGCTCATGTTGTCTGTAGTTCAACCATGCCTAGACGGTCTATACCCTGGTACAATTGCATCCACATTGTTACTTTGTGCCAGGAAGGGCTCTCAAAAAGGGAAGTGTCCAGGCATCTTGGAGTGAACCAAAGCAATGTTGTTTGTACATGGAGGAGATACAGAGAGACAGGAACTGTTAATGACATGCCTCACTCAGGCCTCCCAAGGGCTACTACTTCAGTGGATCACTGCTACCTACAGATTATGGTTCAGAGGAAACCTGACAGCAATGCCACCATGTTGAATAATGCTTTTCGTGTAGCCACAGGACATCATGTTATGACTCAAACTGTGTGCAATAGGCTGCATGGTGTGGAACTTCACTCCTGACATCCATGGCAAGGTCTATCTTTACCACCATGACACCATGCAGTGCGGTACAGATGGGCCCAACAACATGCTGAATGGACTGCTCAGGATTGGCATCACGTTCTCTTCACTGACGTGTGTCGCATATGCCTTCAACCAGGCAATTGTTGGAGATGTGTTTGGAGGCAACCCAGTCAGGCTGAACACCTTAGACACATTGTCCAGTGAGTGCAGCAAGGTGGAGGCTCCCTGCTGTTTTGGGGTGGCATTATGTGGGGCTGACGTACGCCGCTGGTGGTCATGGAAGATGCCATAATGGCAGTATGATACATGAATGCTATCCTCCGACCGATAGTGCAACCATATTGGCAGCATATTGGTGAGGCATTCGTCTTCATGGATGACAATTCGCACCCCCATCATGCACATCTTGTGAATGACTTCCTTCAGGATAATGATATCGCTTGACTAGAGTGGCCAGCATGTTCTCCAGACATGAATCCTATCAAACATGCCTGGGATAGACTAAAAAGGGCTGTTTATGGATGACATGACCCACCAACCACTCTAAGGGATCTAGGCTGAATCGCCATTGAGGAGTGGAACAATCTGAAACAACAGTTCCTTGATTAACTTGTGAATAATATGCCACAATGAACACTGGCATGCATCAATGTAAGAGGATGTACTACTGGGTATTAGAGGTACCAGTATGTACAGCAATCTGGACCACCAGCTCTGAAGGTCTTGCTGTATAGTGGTACAACATGCAATGTGTGTTTTTCATGAGCAGAAATGATGTTTATGCCAATTTTATGTACAGATTCTGGACCTCTTGGAACTGAGGAGATGCAAACCTTTTTTTAATGTGTGTATATATCTTTTCCCCAGTACTGATGAGATGCTCTACCATTTAGGCAACTGTAAGTATTTTACTGCCTCAGGTATGAGGTCAAAATACTATCAGATACTCATAGCAGTTCATGATAGACCCAAAGATGATATTGGAGCAGGTGGAGGAGATTGGTGTTAAACATCACCAAGATGGTACTCACGCTGTCATCTGGGCTGTATGAATTACTCATAATGATTTTTCAGTGAAAGAACAAGCCTGTAAGTTTTCAGCACTTTGCAGATTTGGTACCGTATTACTTGAATTGAGGGCCACTATGAATTTGAATTTACTCATCTTTGAATATTTTACATAAAGTACATAAAAATTTCATGATATTTACATCAGTGTATTTTGTATGTCTTGATGATATTATTGTTTCTTTCTTAGTTAATCACAAAAGATCGGGCATGCCTGTGGAATATACTATCTTGTCCACAGTGTAAAAACTTGAGCTTGAAATTTTTGAGAGCAACAAGTGCAGCATTTCAGTCATATTATAATTTCTGCAGGTTTTAAGTCAATTCCAAGTCTTATGAATGGAGTTTAAAACTTTCCTGCTTGGAGTAACATAAAAGAGCTACAGTCATTTCTAGATTTTGTGAACTATTATCACCAATTCACGCAAGACTGTCAGGGACAGAAAGACTAATGTAATGAAAGAGGGAACACCTTTTACTTGGACCCCTGAATGCCACATGGTAATGCAGAAAATAAAAGATGTTTTGACCAAGTCACTCTTTCTGGCTTACCATGAATTCAAAAATCCATTTCTTCTGTTGTGTGACACTAGTGATTATGCTGTTCACCATCTTCTGAGCCAGGAGCAAGGAGGAATGGAAAAAAAATGTTTGTGTATTACAGTAGCTTAACAATTGAGATACTGGCTACAACAATAGCACTGACTGTTAGACATAGGAGATCGGGCAACCCCCCCCCCTCCCCCCAAATCCCACCCTCACCTCTCCCACTGCAGCAGCACAGAGGCCAGTGCTGAAAAGTCCAGGTCTTCATAACTCAGACTGACTGCAGCTTTGACCTGCTCAGACTATTTACTATTTGAACATAACCCTGAATTGACGAGCTTTTTAAACCAAGACAATGACTGAAAGAATGACTGAAAAAATGACAAGGCAGACTTGCACGGAAAAAGTGTTTGGCTAAATGTGACTGGGCTAGAAAGAAGTACCTAGTAATTGGGTCTCAACACTGAGAAATGCATTATAGTTTTGGGCTGCAATCAGCCACTGTCAGTGAGGAATGGATTTGAGAATGTTCAGTGGGCTTTTGCATCACTCCAATGAAACAGAATCTTCTCATGTGCAAGAATAAAAAGTGGATTCATTATAATTAGCTAAAGTGACTCAGATAAAGGGCGAGATGGTTGTTGCAACTATTTTTAGTGGCAGAAAAAAATGGATGCAATGACCTGTTCCAATATATGTCATCAGGACTTGGTAGCTGGGGAGAATGTAATGGCATATGGAAATTCAAGAAGCTATTGTGTCATGAAGAAATGTTGTTTGTTTTGGACTGTGGAAAGCCCAGGCAGCATTTTATGTCAGGGCTTCCATGGTCAAAGTATACAGAATAAAATCATTTGGCACTGCAATGGATACACTGCCATTGTTCACTACCTATGATTTCACGTGGTAGGCAGCAATAGTAGTGAAGTTTCATTTTCTCATTTTGTACACCCATGTCCCATGTAATTTTTGTAGTTATGTCAAACTCAGCCTGCAGAACAGTGATTTTCCCTTCTGAGAGCTTGTCACCATCCTTTTTTCTTCACTGAGGAAAAAACAGCCACAGTGATTCCTTCTTCATATTTATTTTCTGTAACATTTTCCCATTTCTTTATGGGATAGACTCATTACTTATTATATGGCTTGTGCATTGTTAGTATACTTGTTGGATAGTAGCCTTTTCTGATACCGTAACACCACTATCTTCCCCTTCCCTCTTCCAAGGGAAGGAATTGGTGTAGCCTATGTGTGTCTGTGATAGTATAGTTTCTTGTTATTGTGTGATAACATTCTATTTTATGTGAGTTGCGTAATAGTAGGGAACAAGCCCAGTGCTTACCTACAAAACACATTCAAACTGATGTGTGCCCTACTCTTGTTAATTTTGCTATAAGGTGGGCTCAAACCCAGACTGCATTGCTTTCCTGGTCAAGAACATCTACATCTACATCTACATTTATACTCCACAAGCCACCCAACGGTGTGTGGCGGAGGGCACTTTACGTGCCACTGTCATTACCTCCCTTTCCTGTTCCAGTCGCATATGGTTTGCGGGAAGAACGACTGTCTGAAAGCCTCCGTGCGCGCTCTAATCTCTCTAATTTTACATTCGTGATCTCCTCGGGAGGTATAAGTAGGGGGAAGCAATATATTCGATACCTCATCCAGAAACGCACCCTCTCGAAACCTGGCGAGCAAGCTACACCGCGATGCAGAGCGCCTCTCTTGCAGAGTCTGCCACTTGAGTTTATTAAACATCTCCGTAACGCTATCACGGTTACCAAATAACCCTGTGACGAAACGCGCCGCTCTTCTTTGGATCTTCTCTATCTCCTCCGTCAACCCGATCTGGTACGGATCCCACACTGATGAGCAATACTCAAGTATAGGTCGAACGAGTGTTTTGTAAGCCACCTCCTTTGTTGATGGACTACATTTTCTAAGCACTCTCCCAATGAATCTCAACCTGGTACCCGCCTTACCAACAATTCATTTTATATGATCATTCCACTTCAAATCGTTCCGCACGCATACTCCCAGATATTTTACAGAAGTAACTGCTACCAGTGTTTGTTCCGCTATCATATAATCATACAATAAAGGATCCTTCTTTCTATGTATTCGCAATACATTACATTTGTCTATGTTAAGGGACAGTTGCCACTCCCTGCACCAAGTGCCTATCCGCTGCAGATCTTCCTGCATTTCGCTACAATTTTCTAATGCTGCAACTTCTCTGTATACTACAGCATCATCCGCGAAAAGCCGCATGGAACTTCCGACACTATCTACTAGGTCATTTATATATATTGTGAAAAGCAATGGTCCCATAACACTCCCCTATGGCATGCCAGAGGTTACTTTAACGTCTGTAGACGTCTCTCCTGTTTGCTAAAAACTCTTCAATCCAGCCACACAGCTGGTCTGATATTCCGTAGGCTCTTACTTTGTTTATCAGGCGACAGTGCGGAACTGTATCGAATGCCTTCCGGAAGTCAAGAAAAATAGCATCTACCTGGGAGCCTGTATCTAATATTTTGTGGGTCTCATGAACAAATAACGCGAGTTGGGTCTCACACGATCGCTGTTTCCGGAATCCATGTTGATTCCTACATAGTAGATTCTGGGTTTCCAAAAACGACATGATACTCGAGCAAAACGCTATCACGGTTACCAAATAACCCTGTGACGAAACGCGCCGCTCTTCTTTGGATCTTCTCTATCTCCTCCGTCAACCCGATCTGGTACGGATCCCACACTGATGAGCAATACTCAAGTATTGCTTGGATAACAGAGCTGGATCCTCAGTTACTCCTGATTTTAGTTATAAATAGCAGCATATTTTGGTGTGAAATTTATTCTTTATTGGACTTAAATGTCAACAAGCTTGGCAGCAGGCAGTAGACTTATTTAATGGAAGATCATTAAACAATAACAAGGGAAATAAAAATCATGATTCTGCTCTGTCTCCTTAGCTTAATGGCAAGTTAGGTATTTTACAAAAAGATGACAAGGTTTCTATTATTATAGCTCACAACCATAAGGTCTATAGGGTGCCACACCTAACTTTGGAATCACATTGTGTGATCTGTCAGAAAAGTAAGCTATACTATAAAACATTATAGAAGAAACTGCTGGGTTCAGAAATGAGAAACCAGATATAGCTTAATTATTAGGAAGTTATTCCAGTAATGTTAAAAATGAAAGAATGGAAAATCTAGGATGGACTAATAACAATATATTATTTGATTACCTCTTGTCATGACCTGTCACCCTTCCCACAGTCATATTCCACTGCCCACTGAACCTACACAATATCCTTGTCCATCCCTACTCCACCCGTGCTCCCACCCCTTGCCTCATGGCTCATATCTTTGCAACAGACCTAGATGCAAGACCTATCCTGTACATCCGCCCCCCATCACCTACTCCAGTCCTGTCTCAGGCATTGCCTATCCATTGCCCATCGAATCTCCACAACATCCTCGTCCAGTCCTATGCTAGTCCCAATCCCAGCTCCTCACCACAAGGATCATACCCCTGTGAAAGACTGCGGAGCAAAACCTGCCCAGTCCACCTACCCAGCACTTCCTATTCGAGTCATGTTACAGATTTATCTTTCTCCAACAGCGACCAAGTCACCTGTGAAAGAAGCCATGTCATTTACTAGTTCTGCTGCAATCAGTGCACAGCATTTTATATTGATATGGCTACCACCAGGAGGAACAGCCACTGCCAAACTGTGGCAAAGAGTAAAATAGACTACCTTGTGCCACAACATGCAGCTGAACATAACACACTTGATTTCAAAGGCTGCTTCACTACTCGAGCCATATGGATTGTTTCCTCCACCATCAGCTTTTATACTGTTCCCACATCCTCCACTCGTTTCCGTCCCCTCTGTCCCATCATCTTCTCCCCATTCTCAACTCCCATCCTGTTTATTTGCAGCCCTCTGCCAAAGCACCTGCCCATATTTCCCAACTCTTCTTTTTTGATCCTTTTTTTCCCCATCTCACTGCCCCACAACCTCCTGATGCTGCTCCTGTTGGCAACCTAGTCCCTGCACACTCCACCAGTGTTCACCTCTCTCCCCATACATACATGTCTATCCCTTCCCCGCCTCCTCTAGATTGCTGCTTGCACCCCATGTGATGTTGCATTCTGATCTGGCCCAAGACACTGGACGTGGCAGTCATGTGTGTGTGAGGTGTACTTGCTTTTGTGTCTGTCTTTTCCTACACTGTTGATATTCCTACCTGAAGTTTCCATTGTTTAAATTCATAAGTATTATTGTTACACCATGATACTAAGGCACCATAGTTTCTTCTTTCCAGAGTTTTCTATTAATCAAGTTATCCTTGTATACAGCATCCTTGGGATCCAAAAATATCTCATTAATATAGCACCAATTAATGCTTCTTTATGGCCAGCTCACTGGATTAACCAAAGCTGTCTGATGTAGAGCAGCAGGTGAGCAGGCAGAATGGCAGGGCATGACACATGTGGTTTGACCAATCTCATGTAATTACAGCACGCCATCCTGCTACATCCTTTCCCATAAACATGCAGCACCCAGTATGAATGTTCCAATTTGATTGCAATCCACAGTTAGAACACAAATCATCAGTTCATGACCATCACACTTCCTGTGGCTTATGGAAATTGTCAGTGAGTAAATTTTATGTAATGATACTATGTATGTGGGAGATATGTGAGATGCCATCCTATTACTGGATTCCTATTATTTTTTTTCTCTGATTAATTTCAAAATGCAACCTCTGTACAGTATAAGGTGCTTATGGCTGTCCATAGTTTTCATTGAGGGGGGAGGGGGGGGGGTACTCTTTGCAGAAATTTTCAGGTGCACGAAGACACAATTTAAAAACAATGTCCCAAAAATCCAGTATAACTACCTTGCTAATAAAAACATTCCAGTCCAACTTCATACAATTCAGAGAATTTGTCCACTCATTTCAGAAATTTCATACCAGGCTGAAGCACAAATTCTGTAACAATTTAGTGCTCTTATAGAAGCATCAATCAGTGCTGTTTTATTAAGGAGAAATTTATAGGATCCCCAGGATGCTATCATACAAGAATTAAGTGATTAAAAGGAAACTCTGGGAAGAAGAAGCTACTGAGCCATATGTCATGACGTAACAACAATAACACCCATGAATTTAATCTGTAAGTGTAGTTTTAGCTTCACTTTGTGACTTTACATACTAAAACCTGTTAAAGAAACACTTAAGATAAGACAGTATTTTATTTCATGACATTTATCATTAACTTTTAAAATTATGGGAATAACTTCTTAACAATTTAACTGCACCTGGTATCTCATGATTGACTTCAGCAGTTCATTTCACAGTATTTTCTAATATAGCACACTTTTTCTGACAGAGCAAACAATATAATTGCAAAGTTAGGTGGGGCATCCTGAATACCTTGTGGTTACAAGCTGTAATAACAAAAACCTTACCATCTTCATACAAAAAATATAACTTACAATATTATTTTAAGTATATCTTTATATGGCACTTTAACAAAACCTTGTTACTTTCATGTGTCAGTTTTATCATACTGTATGAGATGACAGATATGAAATAGGAAGTATGTGTGTGATGTTAGCATGGAGTATAGTGTCAGAAATTCTTGCCCTCTGCTCTCCTCTAACTGTATGATTCCCTATGCTGCTTCCTCCATTCCCTAAGCTCCTGTGCACAGAGGGGTCAACTAAAGTATTGCAAACACTGTTGGTGTATGTTTGATAGCAGCATGGTAGTGAGTGCAGTGGCTGGCAGAATGTGCACAGTGCTCAGAAATTCAACACAAGTATGAGACATTCATTGTGAATGTGATGGAAGTTGTAAGTGAGAAAGAATCATCATCACACTGGTAGATACACTAATCAGCCTGATATGTAATAAAAAATATCATCCATGCCTTATTAACAAAACAAAGAGCTCATAAAATGATATTAATAGGTGTAAAGTTGAGGAAAATGGCTGTAACTATCTTCAGTTTTTTTAATTTGTAATTATTTTCTTCTTTCACTGAACACAGAGTAAACACACATCAAGTCAGTGAGGCACTGAATCACTCTTCTCTTCCGTACAGCAGATGAATCCCAATCGTCTTGATATTAATGCGGAATCTATAAATGGAGAGAGCCGTTTGGCTTCCTTGCAATCTTCTTCTACAGTGATGCCCAATGGCATTGGTGACAACTCTCAGCATAATGGTGTAGTTGTTATTGTAGCCAGATATGCTAATTTGTTACAAATTGTAGCTTCAGCATGTCAACATCTAGACACCACAGACTGCAAGAAAATGGTGAAAGTTTAGGGTTGCCATAATTCTCTTCCACAAACGCGGGACCAATGCATATTAGCAATTAAATATGATGTACTGTCAATGAAATAAATACCATAACACAAATATATTTGATACAGTTTTAATGCAAAATGATTCACAAAACATTGTGATTTATGTTTTATTGTGAAAACTGTCATTTTGTGATGATTGTACAGATAAAGCGTGCTGTCAGGCTTGGCTAGCACTGTGACAGACCACCATCCAGGTCTGCTGAGTGCTGTTGGCTAGTGGGGTGTACTCAACCTTGTGAGGCCAATTGAGGAGCTACTTAATTGAGAAGTAGTGGCACTGGTCATGAAAACTGACAACGGCCAGGACAGCCCCTCCATATCTGCGTTCAGTGATACCTACTGCAAACAGTCTCTCTACATTAGCATTGTGGCCAGGAACAGAGAAGTAAAAATGGACTATTTTCAGCAGTTCAGAGTACCACTCTTCTGACACACAGCTTTTGAAGAACAGAACAACTTTTTGCTAGCTAACAAAACCACTGAATTCTGCATTTGCCTTATTTTCCTTCTTAAATAATAATTTCATGACCTGATTGAATAAAATACTCTCATTCAACTTACAGTTACAAAATTTTCAGCTTACAGCTACTATGCTCACCTAGCAATTTGAAAGAATATTCTGTCTGATCACATTGTCATCTGCAGAAGTAACCAAAAAAATATTGCAGTTGTGACAGAGACTCACTCCATTTTCTCTAATAGTCAGCAGCTGTTTCATGACATTTTATACATTCATCTTGAAACATCAGATATTGTGCTTTTGGCAGATCAGCCATCAAGCTAGCTAATTCTGCACTTTTATACTAACAAAACCAGCATTCTGTCTTTCTATTAATGTGTCAATTACTTCATGTAGCGCCATGAAAATCTCATTCAATGAAATCTCTTTCATTTCAGTGCTAGCAATGAACTTTTGAATCAGAGTGATCTGGGCCATGAGGAACCAGAAAAATGCCTCACCAATGTCATTTGAGGAAAAAGACTTCACGGGAACTGGATGTTTGTCCTGTGACATGAAATATGATTTTAATGACTCAAATGTACGAAAAAATCTTTCAACTGCCATAAATAAACTCAACCTGGTATATAACATTAAGAAATTTGCAATATTCCATGAGTGATACAGCTGTAGCAGTTTACATAGAAAATTTATTGTACACTTCAACAATTTAAGCTTGAACATCCACAGGAAGCCAGTCAGTACCAATTTGTGGAGAGTTATGTAAAATATGGGCTGGACCCCTACAATTGGTCTACATATTTAGACAGCCATTTTGTAGAAATATCATTTTGACCTTTTCTAGCCACACCCCCAAAATTAGTATTTGTACTATCCCTCTCCTATAACACTTATTTCCTCATTGATCTTGTTGTGTTCTATAACATTAGGAGTAAATGCAGAAATTGTGTCAGACTGCTCATTCCTAAATTCAACCAGATCTAACACTTTTGACTGAATATCTTCAGCTTTGTCAAATATTGAATTATCACAGCAAATATCTTATGATACTTATGATTACTAGCCTCTGTACTGATACTAACAAAATTACTTCGGAATGGTTTTTTTCCAGTTCTGCTAGTACTAAAGGCAAGATTACATTATTTATCTCTACTATGGTTTTCGTCTTTGAACTAGAGAAGGGTTTTGCAATTGTCAAATCACTGAATATTGTTGGGAATAATTTTCTTGTACACATAGTGGAGTTGTAAGTAAGGTGGCACCTTACTGAATGAAAAGCAATAGTTGGCTCAGCAATAGCTACTCTACTTTTTTCTGACTTACTGTTACTGAGATAATTCATCAGTTGCTTATTAGATGATGCTCAATGTAACAGAATTCCTGTGCTTCACTGTACCTATGTGGTCTCTTACATCACTTTTCCCCCATGTGTACAGTTGAAGTACAGGAACTTTAAGGAAAAATATTTTTAAAATTTTCTAAGTGTGTGTTGGGGAAGGAGAGTCCTACCTATTGTTTCACCAGTTATTTGTTCTACTTCTTACTTAAAGTATAATACAAAGAAGATTACTTGCAGAGTATTCATTCTGCTTCACACTCACATCAACCATCTTTCACTGAAGAAAATTCTCTGGCATATTCATCTTTACATGTTGTTTTCCCATTTTGTTGTCAGGGCCTTAAAAATGTTAAATATTTCACAGTTCATAATACCAGTCACTTACCAAAATATCAGGCTGAATTCCTAAATATTCTTCTTCTTAAAACATAGATAACTGAACAAGATTCTTTCCAGTACTTTAATGAAAAAGGAAGCAGGAAAACTATGAGTACACAGAATGAGGAGATAATTTGATAGTTTACTTACTTTGCTGATAAGATAAAATGAAATCAATAATTTTTTCTTGATCATTCAAATTATATGAAATTTTAAGAGACTATGCAGTTATTTAAATAGCGTTTCTTGATATCAGTGTAAAGGAATTGCTTTTAGAAAATCCAGAAATTTTATTCAGCCAGATGGGACAATTTCAGAGTTGAACAGGTCAAGTCACAGGTTTCAAGTAGCAGTCTTAGTGTTTCAAATGATGTAGGGGGAGTCTTATGTAACAATATTAGCAATTACATTACACATAAGTCACTAAAACAGCTCCGAGTTCTGCCAAAATCTTGTGAGTTGCCATATTTCATAAATATGGGGAGGGGATCTGGGACACATTGACACTTGAAGCAGTCCCACTCAGAATTGTATGAATGGGTCATCTGTTCATTACCATTTGGTAGACTGTTTTATAAAAACACTCCATGGTTAGTAGTATGGCACATTGGTGGTATCCACAAAACAGTGACTTTAGGAAATCTCATTATAGCTGGCTGCCCCCTGATTCCCAATTAGCTGGCTCACTTGGTCTCACCTACCGGCAAAGAACTTCATATTTTGTTTAACAAGGGTTCCTGACAGCTAAAAAGAACATTTATGGGAGTCAACAGGGGAATTCTACAGACCAGATGGCAGACAGATCTGGTAAAAATTTAAATATTTTATTCCAAAAACACACTGAAATTTGAGGTAGTCTGTTACAATATGAAAAAAGTTACACCCCCACAATTAAATCAGAGCTGATATAAAAATGTCTTGCTGCAGATCAAGACAATTAAAACAAGTAACTGAAACATAAAGAAGCTTCTGAATAACTCATCTAACTTCTGTTTAGAGAGGGAATGCACTGAGAGTTACGTTAAAATGATAAGTAGTTAAGAGAACTGAGATGACTGGAGCCCAGGCTGGGGCAACACAAATACGAGGGCAGTTCAATAAGTAATGCAACACATTTTTTTTCTCGGCCAATTTTGGTTGAAAAAACCGGAAATTTCTTGTGGAATATTTTCAAACATTCCCTCTTCGTCTCGTATAGTTTCATTGACTTCCGACAGGTGGCAGCGCTGTACGGAGCTGTTAAAATGGCGTCTGTAACGGATGTGCGTTGCAAACAACGGGCAGTGATCGAGTTTCTTTTCGCGGAAAACCAGGGCATCTCAGATATTCATAGGCGCTTGCAGAATGTCTACGGTGATCTGGCAGTGGACAAAAGCACGGTGAGTCGTTGGGCAAAGCGTGTGTCATCATCGCCGCAAGGTCAAGCAAGACTGTCTGATCTCCCGCGTGCGGGCCGGCCGTGCACAGCTGTGACTCCTGCAATGGCGGAGCGTGCGAACACACTCATTCGAGATGATCGACGGATCACCACCAAACAACTCAGTGCTCAACTTGACATCTCTGTTGGTAGTGCTGTCACAATTGTTCACCAGTTGGGATATTCAAAGGTTTGTTCCCGCTGGGTCCCTCGTTGTCTAACCGAACACCATAAAGAGCAAAGGAGAACCATCTGTGCGGAATTGCTTGCTCGTCATGTGGCTGAGGGTGACAATTTCTTGTCAAAGATTGTTACAGGCGATGAAACATGGGTTCATCATTTCGAACCTGAAACAAAACGGCAATCAATGGAGTGGCGCCACACCCACTCCCCTACCAAGAAAAAGTTTAAAGCCATACCCTCAGCTGGTAAAGTCATGGTTACAGTCTTCTGGGACGCTGAAGGGGTTATTCTGTTCGATGTCCTTCCCCATGGTCAAACGATCAACTCTGAAGTGTATTGTGCTACTCTTCAGAAATTGAAGAAACGACTTCAGCGTGTTCGTAGGCACAAAAATCAGAATGAACTTCTCCTTCTTCATGACAACGCAAGACCTCACACAAGTCTTCGCACCCGAGAGGAGCTCACAAAACTTCAGTGGACTGTTCTTCCTCATGCACCCTACAGCTCCGATCTCGCACCGTTGGATTTCCATATGTTTGGCCCAATGAAGGACGCAATCCGTGGGACGCACTACGCGGATAATGAAGTTATTGATGCAGTATGACGTTGGCTCCGACATCAACCAGTGGAATGGTACCGTGCAGGCATACATGCCCTCATTTCAAGGTGGCGTAAGGCTGTAGCATTGAATGGAGATTACGTTGAAAAATAGTGTTGTGTAGCTAAAAGATTGGGGAATAACCTGGTGTATTTCAATGCTGAATAAAACAACCCCTGTTTCAGAAAAAAAATGTGTTGCATTACTTATTGAACTGCCCTCGTAACCTACAGTGAATGCAGACTTAGCTTTATCATGCCTACTGTTCAGGATGCTAATGATTGCATCGCTATGAAACAACAGCCAAAACACTCATGACTGTATCACTAATCAATGCTGCACTAATATGAGCTACATAGTCTATGGCTGCTACCAACTACAGGGAGCATGTGCACCAACATGTAAATGCAACAATACTTGTGCTAGTGAGGATAACAATGTGCTCCAACCAAGAACTGTCACCAACAGAGATAGTGAGCACTTCTCTTGACACTTTCATTAATGCAGCCCCAACCCAAAGTATGGGTAACACTCATTTCGCAAGACTTAGTAAAGTTCTGTGTTCATGTGAATTGGATTGTGAATAAGAGAGAGATTAATAACATTGCTCATTAAGGTTCCTCAACATCTTAAGTTTATTTTTAGAAACAAACTCTGAAAATTAGTTTCAGGAGTTGTCTGTAATTAAAAAGCATGGATAGTTATTTCACATACTCCATCCGACAAGGCCTTGTAAGGCCCAATGGTACCTGCTGTGTCATCCTCAGCTGATAGACATCACTGGATGTGGATATGGAGGGGGATGTGGTCAGCACACCACTCTCCTGACTATTGTCAGTTTTCATGACCGGAGCTGCTACTTCTCAATCACATAGCTCCTCAATTGGACTCACAAGGGCTAAGTGTACACTGCTTGCCAACAGCACTTGGCAGAGCCAGACAGTGACCCATCCAAGTGCTAGCCAAGCCCAATAGTATTTAAATTTGATGATCTGACAGGAAACAGTGTGACCACTGTATTCTAGCAGACTAGTTAAAGTGGCAGCACATGTAACTTATGTTCTATGAAAAAAATTGGTTTTTCAGAATATTAGCACACTGAGAATCTCTCAAAAAAGTATCAGCATTGGTACAATTTGTTGTAACAAACTGACGAAAGACATCATATTGGTGGTTACAGATATACTTTAAATGAAGACATCCTTGTTTGGCAAAAGAACTAGTTCACAGCTTTTCTGTATACTTTACAGATGGCCGAGACTAAGTTACCTTTCGTATCTTTTGCAAATGTGTCAGTCTTTCTTATGTTTTTTATTTTGAGTTGGAACTTTGTTTTACCAGATAATCATGTCTTTACTCATATTTGCATATTTCATGCTTAATTTGTATTATATTGCTAATGGCAACTCATTCCTGAGAGAGCACCCTTATTGCATATTATATCAAATATAACAGAATATTCTTCTATTAAATTTCGATGCCACATGAAGTATCGAAGAGAGCGGAACTGCTATCCAGTATTGTTAGTGTTCAATGTGGGGCACTTGGGAGTCCCTATTTTAGGCTTCATAGTTGAAAATTTCCATACCATAACTTGGGTGTTATGAAAGTATGGTGTTCAAGGTAACAAAACACATAAAATTTACAAAAACACCTGGTTCTTGATATGATTTGTATTACTGAATGTCACATATTGACATATTAACAGTTACAGCTTTTGTGAGAGGTAAGTTACAACATAAAGTCTAAGATTCCTTCAGGTCATCATGATGTTTTAGTAGAGTTTCAGACAAAAAAAGAAATATATTTTATGGGAAAAATCCTTAGAACTGTAAAAGAGTCATCTGAATGTAAAGTGAGATTTTTCAGGAAAAATTTGAAACTAGACAATAAACTTGGTATGCGTATATTTCCTGATATTTCTTACATTGACAAAAATGTATAAAACTGTAATTGTCGAACCCTACCACAACACATGGCAACAATCTGCTCTTTCATTTCAGGTTCAGCCAGCCTTTGTAGATTTTGCCATTATGCAAAATATCTGGCGTAATTAATTCACAAACTTTCTCCATGCTCATGAGGTGAGAGACCTTTTATTAGGCAAACCTACAGTGACTTCTAATTGCCACAGAACATTGGTTTGATGCCTTTAATTTAACAATTAATTAAATTGACAATCATGGCATCCCATGATTTATGTGCATCAATTCATAGTTTTATGGACAATCCAAATCTGGGTTTAGAAATGTAAATTATATTTAACTTGATCGCTCTCTCTCTCTCTCTCTCTCTCTCTCTCTCTCTCTCTGTCAGGAAAATAGGAAGAGCTGCAGCAGTTTCTTCTGCATAGCTTGTGCTAGGTTAGAGAAAAGTCTCTGCTCTACAACTTTAACAGATCTCATCACATAGCTATTGAAACCCTTAAAAAAAAAAAAAAAAAAAAAAAAAAAAAAAAAAAAAAAAGTCATAGGGAAGGATGGTACTCTTTCAGTTCATGACCAAAATCAATATCACAGACAAGATGCTTACTCAGGACATGATTTCCTGCATAACTATGAAAATCCATGAGAGGATATTATTTGCAGAATGAATCAAAAGTGTCTGCCAGGAATAAAAGGAAATAGAGAGAAGTTAAGCCAATTGTTTATAGCATAAATTTTAGGCCATCAAGGTATCCCATTAATAGATTACTGAAATGACAGCCTTTTGTTTTTACTAGCCAAGAGTGCCACAGTGAAGTTTCAGATGACAGGAACTTCCAGTCAGATGGTTGCAACACAAAACTAGAAAATCATCTGAAGGCAACTTTTTCAACATCTTTTGTACTTATATTGGCAAGACTGTCCAGAATGAATCTATTGGCATTTGTGAACAGGGATTCTGAAGACAGTTAGCGATAATGGCACCTACTCAATCGAGTTTGGTGCAACCACAGATACTGCTGAGATTTCTCAAGTCAGCCTAGTTTTACATTAAGTTTACTACCAAAAAGGTGTGTGAAGCACATTTGAGAGCCCTTTGGAAGCTAAGAAATATGGAAACAATTCTCATATCACTGAAGAATAATATGAAGCCATCCATAAAGGAGTATCAAAAGAGAGATTGGGGATAACTCATCATGGTGGCCAATCTAATCAACTTGATTATGAGTTGAGCCTTACAGGAAAGGCTGTTGGTCAAACTGTATTGAGGAAACTGAAGAAGGTAGGGCTTGGCATCAGCACTGGTGAATGCACTGACATGGAGCAGTTAAGGAAATCCAGTTAGAGGCACTGAATGCATTGCAGATGTTACATTTCAATTGTAAGTTGAACAGTTGCTTATCTTCTTGAACAAGGTAGCCCAAGTGAAAAATGCTATTGTCACAATCAGAACCAAAAATGTTCAGTTCTACTGCTGTCAAAGTTAGGTGCTTCTCTGCTGTCCCTGTGTGAATGCAGGTAGGTAGAGAGTCATGAATCTGTGCATCACTTTTCTGAAAGACTTAGATGTAGTGGTAGAAGTGTTAAAGAAATAGCCACACGAAGACATAAAGAAGGCTATCAACCAACCTGTTCATCCTTAGCATTAAAGGATTCTAAGTTTATAATATTACTGTTCACTCTGGATGAAGAGTTACCTTTGTTGCTTCATCTTAGTAGGTCATTACAAGGAAAGGCAAATAATCTAAAGCAGGCTTTGAGTCTGATGTCATCTCTCCTCACAGTTGTGACTACTAGAAATGAAAATACAGAAATTTCTTTTTGAACAGTCTGGAGCAGAGCACAGTCACTTTAGTAAAGACTATATAGTAAAGACTGTGAACTCTGTTCACAGGAAACTACACTGATTCCGCAATGCAACTGCAGTTTTAGCAATGATCTGCAGTCAAGATGGATGTGAACCTTTAGAGAGCCATACCAAAATAATATTTTCAATCATTACTTTGTTGCTTCCCGGTTGAGCCCTTACCAAGTTGCAGAAAAGAGTGTAACACCCTGGTGCACAGATTCCGTCGCTGCTTTCCACCACATACACTTGTCAGCGGTATACATGCCTGACATTTGTCCCCAATTCCCATAAAGATGCCCTCTCCGCTTGATACAGCAATAGTATACCATTTATCTGTAGAAAAAGAAACCCATGATGGCTTGCTGATTGTGCACTCAGTTTTACACTACAGACATACTGTAATACCCTCAGAACAACACTGCTGTTTTGTATGTGTGTACATCCATACTCAGCCCCAAACACATCATCCAAAAAACAGTTTTCTGCACTAGAAGAGAGGGGAAAAGTATGGGATTTCAAGGTTGAAAAGCTGTGCTCTCTAGGACTGGGGCCATATCAAAGTCAATGGGTACAACACAACAGCACACTTAGAGCACAATGAATACTGCATTCTAGCTGGCATGCTACACAACAGAGTGACAAACTGGAGGTATGATGAGGATTACCTTAGTTCAATCCTAGGCTGCTAAAAGTTGATTCTACTGGCCAATTTGAGGGTAGTTTTGGGAGGTCTTCAACTTTCATGTCGTCGTATATTGGCCCTGGACTACTCTTTAACTAACCAATATGAAAATAGGTAGTTTTCAAAAGACATTTTGTTTAACTTCAGTTACACCAAGAGATACTAAATAATAGAAATCACAAAGTAACACAAAAAATTCAGTAACAAGAACAGTTGTGAAGTTTTATACACAAATATTAAGTTATAAATATGGTAGTATCAACACTGAATAAGACTTTTTTTATTTATTCCATTTCTCCACTCGAAGGGTATTAATGTACGATTTCTATTGACAGCTAACAGGAATTTCTGTGTCATTCCTTTTTCCTACTTCAGCTTTTTAATTTTCAGTTGCAACCTAACATTATGGGAGCCTTAGGATGTAATTTCAGATTGTTGAATCAAAAAGGAGGTATCTGTATTCATATTCATACATAAAATGTACTTTGCATATACTACTGAAATACATTTACTGTTTAGATACAAAGTAATCTACCCTAAAAATATTAAGTAGATAACTATCAGTTTTTTGAGGTACAATTAGTTTTATGTACTTCTCATCACATTTATTTCTTGGGGCAGGACACATTTTCAAACTCACTGCATAATTTGTATCAAAACTGACAGGTTTTGAATCTTGTCCCCTCCTGGGAAAATTAATGTAGACGTCCATTAGCACCACATCAATATACTTTGCACTCAAAACATTGTTATTGACTGAGAACAAGGACCTGAGTCAGGAATCCTCCTCGACCTCTTCCTTCCTCCCCCCCACCCCCCCCACCCCAACCTATCTACGTTGTGCTATTATTTTGTTTTGTCAGAGTGTTTGATCTTACCATACAGATTCTCCAGGAGCTTATGTCTTTTGAGTACATGAGGCAACCACCACAGAGTATCTGAGTCAGAATGGGTGTTATTTCTTATCATTTTCATACTCATCCCATTTCCTTCTTCCTTCCTCCTTTCTTGCATACATGCTAGAAGATAAGCTGAACTAATGATGGGAAGTAGCTCCAATAGCAACTTTGTTTCTACTCAACTTCAAAAGATGAGATAATGCTCTTTAAAACATCAGTGATGTTGTTACCCTTTTCTAATTCCATCACACTCAATACCTGTGCAGCACACAACATTTACACCGCACTGAGTGTTTACAATTTGTATTTTTCCTGTCAATGACTTTACAATTTCTTTCATTTTTTTCTGTTGTCATGAGTTACAATTAGATATTCCCAGCATCATGATAACTGTGTTTTGTTTATCCTGATGGGCTCCATTCCTTGCCACAATATGCCTGTACCTTAAAGAAGTGTTCATTTTACCATTTCCATGGTCTCATGGTCATTCTGTTCTCTGGTCGTTAGTCTGTGAACTCGCACTGCATTTTTTATTTTATTTTTTTCCTTGGGAGGTCTTTTATTTTATATTGCTAAGCAATTCCTATTTTTCTCTCTTCAGTCTTATGGTATTCTAGGTCTATCTTGTTTCCTTTTTCTCATACAATGTGTTGCACTTCCCTTCATGCCCTGCAATATGATTTCCATGATTTCAAAGTCCTAGTTGTTAGATCAAATTAATAGTAAAAATGAGGTATGAATGCAAAAACATACTGTAGTTTGAATTCTTTGACATACAATGACATTTGTAAGCATCCAACTGAACCTCGCATAATGAATCAACTTTCTTATGGTTCATAAAAAACTGGCACACACACCTTGGCTGTCCTTACAGGGTACACACTGCACATGCACAGTACTATCAGAAAAAGCTGCACAAATATCCAGTCAGACCTTGATAAGCTTTCAGAGCTGTGTAACAACTGAAAATTTGCTTGAAATCACAAAAACATAATACTCTACTGCTACAATATCAATGAGTCACAACTGTAATTTGCCAACTCATATAAATATCTAGGTATAACAATTTTTTGTGGTATGAAATCAAATTACCACATAGGTTCAGTCATAGGTAAAGCAGGTGGCAAATCCAGCACCAGTTTGATAACATCTTTCCGCACAACTGATTTGCAGTTCAGCACCCTCCCTCCCCCTCCTCTGCTACTCTTTTCCTTCATATGCTTTCACCTGAGTCAGATTTAACTACCAATTGTGATTATGTGGCATCCATGCATCCTCAAAAGATGGTGGTGTTGCATACTTCGTTCAGAGACCACAACATCTGCTGTGGGTGGAAAGTTCCTACCGCAGTCTGGGCAAATGAAACGTGAAGGCTTCGAACAGAAGCCGCTCTTCCTTTCTGTCTTATCCTCTACCCGATTCGTTCGTGTGTGCATTTGTCCTCTTCAAGCTTGATACCATTTCGCATCTTTAGACACCATTTGAAATGATCGTCAGTAGTACTTTCCCAGTGACTTGATTAATACTGGCCTTGGTCAGGTATCTCTTGCAGACATCCTTGAAGTGAAAGTGTGGTCTTCCCAAATGGTGTCACACCCTCCTGAAGTTCTCCATACACCGGTTTTTCAGTGTTCAGTCAGGATCCATGTGCCTGACATGTCCCAGCCAACTTAGACATCAATGGCTCAGGAGTGAATGAATGCCAGTTGTGTTTGCCAGTTGTAAGACATTGCTGTTGGGTACATTATCTCTCCATGAGACCTGAAGAATTCTCCAGAGACAATGGAGATGAAAGCTGTTCACTCAAGACTCATTCTCAGTAAGAGTTTTCCATGTATCACAGCTACAGAGAAGGGTGCTGATAACATAAGTATAGAATACTTATAATTTAGTTTTTATTGTCAGCAGTACATTGATACTCTGTTTTTCAGTCCAGCCATGACAGATGTTGCTTTTGTGCACTGTCCACAGACAAGTTGCTACATATTTCAGATCACAAATAGGTAAAGTCGTCAACTACTCGGAATGAATAGCTGTCATTGCTGATAGATGCAAGGTTGGTGGTGTCCTGTGCCATGATCTTAGTCTTTTGGAGGCTGATTGTCACACCAAATTTTTCACATGCATGTGATTATTTGTTAATTAGATACTATTTGTTAATTAGATACTGCAGGTCACGTTCTGTGTTTGCTACCAAAGCTGCATCATTCGCGTGTAACAACACATGAATAACAACCGTATTTACGTTGGTCCTGGCCTTGAGGTGAGCAATGTCAAAGAGATTTCCATCAGACCTAGTATGTAAATACACACTCTCCTTACAGTCTTCAAAGCAAATCTCAGCAGAAAGGAAAATAAGATACCCAACAGAGTAGGAACTAACACACACCCCTGCTTTACATCATTATTAACAGGGAATGATTCTGTTTCCTGTTGAAGCATATTATTGCTTACTGTTGAAGCGTATTGTTGCTTGCATTTTCTCATGGAAAGAGAGAGTTATTTGTAGTAGTTTGGATGGACATCCAATCTTCTGCAGTAACTTGAAGAGCCCATTTATGCTCACTAAATCAAATGCTTTAATGAGCAGTATAAAGTGGGCTTCATGGCACTTCTCTTGCAGCTGTCAGAGACACATCATATCCATGGTTAATCGGTCAGGTCTGAAGCCACATTGAGATCCTGGAAGCTAAGATTTGTAATTGCAATAGGATGACTCTTGCATATGTCTTTCCAGCTACACTTAGCAGTGAAATGCCTTGATAATTGTTGCTGTCACTTCTGTCCACTTTCAGTTTATACAGAATGATGATCTTCAGATTTCACGCACTCAGTGGAACATAACCTTGTTGCCAGCTGGTTGTTAGAAGTGAGTGTAGGAGTTTGAGGACAGACTTGGTATATTTAATAACCTCTGTAGGGATCCCATCTTTACATGGACCCTTTCCATTAGCAATGGAATCTATTGTTTTGCTGAATTCTTCCATAGTAGACATTGCATCCTGTTCTTCCATAATTGGCATTTGTTTGATGGCATCAAGTGCATCCATTCCAACTTAATTCTCAGCTGCAGCAACATAAGGTAGTGTTTAACCCAGCTTGGTCTTCAGAGGAACTGTTTTTCTGACAGTTGAATCAACTGCATTCTTAATGTCATCATGCACTGTCTAAGTGTCCCTAGAATAGGCCACTTTCTAAATATCTGTACATAAATTCAGCCAGTAGTTATTTGCCCATCTCCTGGATGTTTCCTGTGCCCTATTCTTTGCTTCTTGCAAGTCATCTGACATCTTCCATTTGGATTTCTTTTGCAAACAAGCAAGGCTTTCCATTAGCCTTAATGACTGGCTCAATCTCTTCCAAATTTTGCTTGAGCCAGTCATTGTTTCTATTATATTTTATTTCACGTACTGTTTTAGTCTTGGCTCATGAACATGATATGTATTGATCCAAGGGTGACCTCTTAGTTCGGTGTTGCAATATTTGTTAGGGGTGAGCCTCATTGTGCAGGCCACCAGAGCATGGTCATGTTGCAGTCAGCACCATGATAGCTTTGTGACAGTAGGACATTTTTGAGATCTGTACACCTAGCGATGACAAAATCAAGTTGATGCCAGTGATGAGAGCGGGGTCATGTCCACGACACCTTGTATTGATCCTAAGTTGAAAATACTTATTTGTAATGCATAGCCCATAAAAACAGCAGACTTCTAGCAGTCTCTGGCCATTTTCATTGATTTTTCCACTTCATGATGACCCAGCCTTGTTGGCCACGTGTCATTATCTGATCCATCGTGAACATTAAAGGCCCCTAGAATATGTAGTGACACAGAATCAGGTACTTTGGGAATTCTGTTTCCGAGTAAATGATAAAACAAATCCTCCTCTTCTGTGCTGGATGATAAAGTGGAAGTGTGCACATTGAAAATGTTGATAGCGCCACTTGAAGAGCATGTTTTTATGTAAGAATCTACTCTTCACTGTTCAGGATGTTGTTTTTTAGCTGGAAATACTACTCCATTAAGTCTTGGCTCATCTCAAGACAAGTCTCCTGCAGTCCCACAATGTCCAGATTCGAGTGATGGAACTGTCAATTACAGCATTCTTACAAATGAAATCAACCTCTCGGGTATCATCAATGTACCTTGCACACATGGTCCTAACATTCCAGGTGGCAATGTGAAATGTTGATTTCTTTATTGTTTCCTTTTCGTTTTCAATAGATGTAATATATCAATTTGCTTGTTGAAGATTACTTTTAAGCTCCACACATCTTATGAAACAGGTGGGTAGTGCAGGACAGCACCTTATTGGCTTGGAGCTGTCCAGCTTGAGTGGCAGTAGCTGTCGAATGAGACGCAACAATCTCTCCTACTGACAGAAATGGCTCCCAGTACTCGAATCTTACACAAATCAGACAGAGCATCTTCCTGTGTTGTACTGATGTCCTTGGATGTCACTGAAGTATCCTCACCAGGATGCTAAATGCCCGAGTGATAAATACACTGTGTGATAAAAAGTATCCGGACACCCCCCAAAACATGCATTTTTCATATTAGGTGCATTGTGCCGTTGTGCAGTGACCTCAGTAGTCATTAGACATCGTGAGTGAGCAGAATGAGACGTTCCACAGAACTCATGGACTTCGAACATGGACAGGCGATTGGGTGTCAATTGTATCATATATCCGCACACGAGATTTCCACACTCCTAAACATCCCTAGGTCCACTGTTTCCGATGTGATAGTGAAATGGAAATGTGGAGGGACACGTACAGCACAAAAGCATACAGGCTGACCTCGTCTGTTGAGTGACAGAGACCGCCGACAGTTGAAGAGGGTCGTTATGTGTAATAGGCAGACATCTATTCAGTCCATCACACAGGAATTCCAAACTGCATCAAGATGCACTGCAAGTACTACGACAGTTAGGCAGGAGGTGAGAAAACTTGGATTTCATGGTTGAGCAGCTGCTCATAAGCCACACATCATGCCGGTAAATGCCAAACACCACCTCGCTTGGTGTAAGGAGTGTAAACATTGGATGACTGAATAGTGGAAAAATGTTGTGTGGAGTGACGAATCACAGTACACAATGTGGCAATCTGATGACAGGGTGTGGATATGGCGAATGCCTTGTGATGTCATCTGCCAGCGTGTGTAGTGTCAACAGTAAAATTCAGAGGCAGTGGTGTTATGGTGTGGTCGTGTTTTTCATGGAGGGAGCTTGCACCCCTTGTTGTTTTGCATGGCACTATCACAGCACAAGATTACATTGATGTTTTAAGAACCTTCTTGCTTCTCACTGCTGAAGAGCAATACGGGGATGGTGACTGCATCATTCGACATGATCCAGCACCTGTTCGTAATGCATGGCCTGTGGCAGAGTGGTTACATGACAGTAACATCTCTGTAATAGCCTGGCCTGCAGAGAGCCCTGATCTGAATGCAATAGAACACTTTTGGGACATTTTGGAACCCCGACTTCGTGCCAGGCCTGACCGACAGACATCAATACCTCGCCTCAGTGTTTCTTGTGTGTTCTGCCTTATGGCACGTATTTGTCATGGGGGAGCCTCGTCAGAGAGGTCCACTGCATGAGTGTTTTGGGAAGTGATTCCAGTGGTGGTTTCCTGTTGCCTTCCACTGATGATAATGAAATGATAATGAGGACAACACAACACCCAGTCCCTGAGCAGAGAAAATCTCCGACCCAGCCGAGCCCCTTGGCATGACAAACTGCCGTGCAGACCACTCAGCTATAGGAGTGGACTCTGAAGGATGGGCTGTCATTCCCCAAGCAAACTCCCAGCACCTGACCGACTGTCTGCCTGCGAGAGTGGAAGCTGTTACCAATGCTAATTGTGGGCCAACATCATATTGATTTCCAGCATTACCAACAGAGGGCACTATGAACTTTTAAGTCATCTTCAGCCAGGTGTCCGGATACTTTTGATCACACAGTGTATAAAGACACATGAATTTGCCCAATCATGTGTCTGCCTCTTGACCTACATGATAGTGTCCAGAGGAAAGGCAAGCCAATATGCCTGTTATCACCTCAGCTGCAGGAGCTGCTGGGAGGGGACATAGTACACCTTCCATTCACCTTTGGGGCCTCACTCCAATTTTCCTTTCAGGGTTCCTCCTTTAGCCTTCTTCCTTACCAAGATTAACCACAAGGCAGTGGTGTGTACAGGTTTCACATAATGCTTCACACATGGCTTGTCATCCACTCACAGTGTTTGCAAATCCTAGCATGGAGAAGAGCCTTCAAGGATGTGTCAAGTTATACATTTACAGGCAGAAGCATCCACTATTGGCTACTTCTATAAAGTGTGGCAGAAGGGTGTGCTGAAAAGTAATGCCTCTGAATTTTTTATTCTGTACTGAATTTCAGTTGAGGCATTACAAGTCATGCATATTATTCAGGTGACTTCACCACTTTGCTGATGCAAGTTGCAATCCTCTGTCACCAGAGGACTCTGAATTGTAGCATGTAGTGTGTAACATAACTATATCAGTGCATAGAGACCTTCAGAAAACTGAAAGCATGAATTAAAAAGAGTTCGTCCACACAAGGAGCACGCTTTCCTTCAGCATGACAATGCCAGACCACACACAAGCACTGCAATGTATGCAACAATCTATCACCTTGGGCTGACTCTGATCGATCATCCTCCATACAGTCTCAACTTGGCACCATCCAATTTCCATCGGTTTGCAAAACTTAAAAAACACCTTTGAGGAACTCACTTTGATAGTGATGAAGCAGTGCAAGCAGAGGTGAGGTGGTAGCTTCAACATTCTACAGTGGCAATATCAACAAATCCGTCTCTCGCTGAGAGAAATATGTTCATCACCAGTGTGACTATGTTGAGACATATGTAGACACGAAGAGTAATGATGTAGAACATAAATTTGTTTTATTTAAAACGCTGTAAGAGTTTTCACACAGAAAATTCAGAAGCATCACTTTTCAGAAATCCCTCATATTCAAGATTAGCTGCATTTTCTTCCCTGTACCATAGCTACAGGTTTACTCCTGCATGATCCCTCTCTGACAAAGTTACAAATGGAACATTTTATTTTACTAATACAACCCAATACTGCATTTAAACCAATAAAATAATTTAAGCATAATCACTGGCTGAGAATTTACAGTGGTATTTCCATGAATCAAAACAGGAAGAAGGGGAGGACGTTGGGTTGATTCTGGTGTACAAGTTACCCCCTTTACACATACCATGCAGTGGCTTGCAGAACAGAGAGAGCAAAAAATAAACTCACTGGACAATATTTTAATCAGCCTTCTCATGACATGATGGAGCCGCTCAAGAGCAGCTGTCATTCACTGTGGCACAGAATGGACTTTTATCTGACATTGGTGGTGCCACTGTCTCACCACTCCAGGTGTGACAATGCAATCCCTGATGTTAAGCTAATTGTTCCAGGCAGTTTTTCCAATTAGATCAAATTACTGATCTTCTGAACCATTCTGATGTGATTGCCCCTGAATTTTCATTATTCTAAAACAGTTGCAGTTTTAACCAGGTGGACATACTACCTGCCATCTTATTACAGTGTGATTATATAGCAGGCAAGCATGAAAATCTAGTTGTCCTACTGCTACTTCATTCATTGCTCCACTCCTAAATGTAGTTCTTCTGAAAGGCTTTCTGGGGTTACTGAACAACTCAGCATGCTTAGTTCAAATAGACACAGTGACAAGTTATCTGTCTATGTAACACTTATCCAATCCTTCAGCAGCCACTGCTACTGCTGATGCCTCTTCACTGTGGTAACTTGACAGCTCTGTGGACAGGAGGAAGTAAGTCTTTTTGCTTTCCAGCTCCATTCCAAATGAACATGAAGAGCAGTTCCACCAGAAATATTCATTTAGAAATGTGTCAAAAGGGACTAGCTCTGACATCTTGCCAATCTTTTTTGCCTCGAGTGTTAGCTATCTTAATTTCTCATGATCATATTTCTTTGACAAACTCAACATGAATCCTTTGCAGACTCGGGTAATGACTACTGTCTGACAATATAAGAGACACTATGTACGAACACATGTACAAAATCTGACATCTTTCGCAGGATGACCTCTTTTGCACACAGCAACATGAAAGGTTTTGTAGGGTATAGCATCCATGAACCAATCCTGCAAAGCCTGATATGACAACACTGCTCAACCTCCTTTTTCTGAAAGATATTCTGAAGTAATTTAAGTATCACAGTCAATGTACAATGTTGAAATGCCTCAATACAGGCCTTTTATTTGATCAAAAAGATTATGTTTTGACATGATGACTCCAATGAGGCTACCTGCAGACACAGCAGATGTCTATGCCTGACACTGTATGCCCACTGGTGGCCAAGCACTCAACTAACAAGGGGAGGTCATGACGTTAGGATCACAATTTACTTCAAATTTTGTACACCTTTAGTTGACCATTAAAACAACATAATGGGCAAATAGTAAGATGGACTACTTTGCCAGCTCCAAGAAAATCGCAAGATGAGTTTTATGCATCTATTATATACCTGATGTATCTGTGTGTAGGTTCTGCACATTACCCTTCATGGTAGTCAACTGGTTAGCATTTGTGCTTCATATGATGAATGTGTATGAGGTGACAGTTCAACTCCTGCTCAGAACTGAACTATTGTTCTTTTTTTATCACTGGTCTTATTATTAATTTATATGACATTTGAGATGTAATATAATAAAAAGAAGCTATGTGTATTAGAATGAAGTGTTAGTGAATTTCATGTTATTTGACTACTTACTATTTTTAATTAAATTTAACCATCAGAACAAACATATTTATAACTATCGACAAGTTAATGAAGAAACGCATAGTGCTTTCTTGAAAATGTCGTGAATTGTGAAATCCCTTATACATGCAATTTTGTAAGGTACCGGAACTACTTTGCACCTAGACACTTCGAGCTGCACACACAGAGGCAGGCCCCATTTGGCAGTTAACTTGTGTAGCGGTGAGGCATTGCTAATGTAGCAAGAACGAATAGTATAGGTGCAATTTTTTTTAATATCACAGAATTTAAAACTGTACTACAAAAATAAAGGTTTGAGCGAGAGTCGGACCATTACCTTGTACACATTCCTTTTACGAAGCTCCAACGATGACCACTTGACCACCATCAACTCAAACATCCAGCACTTACGCACAGATGTATCAGGTACATAACAGGTGCGTGCAAAACTTCTCTTGTGATTTTCTACGAATTGCCAGAGTAGTGCACCTTACTACTTGCAAGTAATGTTGTTTTAATGGCTTACTTAAGGTGTACAAAGTTTGAAGTTAATTCGTGATCCAAATGTCATGGCCTCCCCTTGTTAGTTTAGTGCAGTATATAATGCAGAATTTTTACATCAATTTCTATTTCTTAATTGAGATGCTGCCAATGTACAATAAATCAAGTACAATATCTTGTTCTATGATTGGAACTCTGCTTTTTGCAACTTTACACTCCATCTAGACAGAGTGGATTGCATGGCCGCCATCAGGCACATGGTGCCAGGTGTGAGCCTCTACCACATCCACTGGCAGTTTCACAGCAGTCAATTTGTTAATTAATTAAAACCTTAATACTAATGCATTGATAACTTTGCCATATCCCCATATTCACCCATTTCAATCAATTTATTATAAATGTGATTTGTTTGCAAACAGACCCAGCAATTTTTGATGGTCCCCAAATTCCATTTTGGTCCACTGAATCATGCCGAAAATTGGCCTTCAGTGTCACTGATAATTTTTGAAATTTAAGTTTCCTGTTTGATAAGGTTTACTCTGTCCTTTATAATACTTGCATTACAAGCCTTGCTCTCATGGATACAGAAGTACAGAAATTATAATGCACTATACAGACACAAAACTATTTGCTGCTTACTTCCAGAGGAAAGATTGTAAGGGAAAGCTAAAGTAAGCACACAGCACAAAATATTGTAATTAATTTATTATGAATTTTCAGTTTTCTTAAGTAAAGTTCTTATGACCAGTATTCTGTTTCTCTCTGCCAGACATTACATCATCTGCCACAACAATATTCTACTATGTTAATAAGTATCACTATTTTTGCTGTTGAACACCTGTAAATGAAGTGCCATATTAATGCCTTTTTGTCATGGGAGTACTTGTGAAACAAGTGGACTTCTTCAAAGAACTCTCAAAGCCTCTGAAAACAGTACCTGTCCCGATTGCATGTTGTTATCCTACTATTGTACTGTTTAGTTATTGACTTACTTGTGTACAAGTGGCTTTTATTTGTTATCAGCCACTGTTGCTCAGAAGTATGAATTCATGAAAAATTTCTGCTCTGCTATAGAAATCCCTTTTGTTAAGAAATAACGAGTCCCCCTTATAAAATTTTTACTGCTTTCATTTCACGTTCACTTCAAGAAACACGAAAACACCGGTAGCTCTTTAAATTGTTGGATTCTTCCATTGGTGAGGCCTACCTCTGTGGGCTAATACTTAACATAGGTGGCCACAGTGTGGCAGTTTCATGTTAAATTCCAACAACAACATTTTTTCTGTGTTGAAACCATGGACAAAGATCAATGCAATATGCAAAACAAAATGATTAATAAATACATAAACGGCTTAAATTGCTTCAAAATAGAAAGCTTGCCTAGATGAGAAACAACAAATGTATCTTCTCCTTCTTCTAAAATATATGCCATTTTCTTAAGCTTCCATAGACAGACATACTTGTACAGCATTATGAAAGGTCAGATTGATATTTTTTGTGGCAATTAGACTTTTAGTACAAAATAGAACCAAACCAGAGCCAAGTTGCCACCAGGAAGAATGGTAGTCCTGCTAGCAACTACAAAAAATATAATTCTCAGAGGAACACTGTGACAATGTATTCCCTGTCTGCTTTTTGATACTTTTCAAAAGTTTGCACAGTTTTTGCCCTTTATCGTCATATGTTCATTCTCTCTTGCAACTAGAATTCCTCATTCATTACACACAACAGCCCACTATGAGATTAACTGACACAATATTGCAATATTATAATTAATTTATCATTTGAATAACTCATTGTTTTAACTTCTTGGCTTGAGGAGGCACAATGATGCTCTCTTCATAACTTCCACGTACTACAACCAAACTGAATGCAGAAAAGATTAGGGCATAACCATCCTGCACTACCTGTGTGAGAGACTTTACCAGTGAAGTTATAATGCTTAAGTAGTTTATATTACTAGGTGCTTCATAGCACAAGATGAGAACATGTAAATTTTACCTGATGCTGGAAGACCAAAGGCAGAAATACGTCAAGTCAACTTTGTTGTCCAGCCTCCTAATTTTTATGATTACAACTCTTGATAACATTGTCTCTATCCAATGACTAATTTTTCAATTCACACACACACACACACACACACACACACACACACACACACAGAGAGAGAGAGAGAGAGAGAGAGAGAGAGAGAGAGAGAGAGAGAGAGAGAGAGGGGGGGGGGGGGGGGGGGGGCATGATGGAAGGGGGAGGGGTGGTGGTTATTATTTTATCCTATCAACACACCCTGTGGCATTAAAAAAATGTGAAGGTCAGAAATATAGCACAGTTTCATTTTGTTGACTACATTTATTTTTCTGTAAATATTCAATGCCAATTATGACATTTAGAAGATGACCTTTTAATACTTGAAGATTTCAATTTCATACACTGAGGGAAAAACAATAAAACATAACTACAATAAGAAAAATAAACTTACAACAATAAAATTTTATACATTTTCCCTACCCACTCATACTGGCACTTTGTAGAACATGTTGTTGCAATATATTATGCAAAAGACAGAAGCTGATTTCACATATAACATATACATATATTCTGCAAATATGTAATAAGAGACCATGAAATAGAAGAACATACCATATACTCACATTAGTATTAAGAAAAATGTTTTGTTACAGATTTTGTACTTATTTACCTTCACTTCTTGAAATACAATCCCACCAGAACAAATAAAAAGTTAACAAAACTCCACCTTTGAGCGATACACCAAACAGAAACGTCAAAGTATAATACTTTCTTTACACACAGGAAGCATTTGGGGTGGGGGTGGGGTGGGGGGGGGGCAGGTGGCAGGGGAGTGTAATCAACCTAAACCTTTGAAGGCCTCAACGAGTACAGTTACGGGAAGCAGTCCCAATAATATGATAAATCCACCATGGTTATTGCATTTCAACAGGTATATTTAGAATTTTAAATTGACAGCTGACAAAAATTTGCAAGAAAATTCTAAACAATTATGGAATAATGTTTGTTTGCAGAGTTTCACAGAATACAAATATCAGCTGTGTGTATGGGTGTAAACAGCAAAAAATGGAAGGAAAGAGAAGGGAGGGGAAGTGACAGGGAGCAAAAGGTTCCTCTACAAGAAACATCAAAAGTATAGTGAATCAATGGCACCAAAGTTGTGAGGCACACTATTTGTTTTAGGTGCAGAATATTTCTTTAAGCTAACCTCCAGGGAGGTGGCAAGAGGGGGCATTTGCTTCCTCCTGGAATCTAGTGTACAGAGTTTTTATTCCTCATACACTTCTAGACGTTATTTCCCAAAATTCCACTAAAGCTTTCATTTAGCCAATTGTAGCACTACATGCCTGACTGCAGTGCTTTACCAGTTGCTGTATAACTTGTACTTCATATAAAAAAATGACAATTATAGAGTCCTGCAGTCCCCCCCATTCCCGCCCACGAGAGATGTTTGTGGGCACCACGTCCACATGATAAAGCAAAAGTAGAATTCTTTGACATTGTTGTCTGTCATTTGGTGACCATAAAAATATGATTTTTAAACTCTGAGAGATACCTCTCTTCACGTGAATGGCATACTAAACAGTAACACAACTATCAATATTCAAAAAAACAAGAGGCTTTTGACAGTTAAAGAGAAAAATTGCTACCACAATTCATGAATAGGAATGAAGCAACAACATACTCAAATATTATTCTTATGAATAATTTCTTACATATGTATCACAGTCCAGATCCCAAACTTTTGCTTCACTTCAGACTGAGGCAAAAGACCAGAAAAAATATAAAATAAGACAAAAATGGAAAATTTATGTGCACAACTCCAAAACTTCAGACTTTAGATACTGTCTGCAACAATGTTTATGAAATGCAAACAAAAGGAAGGTGGGGTGGGAAAAAGAGTTAAAGGCAGAAGACAGCCATCAGACAGGAAATTAAGCAATAATTTTTAACATTCAAGTAGTAATGCCAATTCAGTGAAGAGAAGCAAAGAATAATCAAATAGTGTAAACAAAAAAATTTAGCTACTCATATTTTTATGGCTATTTTAAGTGACCAGTCTAGCAGTTCAGGTGTACTACTTCAACAAAACTAGTCAACTTTATGTAGTCTCTCAAGAAATCGCACATAAAGAACTTATCAATCCTTAGCTGTTCCCACAGTAAAACTACTTTCTGCCAAACTTACATATTCTATGTGTATTAAATGCTTTTAGGTGTTCCCAATAATGAAATAATTTTTGGTTGTAAAAGTTTACACTTTAGCTTTACTATACATTAATAAAAAATGTGAAAATGAGCTCCAGAAAAAGAGGAACTCATTTATGAAACCAAATACAGCTGCAAAATCAGCTGTCTTCTGTCCATAAAAAACACAGCAATATCAAAAAAGATTAACAGTAAGACACATGAATAAATGGGATGAAAATATTTCACCTGCAGCATAGCACAGGGAAAATGTGATGACAATGATTTACATAATGGCTTATGCACAATGCACAAAAAGATACACAATAACAAGAATAAAAACAATCATTCATTTATTTACTTGGCTTTATAATCTATTGGTATATCTGTATGGCTTGAGGTAGAAACAGTTCATGTTAAGAAAAACTGCAATGTGTTAACTGTCAACAAAATAATATATCCAGAATAAGGTGACCACTATGTTTATCCAGCCTCTTTCCTTATAAATGAACAGTTATTAGCATAGAAATGCACATGTATAAATATAGATCTATATATATTTATCTACATTGAATGCTATATACAATATATAAAATATTTTGCAGGCAACAGATGTAAAACACAGGATATGCTGATCTGTAATATAACAACCCCATGATTAAAAAACCCATTTCATCACTAAGTGCTTACTATGACATTCAAACAACATGTAAAACTATCTATGGTATAGCAATATTAAAGTCCTGTAAATAAAATAGTTACTTACAAATGCCTGTCACTAAATTCATACTATCAGAACAACAGCCTTGCAAAAAGTCACAGCTGAAATCCAATAAGTATCAAAAATCTTCTCTTATAAATATTATTGCTGGATGACAACATTCACTTTCTCCTTTATGCTCAATACTGTTACAAGATAAAAAGGTCAGTCACACTACACTTTATCTCTGTAACAATATAAATCAGCAAAGCCTGTGTATAAACTGTACCCGCCGCCTTCTATGTATTGGCATGTAACTGTAATATATGATTATGGACCTGGCATCCTGTTCAGAATGGGCTGACTTTAAAACAATGTCATAATATAGCTGCAAATAAACTTATTTATACTGCAGGAAGTACATTGCAAGAATCGTTCCAATGAACGTTTGATATCACAATGCGTAAGTTACCTGGTGAGCAGGTAACATGAGGTATATATATACACGTACATATAAATATATTTTTAAATAACAGAATCTAACCACTTCATCTCACTGTGAGTGTAAGAACAAAGGTATTTATCAGAAGTAACAAGAAATATTTCTCAAACATGTCATTTACTGTACTATTTATTTAAATATCAACATCAAAAAATAGTACTCTCTTCTGTGTCTCATTACTTCTGATAAATTCAATCCTGTCAGTAACCAAACTGTTTCACCACACAAATAAGTCAAATACTTCTGAGAATTCATAAATACATGTGAAATTGGTCTGGTACTGTAACAATGAAGCAAGAAAACTGTGACAACTCTTCTATGAGTTGATGTGTCTTTCAATGAATCTGTGAATCAGTAACACAGTTATAGCTGTATACTCTTGTATAAACAACACTATCTTATATATCTAAATATATATTATTCATCCATGTATTTTGTCAGCCAACTGAACAGTTAAAGTATCAACAGAACCAACAACAACTCTACAAAAACCAATATATTCTGCTGTAAAGAGGTCAGACAGATAAACACAGTAGCCACCTTGCATATATCATAAAATACCTGTGTGTGAGTGTATTGCTGAAATAGACCTGCATTCTGTTGGTAACAAATTGTATTTATAAAATATACCCGGTTATTATGTAAACATCAGTCAATTGTATCTGTAGTGTTAAAAATACCTTGTTAGTTTCTATTATAAATGGTTGAATACCTGCAGTCATTTTAGTTCCAAGAAGGCTGCCTACCTGCCTATCACACAACACTAAACAGTAAAAGCCTGCTTCATGTGAACTATAATGATTCAAGCTGAATGTATCTTTCAGTAAAAATATAGGGTAAGCTGACAGAAGCTTTAGCGCTGTAATATATTTGCAAAACTAATAATAATTGCTACTTTGGTCAGTCATTTGCACAGAAATCCCTATTTCCCCAATACTGTTCAAATGATTAAAAAATGACCATTACTAGTTTCTACATAGCACAGAACTGCAAATGCAACTCATGGCTTTAGTAATGAAGAGCTAAGAGAGAAACTGTAATAAGTTCACACGGATGTCAAGTATGCACAATGACTGTCAATAGAACTGCACTTTACAGCATATGTTTCCTATTAGTGCTAGCACAATATGTATACTGAAAATGACATACAGCAGGAAACATACAATAGAATATAATTTACAATACTAATAAGCATTATGCAAAATTACCAGCACTTCTTGGACCTACATGAGCCACAATATACAATATAAGAGAATGTATGAAACATACATACACTAATAACTAATGAACAGTTCTTAAGTGATATGATACACTTAAAAAGGGGGAAAATGGAAAGCTGACTGGGTTAAATTATACTTAGCCATAAGAGTCTAAAACATAACATTAAAAGTAATGTGCTTATGCGCTAGCTGTACCCCTGTTCGTTTATACACACTGGAAAAAACAGCATTTACATGAATATATTTAAAAAAAAGAATGATACATTTGATTCAATGAGTTTCTGCGATGAAACTAAATGTCACTTGATATATTAACTTTATCTCTGAGTAAACAAACCAATGACAGTATAACAAAAGAAATTGGGGAAAAGGTGAGAACAAAAACAATCATTCCACACAAAATTCATTATTTCTATAAATTTACTGTGAGGAAAATATGTAAATGATGCTAATATCTTTGAAAAAAAGCTACATTCTGATCTTAAGATGGAGGCTCATTCTTCCTTCCCTGCATTCTTCCCAGTATTTGCTGGCACAAAATCGAGATACAGAAAAGCTGCTCACTGTGAATGAGATGATGATTTACAGTCACAAACGTATATACCAATTTACTGCAGTAAAGAACACTGTTTAGTTCTTCGAGCATAAACTACATGAAACTATAATTTGGTATGAATTACATTATAATAAGTAGAGAAGAGTAGTCATTTGGTGAGCATCATGTACATATTACCTCTTACAAATACTGGTCAACACATCTAAGGGCCGTACATATTTTAGAATGGAAAGATAGATATATAAAGATAATATAATGTTTTCATCATTAATACAGTTCACTCACATATACCAAAATATCTGTTGCCAAAATCAGATTTTGTGAAGTCACAAAGATACCAACATTTAAAAAAAACTATCAATACAATTTCCTCCTAAATACGAATATTCCTAGCCTTACCTAAAATTGAAATTTTAGAAACTACTATACCAGGGGAATGTATTATTTAGGAAGTTATTTTTTTACAATCGACCAGAATATACAAAAATTATTTTTGACATTCAAATGTCAGAATTGATTTTTCCTAATATTGCATACAGAAAGTCTTAAATGAAATGATTTTCCTCCTCTTTTGTTGTTATGACTACTGTCTGTTCCACAAGATAATTTCGAGTAGATTTTTGAGATTATACCACTTCACTTAACACATGGTATTACTGCTAATTCTTAGGGCATTAAAAAAATATCACGTAAATATTGATGTAATTGATATTACTGTTCCGAGCCCTCTTCAAATACATCACACGCTGCCTGATATTTGTGGCTAATAAAACAAAGATATGATCACATACAAGCACATACAATCACATACAAGTTTCTAACTGAGCAGTTTTATGCCAATTTCTGTCCAAAACGTTATCGCTTTCAAGTATAACAGAATTTTCTTGCCAAATACTATTTCATCCATTGCCAGGATTGTACAAAACATTTAATATTTCCACTCACAAATGGGAGACAGTGTGTGTGAGCCTTAAAATAATAGCACATTGAGTGATCCATATAAAATAAATATGTCATTGCTTATTGAAGATCGTAAGTATTTTGTCCTGCTTTCAGGGAGGAGTGTGAAGATGCTAACAAACCAACATGGTGCATATGCATATTTTACATAGACATCCACAATACTATAAGTATATGACATAAGACAACAGAGACTATATAATCATGCCTTACTTGTATTACAAATGCAACAGTCTTATTTTAAATGTCTGTAACAATAATAAAGAGAACTTAAACCTGGCAGAAACATTTCCCCGCATCATACACATTACTTTTAAATAATGCACTGACGCATTAAATCAAAAATGCTCGAATCTTTTAAACTACGCTGACTAATTCAGCAATAAAATGATTTCTACAGAACTGCACAGAAGGGTTACCCATGTACTGTAATAAAGCAATTTACAAACTCAATATTTAAAAAAACTTTGTTCTTTTCTTAGGAGGTGAACCACTAAGCTGTAACTGTTTCCCCATCAGATTCCTGTCAAGAGGACACAGGAAATACCCCACAAATTATTGGGACTTATAGAAAAATGTGGAAACAACAATAAAATGTTAAAATGTATTACTATCTCTAACAGAGGAAGTAAAAATTCCAGTTAAACAGAAAATAGTCACGTCCCACTTCACTAACAGCCAGACACAAAGGAATAGGGTTCTACCCAAGTAATATTTTCTGATGTCACAATGTTGTGTAACTACGAAGGCCAATTTTACTTCATCGAATTGCTCTGCAAGTTATGTATTTCAGTCGTGAGAAGTAGCAACAAAATAAAGAAAATAAATGAAAAACTGATGAAGACAATCACAACTTAACTGATGCTTTACAGAGGTGGTATGACCAGGATGATAGTAAAAAGACCCTGCAAAATGAACTGTACACAAGTAACTCATTACTGCACAAGCTCTCCCTCCCCCCACCCTCTCCCGCCTCCCTATAAACTGGCTATGCACTGTCAGCGTTGCTTTGTCTAGAAAAGTGCACTCCCATTCTGAGCTGTGTTCCCTCAAATTATGAATGATTTCTGTTATTATTGAGAAAGTTACAAAGAACACTATTTCATCTATGTAAACTGGAATTTCTCTGTCCTTTGACAACTAAAAGTTTTAGAACGTGACCAGTGCTCCACCCAACTTCTGCTCACACATTTTACTTATGCAGAATTAATTATCATCAATCTCTAGTGGCAGTGATAGTTTCAGTTCTGTATTACTTTGTAATAACTGTTAGACATTAAGTGACAAATTTCAAAGATAATCAGTCAAATATTTTAACAAAATCCTTAAGTACCTGAAAGGTATTACTACACAGGATATGTACTTAAATGACATATAATTCAAGCAATATATAAATTAACAGCTTTAAATCTGCTACAAAATAGTTCCATTTCCCAGTTTCTGAAAACAAAAAATAAGCATAAAAACAAACAGCAGCCTCCTAATTATATCAGAATAAGCAATATATCCTACAATGAAATAATGCAAACATCTTTACTATAAATGCTTTGGATAGTAACTGGCACCTGTCTGTTTTCTCATTACTACTGTATCTGACAAATATGCACTCTGCTCATAATGGCAAAGAAATTTTCACAACCATGTCACCTGTCCATAACAAACTTCTCTGAACAGGGACAAAGATAAACATCACAATAATTTCTTATGAATATTCACAAGAAAAGACTCATTTCAGAAATTTTTGGGTAGAATACAAAAAGATGTTTAAAAATGTCTGCCGAAACAAAAATTTTTATGCTATCATTTGGCATTGTATTATTTAAAGATTCTAAACTAACACATCTTGTCCTCCTCCCTGAAAACACTAGGCTGAGATTCGAATGAGCTTTTTCTTTGCTTCTGAGGACAATTAAGAGGCAAAATTTTGGCCAAGACTGGCGCATCGTCACTGTCAGGGTCTGGACAAGTTCTACCTGTGGACTCAGATTTAATTTCTGAGCCTTTTAAGCTTCGGTCTTCCTCCTCTTCCCTAGGACTTGCACTACTTGGAGAACTGCTAGTCTTCTGAAGAATCTCCACAATTGCTTCCACCCTGCGTTTCTTTTTGCCTGCCAATTGGAGTTTCTTCATCTGTGCTGTAGATGGCTGTTGACGTTTGGGAGGCCTACCCACCTTTCTTTTAGGTGGAGGAGGAGAATTAGGAGCTTCATCTGCACTGCTGCTGGAGTCCATATGAAAGATCAACGGCGGTGCTACTTTCGGAGATGACTTCTGGCGTGTTCTCCTAGCTGGTCCATCTGTTGATGACGGACTTACAGGTTCTGTATCCAACAGGGCAGGAATGGCACAGTCAGATGTTGTACCAGTGACACCTCCATCTCCAGCAGCAGCCGCCAAGGCAGCTGCCTCTGCTGCTTCTCTCTGCCTCTTTTTTGTGTTATATTTTCTACGGGTCCTCTTCACTTCACCTACTTCACCAGACGGTGAACCACCCTCCTGCGAGTTATACACTTCAAACGCTGCAGAGCCCTTTGATACACCTCTTCTTCCTGGTCCTTTCCTGCCAGGTGTTTTTCGAGGGAATTTACGAGGTGGTGGTTTCTTTGGATGATAATCTTCATCATCCTTTGACTGACTGGTGGAATCATCATCGGGGGGCACAAATGGACCTGCTCCCTCTGGAATAAGCAAGCCCGCTTCTGCAGCCGACATTGCATAGAAGCAGTTTTTATACTGTGGGTGTTCTGGTGAAACTTGATGCTTTTCCAATAAATGTCTGCGTAATGACTTCCGAACAGAGTAAGCTTTCTCACATAACAGACACTTCATGTGCTTCACACCAGTATGTGTCATCAGATGTGCCTTAAGACGACCGTGCTGTGAAAACACCTTAGGGCACCTAAATACAGAGAAAATATATCAGTCAATTTAAAAAGCAAAGATTTTATACGAGTCTTATAGTCATGTCGGATGACATGGTAATAGATTCGGTTCTCTGTAGTAAGAAAATTGAAGATGTTTTGGTGTTAAAATGTTGGCAACATTAGCATACACAGTATACATAATTTAGAAACTGTCACAAAAGAATACCTACAAAATCTTACAGAATGATTACAATAATTAGTGACTGACATTTAATGCACTGAAGTTGACACAATGCTGTAGCTACACAGATGTCGGTGACAAATTTGATTCCCCTCCCACATCACCTTTCAGTCTGCAGGTATAATGCACCCTGTCGCCATGCCATTAGCAAACAAAAGCATTTGGTGCTACATACCAATAGTTTGTGTTTTTCAGTCTTTGCAATGAAGTTGTGCTGCTGAGCCTTAGAGTAATATTTTTTCATCAACAGAGTTACGCATTATAGTTTTTGTATTTTTACTGTTTTGGGAGCAGTGTGGTATGTGTGAAAAACTAGATCCACACAAAAGGCTGTCAAAGAACACATTCACCTGCTTCAAAGATAAAAAGGGTCGAAAAGGGAATTACAATTCTTGGGAGAGGCCAATATGCGTGTGTTACATGTGCAAGTATTTTTTGAACTGGAGGGTAAGTAAAGAGGGTCCAATTTTAGATGTAGCCAGGAAAAAAAAATAAATAAATAAATAAAAAAAATAATAAAAAAAATTACTGCACTTGACATCTGCATGGCTACAGTGTTGTGACTGGAAACGGAAATTTAAAGTACAATATATGATACAATGAAACAATACTAGTTCATTCTCGAATGAGATTTTCACTCTGCAGCAGAGTGTGTGCTGATATGAAACTTCCTAGCAGATTAAAACTGTGTGCCGGACCGAGACGCGAACTCTGGACCTTTGCCTTTCGCAGTCAAGTGCTCTACCAACTGAGCTACCCAAGTACGACTCACGCCCCGTCCTCACAGCTTTACTTCTGCCAGTACCTCGTCTCCTACCTTCCAAACTTCACAGAAGCTCTCCTGCGAACCTTGCAGAACAAGCACTCCTGAAAGAAAGGATATTGCAGAGACATGGCTTAGCCACAGCCCGAGGGATGTTTCCAGAATGAGATTTTCACTCTGCAGTGGAGTGTGCGCTGATATGAAACTTCCTGGCAGATTAAAACTGTTTGGAAAGTAGGAGACGAGGTACTGGCAGAAGTAAAGCTGTGAAGACGGGACATCAGTCGTGCTTGGGTAGCTCAGTTGGTAGAGCACTTGCCTGCAAAAGGCAAAGGTCCCAAGTTCGGGTCTCGGTCCGGCACACGGAAACTCGGGAAGTAACAGCAGACGGATAGCCAAGATGGAAGCATTCCAGCAGATACATTACACATATAGTAATCATTATTATCAAAGGCAATGATTAACCTAACTGCCCTCACAAACTTATATTTCAAACATGAATAGCTTTTTGTTTGGGTGGTTATCAACAAATTAAGAGACTTCATGTTCTGGAAACGCCAGTATTTGTATGTCATTAAGAAAAATTTTGTTCAAAGACATTAGGTGGCTTGACAGACATCGGTTAACTCCTGTCAATCAATGACAAATTCTGGTTGAACCACACAGCAGCACAAGGTACAACAAAAGTGTCACTGGGAAATGATAGGATAATTATCTCCTACCCCAGCTCAGCATGGTGCAACATTTTTAAATGGTCACTGTGATTTGGAAGTAAAGCTTCTATTTTTACATATAAAACAGCACAGTGGTTGCATCTTAGTTGATAAGCTACATGACTGCTTTCACATGTCGCCCTGCCTTTGATGGGGTATGGAATAGTTTAGTTTAGTGTAGTGTAGTGTAGTGTAGTGTAGTGTGGTGGCGGGGCAGGGCAGGGCAGATGACTGCAGTAAGCAGTAGTGGGAGCATGTACGGGACACATCTTGCATCTAGGTCTTTTACAGGGCTATAAGCCATGTGGCAATGAACTGCTTGCTTACCCAATGTCTGATATCTGTGTCAAAGGCAAAGTTGCAGGAACTGTCCGACACATCCTCCCATGACCATATACTCCACTTATGTAAAAAATAGCATTTTCTATCCCAGCAGAGGCAGGGCCCCTTTTGAAAGCAGCCAAGTAGTCTGTCAAATTAGCTGAAAAAATTGTGCAGCATTCTACGCGGGCACGACAACTAACAAGCTGTCCATCTGCATAAATGCCATCTACAAGCACTGGCCAAGAGACAGTTGGACCATGCAGTTGCCAAGCATGCTGCACCACATGGTGTGCTGACTTCAATGTATGCTTTACAGCTCATGCCATTTAGATCCTTAACCAACAACACCAGCTTTTCTGAAATTACATATGTGAGAACTTTCCCTGCAACCTAACCTTCAGTTCTGTAACTCCTTTGGCCTCAACGTTCACTAGTCCTTGTTTTTCACTTGCTCTATTCCATTCCCTGACCCCACTCCAGCCTCTCACCCACCCCCTCCCCTTCCCTTCCCTTTCCAGCACATCTACATAGTCATTTTCCCTTTTTGGCTTCTCTCCTCTCCCTTTCTGCCCCCACAGATGTTTTTCGTTAGTATTTACAAACCTACTCTCACTCCATGTGGTAAGTGAAAGGGTATCTACAGGTGAATTTCAGCAGTTGCTGGATGGGGACTGAGAGCTAACGACAGCTACTTGGCAAATTGATTTCATAAATGTTTTCAAGGGGAATCAAAGTAAAGGAAATCCCTGCAAAAAGTAATGTAAATGGAGCTGTACTGCAAATTTCCTACTAAGTTTTGTGTAATTGTTCTTCTGGCTTATTAACAGCCCATAAAATGTCAGCCACAAAAATGTTTTAATTCAATGCTAAGGCAAATTAGTGTTAATGTGGTTAAGAATGAAACGAGGGCAAACAATGCTAACAAAACAAAAACTGATGCTCACATGTGCAGAATTTAACAAAAGTATGGAACAATATCATACATGGAGACCACTACCACACAAGGATGAAAATTGCTTCACAATTTCTTAGGTAAATTGTTCAAAATGTATGGCTCATCTGCATCGAAGTTATTTAGATCTATGAGGCACCAAAATTTGCACTCCCTGAACTGCACAACATGATCTTTCTTTTCCCAACTCTGAATATACTGGTGTGTTAATGCCCCTACAAAATGAAATCCACAGAATTGATATCTGGTCACATAAATTACAGAAGTTACCTACAGTTACGATAATGTACATTAATGCATCATAGGACATCAAAATTAAATTGTGTTTGCATTGTTGCATTTTAAGAACAGTTCTTCGTAATGTATTACTGTATGTGATTAAAGAATATTCTGTATTCTTGATGTATCTGTAATTACTACTTGCCCACAGAATGATGTAAATCACATACTGACAAGAAGTTAGTATACCTGTACCCATTATAGTTAAACAATTTTGTATGCTAGCTGCTGAGAACCAAACTTCACCTGAAAGCAGCACAAATTCTGGAGAAATAATACTAGTAATGCACTACCATGGGAAGATTACTAGTTTCGATTAGACAAGGATGAGAAAAGAAAATGATTTGTTGTGCATATCTGAAAGCCACTCCTCATGAAAAGAAGTACAGTGTCCCAATCACTATAACACTTCATCTGATTATTCCTTGTAGCCCCAGCTGGAAAAATCAACTTCAGCATTCATGATATAACACAATATTTTGTCAAGAAAGGCCATTTGCTGAATCATATATGTCTGGAAGAAAATGTAAACATCTTTGTCTGCATAAGCTAAGGGAGATGTAATAAAACACTTTACAATCTGCAAATCTGGAGTTGTGAGCCAAGGCTATCTATCTATAATTGAATGAAATACACTAATACACAATCTTTATTTAGGCACAATACACAATGCAGAACTTTTAACATAATTCAGAACTCCTTCAGCTCTGAATCAAAATTCAAAACACAGGGTGCTCCACATACTTCACTAGCACTGTGTGTTGCATTGCAGGGGGAACCAAAATGCGGGAGGCAAGTAGTAACAATACCTGAAATGCTGTTTGAGTAAATGCTACTGACAAGGTCAATGACGAAGATTTTCTTGAACTGCTTTCCAGTCAGCTCTTAATTAATCTAGAATGGTTGAAACTGTTACATAATCTGCCAGGGACCAAGAAAGAGGCGGGACTACATGTGACCCTCCGAGTCTAGATCCACTGCATTGTTTCCCATGCAATGCCAGATTCAGTGCATGCAGTGTACATGAAATACCCTGCAGAAAACCTACTACAATTTTGTATTTTGTGTTAAGGTACTTTACTCAGAATAACATTTCACCTAGTCACAATTTCAAATTTTACAATTAAGAAGTGTTTTGTAAATAAATAATATTGATTGTCATTAGTGCAGTTAAAGTCTGAAGGAATTACTGTTAGATTTGAAAAGACAGAATACGTTTGGATCGGATAAGGAAATAGGCCATGTCCCTTCAAAAGAAGCAATTTAGGCAAAGCAGAGGAAAATTAAATTTGGAATTCCATGAAGGGAAGATTTGGTTAGTTCAGTATCTTAGTGAAAGAAGTGAAGGGAGCTGTAGGCAGCAAGGGTGGTAACAACATTTTAAAAACAAGGAAAAAGTTGTACTTACAAAGGACAAGCAAAAAGTTTTGTCGGCTCATGCACTATGGCCACATGTCGTTGGAGGTATTTTTCACTGTTGAATCCCTTTCCACACTGCTGGCATAGGATTTGGGTCTGCCGATTGTGGATGACACGATGCTCTTTTAGTGCAAAACTATTTGTGAATGTCTGGAACATGGCAAATATATGGAAGTAAATGAATTTGATTAATTTTCTTTAATTATGTTTAATCCACACAAAAATAAATCCGTAACAATATATTATCTTACTTTATTGCATATCTCGCAAGTCATTAAACCTTCCCCAGTGTGTTTCCGGATATGGTACTTCAGTTTCTGAAATCAAATAGCATAGTTATTTCAAGTCAAATGACTTTCACAACAATACAGCTAACATGCAAATGGAGTCCAGCTACTCACTTTCAGAAAAAAATCTTTGAATGTATTAGTAATAATGTAGCAAAGTTAAGGACTAATTAAAATGAAAGAAGGATAAGAGACCACCACATGCTTAGGAGATATACAGTCATATAACAGATTAACACCCACAAGATCTGAGATGTCTGCTCAGTTAGTAAGCTCCTCCAGAGATGTTGCACAATAAACAGAAAACAAATTTATTTGCAAGCACATGCGTGGAGAGTAACAGTTATACAACAAAACTTCAGAAATTGCATGACATCTGGACCTTTTACAAGAGTATTCATGGTTGTGTTTTAGAACACACTACTTTGTTTTACAGCTGTCCACCCTCATGAACACTGTCTGATAAGTGGAGAGTTACATTACACAGAAAATTAAATGTATCAGTACTAATATAGTAGGTACCATTCACTTCTGAAGCATTAGTAATGACTTTCCACATACAATTCAAGAGAAACCTGAAGATAGGTACACATGGAGTACGTTCTACAGTTAGACCATGGCAATCTCTCTGTGAAACTGCTAGCTATTTCTAATTATTCAGTTTTGCTTATGTTTCATTAAGCACTTAAGAAGGACGATGCAATTTATTCAGTTTATAATACAGTACATGAAGGTTTTCTACAAACCTGTTTCTTTGAGAAGGTCTGCCCACAGTATGGACAACTACATGTTTCTTCACGAGTGTGTACTCTAATGTGGGAATTGCAAGCTCCCTTGTCAGAGAAACATTTCTCACAGTAGAGGCACTTGTAAGGTTTTTCTCCTGGAATAATGAAGATTCATAATTATCTTCGAACTCTGTGCATATTCATAAAATGTAAGGTAACCATACTGAACATCTTCATCTTCTACAGAATACTACTGTCAGTCATAATAAGTATAAATAATACATCTAATACTTATTCCACACTCCACGTATTGTACGTAAAGCAAACTTTGAATATATAATCAGGCAGTTACTGCTAAGTGCAGAATTTTTAACTTTACAGAAATGAAAGAACATGTCACACGGACATCAATTGCATAAAGACAGAAATAAAAAGATTGTGAAATTTCACGGAACAAAAAAATAATATCCTGAGACCAGCAGCTGACAAGAAGTGTGAAATATGTATAATAAAATTATATGTTCTGAAAGGTCTACTTTCTATCAATTATTCTCTGTTTCCCTCTACTTTTCAATGTTGTTGTTGTTGTTGTGGTCTTCAGTCCTGAGACTGGTTTGATGCAGCTCTCCATGCTACTCTATCCTGTGCAAGCTTCTTCATCTCCCAGTACCTACTGCAACCTACATCCTTCTGAATCTGCTTAGTGTATTCATCTCTTGGTCTCCCCCTACGATTTTTACCCTCCACGCTGCCCTCCAATACTAAATTGGTGATCCCTTGATGCCTCAGAACATGTCCTACCAACCGATCCCTTCTTCTGGTCAAGTTGTGCCACAAACTCCTCTTCTCCCCAATCCTATTCAGTACCTCCTCATTAGTTATGTGATCTACCCATCTAATCTTCAGCATTCTTCTGTAGCACCACATTTCGAAAGCTTCTATTCTCTTCTTGTCCAAACTATTTACCGTCCATGTTTCACTTCCATACATGGCTACACTCCATACCAATACTTTCAGAAACGACTTCCTGTCAACAAATTTCTCTTCTTCAGAAACTCTTTCCTTGCCATTGCCAGTCTACATTTTATATCCTCTCTACTTCGACCATCATCAGTTATTTTGCTCCCCAAATAGCAAAACTCCTTTACTACTTTAAGTGTCTTATTTCCTAATCTAATACCCTCAACATCACCCAACTTAATTCGACTACATTCCATTATCCTCGTTTTGCTTTTGTTGATGTTCATCTTATATCCTCCCTTCAAGACACCATCCATTCCGTTCAACTGCTCTTCCAAGTCATTTGCTGTCTCTGACAGAATTACAATGTCATCGGCGAACCTCAAAGTTTTTATTTCTTCTCCATGGATTTTAATACCTACTCCGAATTTTTCTTTTGTTTCTTTTACTGCTTGCTCAATATACAGATTGAATAACATCGGGGAGAGGCTACAACCCTGTCTTACTCCCTTCCCAACCACTGCTTCCCTTTCATAAGAGAGTATTCTAGTCAACATTGTCAAAAGCTTTCTTTAAGTCTACAAATGCTAGAAACGTAGGTTTGTCTTTCCTTAATCTTTCTTCTAAGATAAGTCGTAAGGTCAGTATTGCCTCACGTGTTCCAGTATTTCTACGGAATCCAAACTGATCTTCCCCGAGGTCGGCTTCTACTAGTTTTTCCATTCGTCTGTAAAGAATTCGTGTTAGTATTTTGCAGCTGTGGCTTATTAAACTGATTGTTCGGTAATTCTCACATCTGTCAACACCTGCTTTCTTTGGGATTGGAATTATTATATTCTTCTTGAAGTCTGAGGGTATTTCGCCTGTTTCATACATCTTGCTCACCAGATGGTAGAGTTTTGTCATGACTGGCTCTCCCAAGGCCGTCAGTAGTTCCAATGGAATGTTGTCTACTCCGGGGGCCTTGTTTCGACTCAGGTCTTTTCAATGAGGATAAATAATTAAGTGCTGTAACCCATACAGGTCAAAGCAGCGTCCAACTGAAAGATTTGCACAAGACTGCTGGGCCACACAAATTATTATTATTATTATTGCTACTGGTGTTGGGCACAGTCACTGTTTTCTGAGATGCCAAAGGGATTCTTCCTATCGATTACTTTGCAAATGCTAGAACAATACTGGTGAAACTATGCAAATCATCTGGATCTACCTTCTTACATTCACCTAATGCCAAGCCTACAGGAATATGTGACTGCCAAGTCCAATGAATATAGTATGGCAGCTGTATAATTAACACTATTTGGGAAACAAAATAACTGCATCAAACAATCTTCAGACTGAGGACCACAACAACACACGAGTATTTTGTAGATCTTCTACATTCTCAGTTTAAGAATGGAATCTACTCAATGGAAGAAACGAAACTGATAAAATCATACAAGAGAATTCTTGCTGTTTTCTCCTATTATCATCATGGATGTGTGTCCATTGAACTCTATTCCTAAACTAAACTTTTTCTTCCATTCTTCAAAAAACACCCACATTGTACACATTTCACATAAATCCATCGATACCAGATATGGGCAGTGTCCTGTATGATATTCATTGTTCCCCGTAGTATACATAGCCTACATTATAACTCATATTCTGAGCCAATACAGTGTGGAAACACTATAAAAAAATAGTTTGAACACTGAGATACTGGCAAACACTATTTCTCCTTTCCCATCAACAACTGTTATCATAAGACCTTACAGGAGTATCATAAATTAAAAGGCAAACACAAGACCAACATCAACATATAGGACACACATCCATGGACATATGCATTAATGATTTCTGAATTGAAAGAAGAGGTATTTTATGTAAGAAATGTCCAAGCTCATAAAATTTAAGTTAACAGTATACTGATATAAAACAGAAGGGAACATTTGTGTCATTGTAGCAAATAATGATCAAATTGGGCAACCAGCTACTAAATACAATGCTCACTTGATGTGAGAAACAAAGATTAAGTACGTATACAATGACATAATTGCTGTATAGGATTTTTTTAACTCAACTTGCTTCCATTTTTCTAGTACTTTCTTCATCCCTGTCAAGTTACACATTCCTTTCTTGCTCCCCCACAGCCTAAGAAACATTAATATCTGTAAATTTTGCAAAGATTTTCATTGCTAGCACAGCTTAGTTACTCAGGCTCATTAGCAGTCTTGTTCCCCGCAGAGCAAGTATGGAAAATACAGTTTTCACAAGTGTACCACCATACCCTGAAGCAACCAGCATTAAAATAATCACTGACCTCCTCATCGACTACCATCACAGAGCTAGATGGATTGGATGGGACATTTCAGACTATTTAGAACAGTCAGATTCCACTCAGACCACTGCCAAAATTAGTTTAGCTATTACACCTACACATCCCCCGCCCCCCCCCCCCCCATGAACCATGGACCTTGCTGTTGGTGGGGAGGCTTGTGTGCCTCAACGATATAGATAGCCGTACCGTAGGTGCAACCACAACGGAGGGGTATCTGTTGAGAGGCCAGACAAATGTGTGGTTCCTGAAGAGGGGCAGCAGCATTTTCAGTAGTTGCAGGGGCAACAGTCTGGATGATTGACTGATTTGGCTTTGTAACACTAACCAAAACGGCCTTGCTGTCCTGGTACTGCGAACGGCTAAAAGTAAGGGGAAACTACAGCCGTAATTTTTCCCGAGGGCATGCAGCTTTACTGTATGATTAAATGACGATGGCGTCCTCTTGGGTAAAATATTCCGGGGGTAAAATAGTCCTCCATTCGGTTCTCCGGGCGGGGAGTACTCAAGAGGACGTCGTTATCAGGAGAAAGAAAACTGGCGTTCTACGGATCGGAGCGTGGAATGTCAGATCCCTTAATCGGGCAGGTAGGTTAGAAAATTTAAAAAGGGAAATGGATAGGTTAAAGTTAGATATAGTGGGAATTAGTGAAGTTCGGTGGCAGGAGGAACAAGACTTTTGGTCAGGTGAATACAGGGTTATAAATACAAAATCAAATAGGGGTAATACACGAGTAGGTTTAATAATGAATAAAAAAATAGGAGTGCGGGTAAGCTACTACAAACAGCATAGTGAACACATTATCGTGGTCAAGATAGATACGAAGCCCACACCTACTACAGTAGTAAAAATTTATATGCCAACTAGATCTGCAGATGAAGAAATTGATGAAATGTATGATGAGATAAAAGAAATTATTCAGGTAGTGAAGGGAGACGAAAATTTAATAGTCATGGGTGACTGTAATTCGATAGTAGGAAAAGGAAGACAAGGAAACGTAGTAGGTGAATATTGATTGGGGCTAAGAAATGAAAGAGGAAGCCACCTGGTAGAATTTTGCACAGAGCATAACTTAATCATCGCTAACACTTGGTTCAAGAATCATGAAAGAAGGTTGTATACATGGAAGAACCCTGGAGATACTAAAAGGTTTCAGATAGATTATATAATGGTAAGACAGAGATTTAGGAACCAGGTTTTAAATTGTAAGACATTTCCAGGGGGCAGATGTGGACTCTGACCACAATCAATTGGTTATGAACTGTTGATTAAAACTGAAGAAACTGCAAAAAGGCGGGAATTTAAGGAGATGAGACCTGGATAAACTGAAGGAACCAGAGGTTGTACAGAGTTTCAGGGAGAGCATAAGGGAACAATTGACAGGAATGGGGGAAAGAAATACAGTACAAGAAGAATGGGTAGCTTTGAGGAACAAAATAGTGAAGGCAGCAGAGGATCAAGTAGGTTAAAAGACGAGGGCTAGTAGAAATCCTTGGGTAACAGAAAAAATATTGAATTTAATTGATGAAAGGAGAAAACATAAAAATGCAGTAAATGAAGCAGGCAAAAAGGAATACAAACATCTCAAAAATGAAATTTCCTGGCAGATTAAAACTGTGTGCCCGACCGAGACTCGAACTCGGGACCTTTGCCTTTCGCGGGCAAGTGCTCTACCATCTGAGCTACCGAAGCACGACTCACGCCTGGCCCTCACAGCTTTACTTCTGCCAGTATCTCGTCTCCTACCTTGCAAAGGTCCCGAGTTCGAGTCTTGGTCGGGCACACAGTTTTAATCTGCCAGGAAGTTTCATATCAGCACACCCTCCGCTGCAGAGTGAAAATCTCATTCTGGAAACATCTCAAAAATGAGATTGACAGGAAGTGCAAAATGGCTAAGCAGGGATGGCTAGAGGACAAATGTAAGGATGTAGAGGTTTATCTCACGAGGGGTAAGATAGATACGGCTTACAGGAAAATTAAAGAGACCGTCGGAGAAAAGAGAACCACTTGCATGAATATCAAGAGCTCAGATGGAAACCCAGTTCTAAGCAAAGAAGGGAAAGCAGAAAGGTGGAAGGAATATATAGAGGGTCTATACAAGGGCGGTGTACTTGAGGACAATATTATGGAAATGGAAGAGGAGGTAGATGAAGATGAAATGGGAGATACGATACAGCGTGAAGAGTCTGACAGAGCACTGAAAGACCTGAGTTGAAACAAGGCCCCGGGAATAGACAACATTCCATCAGAACTATTGACGGCCTTGGGAGAGCCATTCCTGACAAAACTCTACCATCTGGTGAGCAAGATGTACGAGACAGGGGAAATACCCTCAAACTTAAAGAAGAATATAATAATTCCAATCCCAAAGAAAGCAGGTGTTGACAGATTTGAAAATTACCGAACTATCAGTTTAATAAGTCACAGCTGCAAAATACTAACGCAAATTCTTTACAGACGAATGGAAAAACTGATAGAAGCCGACCTCAGGGAAGATCAGTTTGGATTCCATAGAAATGTTGGAACACTTGAGGCAATACTGACCCTAATACTTATCTTAGAAGAAAGATAAAAGAAAGGCAAACCTATGTCTCTAGCATTTGTAGACTTAGAGAAAGCTTTTGACAATGTTGACTGGAATACTCTCTTTCAAATTCTAAAGGTGGCAGGGGTAAAATACAGGGAGCGAAAGGCTATTTACAATTTGTACAGATACCAAATGGCAGTTATAAGAGTCGAGGGACATGAAAGGGAAGCAGTGATTGGGAAGGGAGTGAGACATGGTTGTAGCCTCTCCCCGATGCTATTCAATCTGTATATTGAGCAAGCAGTAAAGGAAACAAAAGAAAAGTTCGGAGTAAGTATTAAAATCCATGGAGAAGAAATAAGAACTTTGAGGTTCGCCGATGACATTGTAATACTGTCAGAGACTGCAAAGGACTTGGAAGAACGGAATGGACAGTGTCTTGAAAGGAGGGTACAAGATGAACATCAATAAAACCAAACGAGGATAATGGAATGTAGTTGAATTAAGTCAGGTGATGCCGAGGGAATTAGATTAGGAAATGAGAGACTTAAAGTAGTAAAGGAGTTTTGCTATTTGGAGAGCAAAATAACTGATGATGGTCGAAGTAGAGAGGATATAAAATGTAGACTGGCAATGGGAAGGAAAGCATTCCTGAAGAAGAGAAATTTGTTAACGTCGAGTTTAGATTTAAGTTTCAGGAAGTCGTTTCTGAAAGTATTTGTATGGAGTGTAGCCATGTATGGAAGTGAAACATGGACGATAAATAGTTTAGGCAAGAAGAGAATAGAAGCTTTCGAAATGTGGTGCTACAGAAGAATGTTGAAGATTAGATGGGTAGATCACATAACTAATGAGAAGGTATTGAATAGAATTGGGGAGAAAGGAGTTTGTGGCACAACTTGACTAGAAGAAGGGATCGGTTGGTAGGACATGTTCTGAGGCATCAAGGGATCACCAATTTAGTACTGGAGGGCAGTGTGGATGGTAAAAATCGTAGAGGGAGACCAAGAGATGAACACACTAAGCAGATCCAGAAGGATGTAGGCTGCAGTAGATACTGGGAGATGATGAATCTTGCACAGGATAGAGTAGCATGGAGAGCTGCATCAAACCAGTCTCAGTACTGAAGACCACAACAACAACAACCTACACTATTTGATATAATCCATTATGGAGTCGAGGTAGCAGTTGTCTTTATACTGGTTATCACATTTAGCATTCAACCGCGATTTTTATATATATTTTAACAACGCGTTTCGAGAGACAATGCTCTCATCATCAGGTTGTAAAATCTATGTCGCGAAATTAAACGTACTAAAAAGACAAAATACCATCACCAATAGTTGGTGGGTCCGTAGAGTAAAAATGAATTAAAAGTATATTGGACTGTGGGTCCTCGTCTTACATTAAAGTTGTTGACGCAGGTCGATGGCCGTCCCGTAGCTACCAAATATGCTGTCGACTGCGCCGGCTCGGGTGCTGTTGTGGACTAACGTGCCTAGGTGTTGTGGCGTGGTTACCGCCGTGTGCTTGACGGTAACGCTATGCTATTGGGCGCCTCATTTCCTTACTGCATTGGTCTGCCATCGTTAGCCTCTCGCAACTCCGTCATTGACATGCTACAAGTTTTAAGTCGCATGCCTGCCCTAAAATAATTCTAAAAACCCGCTAAAAAATCTCATTTCTTTAAAGTTATCTTGTACATTTAGGATATTGCTTTGTTTCTTTTCATGGATAGCTATCTCGAATTCCTCTAGTAAGTCAAGTTTCCTCCCTTTCTTTTCTACATGCAATATTTCTACGTTGTCTTCTATGCTATTGAGGGGATGGCCTGTTTCATATATATGGTTCGCAACAGCTGATTTGTCATAATTTCCTAACCTGAACGCATCTTTATGTTCTTTATACCGGATCGCGAATGATCTTCCTGTCTGCCCTATATATTTTGCATCACACGTTCTGCACTGAATCTTATAAACTCCCGATCTTTCAAACTTATTTCTCTTCTCGCCAATATCGTGCTTAAGGCTATATCTCACTAGGTTATTAGTCTGAAAGGCTATTTTAACATCGTATGGCTTAAAAATATTTGCTATCTTTTGTGAGACTTTTCCGTAGTATGGCATCGTGATAATTTTCGCTTTCTCTCCGTCAGGTTTATTCTTTTTGCGCTTATTACATTTTCGTAACAGTTTTTTAACTATATCTATTCTGTAACCGTTATTCTTCGCTATTCTCTTAACGGTGTTAATTTCAGTCTCCCTATCTTTTTCACTCATAGGTATATTGACTGCCCTATGCACGAGACTACGGAAAGCAGCTTCTTTATACGCCTGCGGATGGCATGAATCATTCGGGATCACGGCATCAGTTGTAGTTTGTTTTCTATAAACGGAAAACGCATGTTTGTTGCCCTGCTTTTTTATATTCAGGTCCAGGAACTGTAAACAATTGTCAGTTTCGTACTCCACGGTAAATTTTATTTTATTATGTGCGTCGTTGAACTTTTTTACTATTTCTTCAATGTCCTCACTGGAACCATCAACAAGTAACAGAGTGTCGTCAACATAACGTTTTTAATATACAATTTTATCCGTAATGTTTTCGTCAGAATTTAGAACTTTATCTTCAAGGTCATTCATAAAAATGTCCGCCATAGTTCCTGAAATGCTGGACCCCATGGCTAACCCATCGTCCTGAATATAAAATTTGTTATTAAACGTAAAATAATTAAAACTTGTAATGAGCTGTAGGAGTTCAATAAATTCAATTGTCTCTTGCGATGAAATTTTACCGTATTTCAGGAAATTTCTCTTAATGATTTCTATAGTTTCGTTAACCGGAACACTGGAGTATAAGTTCTTAACATCCAACGAAACCAAACGGGAAGTGTCGGTGACTGGCGTATCTTTAATTTCACCTATCATGGTCATACTACCACGCACTGAATAATTATTATTATACACGTAAGTCTTTTTCAGAATTTGGTCCAACATTTTCGTTATTTTATATGCTGGACTATTTCGACCGTTAACAATCGGACGAACCGGATGCAGATCTTTATGTATCTTCACCTGTGATCTTAATTTGGGGGCCGTTGGATTCATGATAACACATCTTCTTTTTTCGGCTTCTGTCAGCAGGAAGTGCGTGCGTTTAAGAACATTTTTTAGTTTAGTTTGGAAATTGGCTGTTATGTCTTTCGGAATTTCTGTAATTCCGAAAGACATAACAGCCAATTTCCAAACTAAACTAAAAAATGTTCTTAAACGCACGCACTTCCTGCTGACAGAAGCCGAAAAAAGAAGATGTGTTATCATGAATCCAACGGCCCCCAAATTAAGATCACAGGTGAAGATACATAAAGATCTGCATCCGGTTCGTCCGATTGTTAACGGTCGAAATAGTCCAGCATATAAAATAACGAAAATGTTGGACCAAATTCTGAAAAAGACTTACGTGTATAATAATAATTATTCAGTGCGTGGTAGTATGACCATGATAGGTGAAATTAAAGATACGCCAGTCACCGACACTTCCCGTTTGGTTTCGTTGGATGTTAAGAACTTATACTCCAGTGTTCCGGTTAACGAAACTATAGAAATCATTAAGAGAAATTTCCTGAAATACGGTAAAATTTCAACGCAAGAGACAATTGAATTTATTGAACTCCTACAGCTCATTACAAGTTTTAATTATTTTACGTTTAATAACAAATTTTATATTCAGGACGATGGGTTAGCCATGGGGTCCAGCATTTCAGGAACTATGGCGGACATTTTTATGAATGACCTTGAAGATAAAGTTCTAAATTCTGACGAAAACATTACGGATAAAATTGTATATTAAAAACGTTATGTTGACGACACTCTGTTACTTGTTGATGGTTCCAGTGAGGACATTGAAGAAATAGTAAAAAAGTTCAACGACGCACATAATAAAATAAAATTTACCGTGGAGTACGAAACTGACAATTGTTTACAGTTCCTGGACCTGAATATAAAAAAGCAGGGCAACAAACATGCGTTTTCCGTTTATAGAAAACAAACTACAACTGATGCCGTGATCCCGAATGATTCATGCCATCCGCAGGCGTATAAAGAAGCTGCTTTCCGTAGTCTCGTGCATAGGGCAGTCAATATACCTATGAGTGAAAAAGATAGGGAGACTGAAATTAACACCGTTAAGAGAATAGCGAAGAATAACGGTTACAGAATAGATATAGTTAAAAAACTGTTACGAAAATGTAATAAGCGCAAAAAGAATAAACCTGACGGAGAGAAAGCGAAAATTATCACGATGCCATACTACGGAAAAGTCTCACAAAAGATAGCAAATATTTTTAAGCCATACGATGTTAAAATAGCCTTTCAGACTAATAACCTAGTGAGATATAGCCTTAAGCACGATATTGGCGAGAAGAGAAATAAGTTTGAAAGATCGGGAGTTTATAAGATTCAGTGCAGAACGTGTGATGCAAAATATATAGGGCAGACAGGAAGATCATTCGCGATCCGGTATAAAGAACATAAAGATGCGTTCAGGTTAGGAAATTATGACAAATCAGCTGTTGCGAACCATATATATGAAACAGGCCATCCCCTCAATAGCATAGAAGACAACGTAGAAATATTGCATGTAGAAAAGAAAGGGAGGAAACTTGACTTACTAGAGGAATTCGAGATAGCTATCCATGAAAAGAAACAAAGCAATATCCTAAATGTACAAGATAACTTTAAAGAAATGAGATTTTTTAGCGGGTTTTTAGAATTATTTTAGGGCAGGCATGCGACTTAAAACTTTTAGCATGTCAATGACGGAGTTGCGAGAGGCTAACGATGGCAGACCAATGCAGTAAGGAAATGAGGCGCCCAATAGCATAGCGTTACCGTCAAGCACACGGCGGTAACCACGCCACAACACCTAGGCACGTTAGTCCACAACAGCACCCGAGCCGGCGCAGTCGACAGCATATTTGGTAGCTACGGGACGGCCATCGACCTGCGTCAACAACTTTAATGTAAGACGAGGACCCACAGTCCAATATACTTTTAATTCATTTTTACTCTACGGACCCACCAACTATTGGTGATGGTATTTTGTCTTTTTAGTACGTTTAATTTCGCGACATAGATTTTACAACCTGATGATGAGAGCATTGTCTCTCGAAACGCGTTGTTAAAATATATATAAAAATCGCGGTTGAATGCTAAATGTGATAACCAACAACCTACACGTATTTAGTACAATTTGTAATTTCAAGGAGTGATATACATTTGATACTCCAAGGAAAATACTCCTGTACTGTATCTCCAAATCTACGATTAACAATTTCTACTCTTGTCTGGCTCCTTTTGAGTACCAATACAATAGTCTGATAGGGTACTTTGGTGGTCTATATATTGTCAAAAGTACAAAATGAATCAAGTTCTTGCTGATACAAAACTATCATTTTCCTTTTATTTGCCCAGCAACAAAAATCAGCCTTCAACGCACTTTTAATGAAGAGATCAGAGGTAGTCTCCATTTTATTATTTCTATATATGCTTTGCAACTTTCTCTAATTATTACATTAATTGAAATAAAACTGTCAAGAGATGAAGACACAGCGGGTTTAGATGAAAAAACATGATGCACAGTACCCCCTAGTCACCGTCAATGTTATGAAATGGTTCCAGTCTTACCTAATTAACAGGACATGAAGGGTGTCATTGAGAAATATCTGAGCAGTACACAGTCAGTGTTCACCTGATTGGGAATTAATTACACACAGTGATCCTCAAGGTCCCATTTAGGGTCTGTTGCTTTTTCTTCTGTACATTAATGACCTCTCATCTGTTACAGTGCCAGATGGTAAGTTTGATTTGTTTGCACATGATACAAACATTGCATGTCAAGTATAGATTTAGAAATAGCTGGTAATCAAATCCTCACTGACATTAATAAATGGTTTAAAGCTAATTCACTGTCATTAACTTCGAAAACCCACTATATGCAATTCAGAACCTGTAAGAGATTTCCTTCCAGCATGTGTATAACACTTTAAGACATGCTAATCAAAGAGGTTGACAGTGTTAAATTTCTGGGATTACAACTCGATAATAAATTCAGTTGTGAAGGGCGCATCACAGAATTGTTGAAGCGCCTAAACAAGTCATCCTTTGTGGTAGCGTCCGGCGACAACACAGTGGTGTCATGCGCGAAATAGCGGTCAATGGTCTGCAACACCACAGTGGTGTCGTGAGCATAGTATCACGCAGTGGCCAGCGACAGCACTTTAGTATCTTTTGCATTCTGTTAGTGTTTTGCTTAGGTAACAATAAGTTACACACGTCAACAAGTTTTTTGTTTTTATAAGTACTTGTTCCCCTTCATCATGGCAGACGAAAGAGACGATATGATATGATAATTTATGATGAATGCATGGATGTCTTGTCTGACGTTCCGGACGACTTTGCTGATTGGGAAGAAGACATTGAATACAAAAAAATGAAAGTGAAGCAGAATAGTCGGAAGATAGTGAAATACGTCTAAGAAGAATTTGGCGAATGCTACAGTTTACAACTGATTCGGATGAGTCAGAAGAAGACAATACATAGTGGTCAGACTTTCGATTTACAGAGGACCAGTAATAAATTTGAAGGATCTCCGGGTCCAAACACATTTTCCAAAGATACACACAGTGTCAAGGATATCGCAGAATTATATACTGGGAAAGATCTATCTGACTATATTGGCAACGAAACAGCAAGTACTACAGTCAAAATTGCCACAGAAGGAAACTGGATAAAAAAATGCCGAATTTGTCGATGTTACGGGACCCGAACTTAGAAAATGCTTTAGGCTTGCTATCCTTATGGGAATTGTAAAAAAAGTAAGGATCAATGATTATTGGTCAACAAATCCGTTGATACACACACCAATGTCCCACAACCGATTCAGACAAATATTATCATTTTTACATTTTTCCGATAACAACAATAAACCGGATAATGCCGACCAGCTTTTCAAAGTGCAATTCATAACTGATTATTTTTCCAAAAAGTTTAAAGCAACTTTTAATCTATGTCAAAACATCTCAATTGATGAAGGAATGATACCGTAGCATGGACGGTTAAATTTTAAAGTTTACAATCTGTCGAAAATTACAAAATATGGCATACTCATTCAGATGCTGTGTGGTTCAAATGCGGGATACATTTCCTCATTCAAGATATATTCCGGCACTGGTCAGCCTTTAGCAAAAACAGTGATGGAACTACTGAACCTTCTTATGGAAAGTGGCATCACCTCTACATGGATAATTATTATAGCAGTGTAGAATTTGCAGAGAAGTTACTTAAAATGAAAACTCTAGTTTGTGGAACGATACAGCAAACTAGAGGATTTCCAGAAAAATTACAGGGTGCAAAAGTCAATGTGTTTGAAGCTTGTCATCAACATAAAGGTGAAGTACTTGCACAGGTATGGAGAGCTTCGAAAACTGAAACAATACGAATGATCTCTACAATACACAATGCCACTTTTGACTGACACTAAAAAAAAAAAAGGGAGGGGGGGGGGGTAGAAAAACCAATTACCCAATTAAAAAACCTGAAAGTGTATTAGACTACAACAAATAAATGAAAGGAGTGGATTGGGCAAACCAATATTTGTATTGAGAATACAAGCAACAGTTTAGTATAACTGTGGAGGCAGTAACTTTTTTCATAGTTGTAGCTTTATCTTTACTTTACTTGATTCCATTTAAATGGCATAGACAAAAATAATACTAAGCAATACACGGTATCCCAAGAAAAAATGGTCAGTATTCGGGGGTATGACAGGAACAAACATTCAAAGCGAAAAGGCCCATTAAACATGGGCTCTAAAAGGAATATCTGAAGAGCTATGAGCACTTGTTCAGTAGAAAACATATGTTTCACAGCAGCGAAGGTGGCAAGTGCTGACAGCTCTTGACGTACGCACTTTGGAGGCCATGTTTACTAGACTTTCTCGCTTTGAATGATCACTCCTGCCATATCACAGAATATTGACTATTTCTCCTTGGACACCCTGCATAGTGATAGGTAGATTAATATTACTTGATGAGATCTACAGTGCACAATGAATGAAAGATTTATCACAGGTGAAATCCTGAATTTTGCACTAGAAACAGAAGTAAAAACATTCGTGTATTCTCAGATAATTCTTTTTCTGCAATCTATGCATTAGGCTAACTGCCAAAAATCTCAGCTCTGAAAATGAACTATTTCAAAATCCTTGTAGAAATATTTATCATTGTTGAAAATTAGGATTTATGTTAGTCCTTAGATGTAGAACTCTATGAATGACATGATTTTAATACGACAATGTTTACATCTAACTAAACAACACATGAGGTTCCCCTATAACCAATGTTTTCAAATTATTATGCTTCCTATTTTCATATTGTTTCAAGATCTGTATTGGACTAAGTGAAAGTCATAAAATGTAATTTTTTTTTTATAAAAATGGGATGTGTTGGCTATAAATGGATTTCTTTTTTTATAAAATTATAATAAAACATTTCACATGTATGTCAAGGAATTACCAGAAATATAGTGCTGTCTGCCAGGGTTGTGCTGCTTCTACTCCCATGGAAAACCATAAACTAAAGATTCACAAAAACAGATAGTCACTGAAGAACTCTAATTCTGTCACTGAAAAAGTGGTCAAAATGTTTCACCTGGGCACATGTTAAAACAATAACTGCTACATTAACGATAGGAATTACAAAGAAATTATGTTACCTGTACTATAATACATGAAACAGTAACATAACAATTCACTCAATTGTTAAAATCTGCAGTATCAATGATGTCTTCATTGACCACTCATGGCGTGCTGCTCACATCTCCACAGCAGATGGTACAACTTAACAGTCATGAGCACACCTGAACTCTCTCTACAGCTTGCCATCTACAATGGCTGGCACCATAGACACCATCAGATGACATTGCTTCAAATCACTAACTACATTCATTTGTTCTATCAACAAGTCTTTTAAGGAACCACACACCAAGCTCACACATCATATCTCTGAGGACTTGCAGTGAGAATACATCAGCATAGTATGATGCCATTAGTCTTAACAGCTAGCCAGTGAGTGTATCTTGCAAATGCTAGAATGTGAACCAATTTGTGCAAAGGACAATTCAACAATTTATCTACCACAACACCGATGACGGACTCGTAGCATCCCCTAGTTATGTATTCCCCATGTTTCAACTTCTACATATTGTAAATAAATGTGTTAACACTAGAAGGAGCGTACCGGTCAATCTGACCGATGAGCGATGTTTATCATTTAACAAATAGCACACATTTTAATTTATGAGTCTTATTTTTTATGACTTTTAATGTCCCTTGGTGGTTTATAATTTCTGTAAAAGACAAACATCTATTACAAAAACTGAATGAATTACAATCGTTTTTACCTTAAAGGGCTGCAGCTGGTAATTCTGACTGGTGCGATATTTTTTATGCTTTATGTCTGTAAAGGAGTAACAACGGATTTTTCATCCACTTGACTTATTTTATTTCACTGTTGCGATCTCATTTGCTGTATCTCTTTACATTTTACTTTAATTAGTGGAAGGGTGAACATATTTTAGTTGCTGTTCTCTGTCAGTACGCTGTTGTGCTCTGCGGAAGTTTAGCCCTCCTCCTCATTTTTATGGCACATCAGTGTTTTTGTTCAGATGTAGTGTTACTGAATTACATGAACAATTTACCAGGACAAGATTCTGAAGGACAAGATATTTTTGAATGTGATGAATTGGTTGATAACAATGGCAGAGGTCGCAACGATGGCAGAGGTCGCAACGATGGCAGAGGTCGCAACGATGGCAGAGGTCGCAACGATGGCAGAGGTCGCAACGATGGCAGAGGTCGCAACGATGGCAGAGGTCGCAACGATGGCAGAGGTCGCAACGATGGCAGAGGTCGCAACGATGGCAGAGGTCGCAACGATGGCAGAGGTCGCAACGATGGCAGAGGTCGCAACGATGGCAGAGGTCGCAACGATGGCAGAGGTCGCAACGATGGCAGAGGTCGCAACGATGGCAGAGGTCGCAACGATGGCAGAGGTCGCAACGATGGCAGAGGTCGCAACGATGGCAGAGGTCGCAACGATGGCAGAGGTCGCAACGATGGCAGAGGTCGCAACGATGGCAGAGGTCGCAACGATGGCAGAGGTCGCAACGATGGCAGAGGTCGCAACGATGGCAGAGGTCGCAACGATGGCAGAGGTCGCAACGATGGCAGAGGTCGCAACGATGGCAGAGGTCGCAACGATGGCAAAGGTCGTAATGATGGCAAAGGTCGTAATGATGACACTGAATATCAGGCCCATAAAACAGAATAAGGCAAATCATCAGAATTGGAAGATGAATATTCAGAACCCATACAACCCAGTTCTTAGATGTTTGATTCCAGTGGCACTACAAATTTCTACTCCCAGTCAAGGAAAGAAGAGAGACTGGAGCCGATGGAACAGTGTGGACTCTAACTGCACCAGGGAATGCATCTGGAAAGATTAGGGTGTCACAATGTGTTGGTAGAAACTCTTGGGCCAACACGACATGCTAAGAAACTTATAGTTGTAGATAGTTACTTGAGTGCATGGCAGGTGTTGATAGACAATAATACTCTACAGAACATAAAAACTTTACACAAATTAGAGCCCAAGAACAACTCCAGGATGACACATGAGTATTTAACACTGCCCTATTAGAAGCTGCCATGGGTATAATGTATGTATATGGACTGTATGGAGAAAAGAATTTCTCCCTAAAGCTTCTGTGGTCTCAAGTGTGGAGGCTGTCATTTTTTTCTCGCACTATGGGAAGGAATAAGTTCATAGAAGTCATGCAATTTTTAAGATTCGATGAGAAGCACACTTGGGCTGAAAGACTAAAGATCAATGGCTTCGCAGCAGCTACCCCAGGCTGGAATTCATTTGTAGTTAACTGTATCCAGAACTATAAAGCAGGTGCATTTATAACTTTAGATGAGCAGCTCTATGCATGCAAAGCCTGGTGCTGCTATATACAACACATGAGTAATAAACCAGAAAAATTTGGTTTCAAGTTATGGCCTGCAGCAGACGGCAGTAGTCACTATATGGTGAACAGATTTCCTTACTTGGGCAAACAAAGTGAAACACCCACTAACATATGAGTTGCAGAGCATGTTGTTAAACAGCTCATGCAGCATTACACTTTGAAAGGAAGAAATGTAACATGTGACAATTTCTTCACAGCCAAACATCCTGCGGAGCAACTGAAGTGGGAGAACACGATCATGATGGGTACACTGGAGAAAACCCGAAGAAAAGTTCCTCCATCAGTGAAGTCTACCGCCAGATATTTGTACGATACCATTTTATACAAATCTCGTGACACAAAGATTACTTCCTATCAGAGGAATATGAAGAAAAATGTTCTGTTGAGCACAATGCACCAGTCAGTTGCAGTGGACAAACAAAGACAGAAGAAAGTCACTGAAACTGTGAGCTGCTACAATTCCATTACATTTGGAGTTGATGTTCTGGACCAGATGTTTTGTCTGTACACTGTCAAGTTTGGCTGTTGCAGATGTCGCATGCACGTGTTTTTCAACATCGTGGGCCTTGCTGGAATCAACACCTGGATCCTTTACGGAGGGACAACAGGAGAAATAATTAACAAGCGAACATTTCTTTTCAAATTAGCAGAAGAGCTCTCCTCTGTGTGTGTACAATCACGAAAAGAACCTGTTCAAACACTCATTGTGACCATTGAAATATGTAAAGCACCAGTACAGAAAAAGTGCCAGATGGGAGGATGCAAAAGTTAGAACAAAACTAAAAATCTGTGTGTGCAGTGCAAGAAATTTCTATGTCATCCATGTTCTGGTAGTGCTCAGTATATGTGTGCAAAGTGTTCTGACAAAGATGGTGGCTTTAACTGAAAAGGTGTCATACACAGACAGAATGTTATTTTCTCGTTATTTCTATAGCAATTTGTGTCCATTTTACTTCATTTTTCCTACTAAATATACGTTAATGAACTGTTTAAGGCTTTGACTCAGTAGAAGTCACACAGATAAAAAAAATGCTTTTTTTTAAGTTCATTTTAAACTGATTTTGTATTTACAGTGTATTCTTTACTTCAATCGTCTTTATTTAATTAAATACACTTTCTTAGAAATTTTTAAGCATAATGCACTTGTACAATAAGCATAATGCACTACTGACCTATAAAGACACCTTACTGAAGTAACTTAAGAAGTAAAACTGAAAACAAACAAGGAAAACTCCATCTGTCAAAATGACAGGTCGTTGTCCTCCTATATAGTTCACTAATGCCAGTCCTCCTATTGTTAATATTTTATCCGCCTCGTGATGCCAATTGAGGAGCTACTCGACCGAATAGTAGCATCTTTGGGCAAGAATACCATCTTACCGATCGCGAAAGCGGTGTGCTGACCCCACGCCCCTCCTTTCTGCATCCTCCCCTGAGGATGACACGGCAGTCGGATGGTCCCGGTAGGCCACTCGTGGCCTAAAGACGGAGTGCATAGATGTCTCGTATGTTAAGCTATCTCTTTAACTATGCACACAAAATGCTTCATCTCAGCTTTAAATGAGAATACCTGTTAGCTCCACTTCACACGACAGAAACTCAGCTTCCTGCCATGCATCACATGACTTAGTGTTGGTTTTAAACCTCAACAAGTCAGATACAGGCGTGTGCACTGTCTATGTTATTTCTAGCCTATGAAAGTCACTACAAAAAAACATCCACACAGGGCAATACCTGACCTTTACAATAACATACATTTTTTCCTTGTGTCACATGATAGCTCCTTTAACATTTGTTGTTGTTATTGTTTTCAGTCTAAAGACTGGTCTGTTGCAGCTCTCCATGTTACTCTATCCTGAGCAAGCCACTTCATCTCTGAATAACTATGGCAACTTCTGAAGCTGATTACTGTATTCATCTGTTGCGTCTCCCTCTACAATTTTTACCTACCATACACTCCCCTCCTATACTAATTGGTGATCTCTTTACGTCTCAGAATGTGTCTTATCAGCCGAACTCTTCACCTAGTCATTTTCTGCCACAAATTTCTTTCCTCCCCAATTCTGTTCAGTACTTCCTCATAGTGATGTGGGCAGGACATTTATAAATGGGCAGTACGTACACACACACACACACACACACACACACACACACACACACACACACACACACAGAGAGAGAGAGAGAGAGAGAGAGAGAGAGAGAGAGAGAGAGAGAGAACTTTTACAAGCTACTGCAAATAGCAGATGAAATTTTGAATGAGTGGCTCGTGATTTCAGGTAATTCATGCAATTCTGCTGGTTATTTAGTTAATTAGAATTGGCAACACTGGTCTGACTGACAGCCATTCAAGTCTATGTTGTTGAGCGAGAAGGAAGTTAATCTCATCTCTGTGTTATAGATATCATCTGCTGTACAATGGCTAGAGTAATCTCAACAATAAATCCATTATTAACATCATTGTTTCAAAGCCTGAACCACATTTTGTTGAGTTTGTAATGACTACAAGCAACAGCCACACTATGCCGAGTACCTTGCTCAGCTTACCACAAATGTATCAAAGAAGCATGGACCAGAAAAGTTTCTGGTGGTAATAGGTGACCACACTGAACCTAGTAAAGGATATGTCCCTTCATGGCGATCCACTCGGGTGCCTAGCTCACCTATTAAAATTGTAGTGCTCAGATATTTTAGGCTGTCAAACAATCAAAACTTTAATGGCAAATGTAGTAAAAGTTGTCAAAACAGTAAAACACAGCCACATTTAACAAGCAGTGTTCAATGAAATATCAGCTGAAAAAAATTTCAAAGATAGGATTACATTGTTTCCAGAGAAGACAAGATGGGGGAGTCATCTATTTTGTCTTGAAAGTTTGTAGTCAAACAAAGCTGTCTTAATTGTAAACAAAAAGGTGCAGTCATATCCGCAGCCTGAAATGAAGAAGGAAGTTCTGGATGATGATGTTTTCTGGGCGAGAGTCGATAAAATGATACAACTCATGAACACAACTGTTCATTTGATTACAGCTTTAGAGTTAAATGAGCCTCAAGTTCATAAAATTGCCATGAAATTCAAGAAGTTGGAAGTAGTTCTCACTGAGAAATAACATCCTCTCCACTACAGTCTGCAGAAGAAAAGTCGAGCTTATCTAAATTCCAAGCTACGAAGGAAATGAGTGGGTCTTCTATCCACCTTGCAGTTAATCTTCATTCAGCAAAACAATGTAGTAACCTGAAGCCTATCAAGATTCTTGATGCAATAACCTTTGTTTGTGGCACAACAAAGAACAAGGGACTAAATGTTATTCAGGTTAGAGAGAACATGGCTGATTATAGGGACCAACAAGGAATTTGGTCCAGACAATTTATGTGGGAAGAAGTGGTTCCGCACCCTCAGAAAGATAAAAATCATGGTGTAAATCCTTTATTGTATTGGCACGGTTTAAGAGGAACTTGCAAATTGGCAGAAGTCACCATAAAAATTCTGGGTGCACCAGTTACATCTGCTGCTACAAAGCATTCTTTCAGCACTTTTGGATGGATGCACAGTAAAAAAGAAACAGACACACGTCAGGGAGAGCTCCCTATACCTGTAAGTTGATGAATAGAGCATGAACATGACCTAAGCCTGTTGACTCCAAAGAAAAACCCATACTGAACAGTCCAAGCTAAGACAAAATGAAAAGGAACCCAGTAGTCAGTGAGGAATCAGATTCAGGAGAATCTGAGGCAGAGTCAGAACTTCATGACTCTTCAACTTATGATGATCAAGAAACTGACAGAATATTTTTTTAATTTTTTTTGCAATACTACAGTATAAGTGAAAATACTACCTACAGGCTAGCTACTTAATATAAACTATACTTTATTTCAAAAATTAGTTTTCAACTTGAATGTTGTTTTCTTTCTTTTTTTATGTAATACCCCAAGAATTGACCTCTTTAAACACGTAAACAGTTATATTTACAGTCCAATTTATTTCCCCTAACAACTCTCTACTAACTCTCAGGCAGCTTTTTTAACTTACTTACCCAACCACTAAAGAAGCAGTGTTGAAAAACACCTTTCCAAACAAAAAATATCAGCTTGAAATTTTTTTATTAGCACCACTTATCAATTAATCTTTAAAACATTTTAACATGCCCCGACACATGAATTTTGGGAATTTGCCGAGGCATTTATTGTAGGCATTTGCCCCAACTTATAAATTCCCAAGCATTTTACATTACTACTTTCTCATTAGTTATGTGCTCTACCAATCTAATCCTCAGCATTCTTCTGTAGCACCCTATTTCAAAAGCTTCTATTCCCTTCTTGTCTCAACCATTTATCATCAATATTTTTTGCTTCCATACATGGCTACATGCCACAAAAATACTTTCTGAAAATACTTCCTAGCTTAAAAATCAATATTTGATGTTAACTAGTTTCTCTTCTTCAGAAATGCTTTTCTTACCACTGCCAGTCTACTTCGGGCATCACCTCTTATTTTGCTCCAAATAGGAGAACTCATTTACTAATTTTAGTGTTTTGCTATTTAATTTAATTCCTTCAGCATCATCTGATTTAATTCACCTATATCCCATTATCATCATTTTGCTTTTGCTGGTGTTTATCTTATATTCTCCTTTCACAGCACTGCCCATTCCATTCCACTGCTCTTCCAAGAATTACAATGTCGTCAGCAAACCTCAAGGTTTTTATTTTTTCTCCCTGAACTTTAATTCCTACTCCAAATTTTTCTTTAGTTTCGTTTACTGCTTGCTGAATGTACACATTGAATAACATTGGCAACAGGCTACAACCCTGTCACACTCACTTCTCATCCACTGCTTCCCTTCCATGCCCCTCGAATCTCGTATCTACTGTTTTGCTTCTGTAAAAGTTGTTTATAGCCTTCCACACTCCCTACATTTCACCCCTGTTACTTTCAGGATTGCAAAGATAGTATTCCAGTCAACAGTTTCAAAAGCTCTCTAAGGAAAGACAACTTCACGTTTATAGCATTTGAAAAATTAAACTATCTTTTAAGTTGTATGGTCAATATTGTCTTGCGCATTCCTACATTTCTTTGTAACCCAACTTTATCTTTCTTGAAGTCAGCTTCTGTCAGTTTTTTCATTCTTATGTAAAGAATTTATATAAGGATTTTCCAACTGATAGTTCAGTGATACTCCTGGGGCCTTGTTTTGACTTAGGTCTTTCAGTGCTCTGTCAAATTATTCATACCATTTCGTATCTCCTTCTCATCTTCATTGGTCTTTCAGTGCTCTGTCAAATTATTCATACCATTTCGTATCTCCTGTCTCATCTTCATTTACATCCTGTTCCATTTCCATAATATTGCCTTCAAGTTGATCTACTTGTACGGACCCTTTATGTACTCCTTTCTCCTCTTCTTTTCCACCTGAGCTCTTGATTTTAAAACAGTTGCCTCTCTTTTCTCCTTAGGCCTCTTCAATTTTCCTGTGGGCAGTATCTATCATTCTTCCTGTAGGCAGTATCTAGCATTCCATTAGTGAAATAAGCTTCTATATCATTATATTTATCCTACAGCTACTTCCGCCAAGCCATTTTGCACTTCCTGTCAATCTCATTTTTTAGACCTCTGCACTTCCTTTTGCCAGCTTCAGCCACAGCATTTTTATATTTTCTCCTTCAATCAATTAATTTCAATATCTCCTGTGTTATCCAATGATTTGGCCTTTTTATCTATTTGATCCTCTGCTGTCTTTACAATTTCATCTCTCAAAGCTACCCATTCATCTTCTACTGTATTCATTTCTCCTGTCCTAGTCAGTAGTTGCCCAGTGCTCATTCTGAAACTCGCAACAACCTCTGGTTCTTTCATCTTATCCAGGTCACATCATCTTAAATTTCTACCTTTCTGCAATGTCTTTAGTTTTATTTTAAGCTCATAACCAATAAATTGTGGTCAGAGCCCACATCTGCCCCTGGTAATGTATTACAATTTAAAATCTGGTTCCAAAACCTCTGTCTTACCATTATATAATAACCTGAAACCTTCTGATACCTCCAGGTCTCTTCCATGTATACAACCCCCGTTCATGATTCTGAAGACAGGTGTTAGCAATGATTAAATTATGCTCTGTGCAAAATTCTACCAGAGGACTTCCTCTTGCATTCTTTTCCCCAGTCCACATTCACCCATGTTTTTTTTCCTTTTCCTACTACCGAATTCCATCCCACATTACAACTGTTAACTTTTTGTTCTACCTGAATAATTTCTTTTATTTCATCATAAATTTCATCAATCTCTTCACCATCTACAGAGCTAATTGGCATATATACTTTTACTACTGTGGTGTCATGTCTTGGCAATGATACTGTGTTCACTGTGCTGTCCATAGTAGCTAACTTACATTAATATTTTCTTATTAATTATTAAACTTTCTCCTCTATTACCCAAGTTTGATTTTATATTTATAACCCTGTATTCACCTGACAAAAAGTCCTTTTCCTCCTGCCACTCAACTTCACTAATTCCCAGTATATCTAACGTTAACTTAGCAATTTCCCTTTCTAACAAATGGAAACTCCACGTAGGAATATCAACAATATTAGAAAAAGGATAGATTTCTACTCACTGTAAAGATGGCCCCTTGAGTTGCTGACTCTCACAATGGAAAGACTGTTACACGTTATAGCTTTCGGGCAATGTCTTCAGCAAAGAGAGCACACATATTCACACAAGCAAGCATACCTCAAGCACACATGACCGCTACCATCAGCAGCTCCAATCGGAACTCCGGTTGGAACTGCCAATGGTAGCAGTCATGTGCGTATGAGGTATACTTGCTTGTGTGAATGTGTGTGTTTTCTTTGCTGAAGAAGGCTTTGTCAGAAAGCTATGTGTAACAGTCTTTTCGTTGTGCCAATTGGCAATTCAATGCATCATCTTGGCAGTGAACAGCAATCAATTCTTCACCTAATATCATTTCCCTCTTTAAATTTTTTTAAACAATCTGCATATTTAATGCTCATATCCATATAACATCAGTTTTGTTTCTCCCGATGATGATATCCGACCTGGAGATCAAAACTGGGGATTATTTCATTTCCAGAACAGTTTACCCAAATGATGCCATCATCATTTACTCATACAGTATAGCTGCATGCCATCATAAAAAATTATGGCTGCAGTTTCTCCGTGCTTCCAGCTGATCGCAGGACCAGCACAGAAAAGCCGCTTTGGTTGTTGGTACAAGGCCAGATCAATCAATCATCCAGACTGTTGCCCCTGCAACTACTGGAAAGGCAGCTGCCCCAACTATCTCTTTACCTTTCAGATTCCATATTGTCAATACAAGCCCCTCCTTTCAATACATCACATAAAATATAATTATGTCCATAATACTATCAAAGGTTTGTGTAAAATTACAGGATGTCAGGATATTTTCTGGCTAGTTTTTGAATGCAAATATCACATAGTTCACTCTGTACCTGAGGTACTTGCTGCAAAACATGGGAATCATGAAAATCATTGCTACTAATAAATTCATGAATAGTGATTTTATATTTGTATCACAATTTTTTTTCCATTAGCTCTTCATTTACTCATCAAGACACATTTACTCATCAAGACAGGTCTCGTGTACCAATATATCTGTTACTGCACTTCAGTTTTTCCAATAATATTTTGATATAACCTTCAGTCTATCCATTCTTATTACAGAACCTGAATGTGTGGAAGATAATTATTCTGATTGAAAACTTCTTATCCTGGTTAATATTAACTGTGAAACATCAATACTCATTTCAAATCAGTTCTTCACACTTCCATCCTGTTTGGACATTATGACTACTGGGTGAAATGACCAGAACTTTGTATCAGTCCTCTGTGCAGAGGCAGGTGAACCGCCACTTCATATGCGGCGACGGCTACTTACGGTACGCCAGGCGTATAAAACTTTGTCCACACCATACACACCTGCATACCATACCGTTGCTCAGCCTCCTCTGGCACGGTTATTTCATAACCGGCAACGTGCGACGCAGCCCTATGGGATTCGCGCACAGGATTGCCTTGCTGCGATGTCTATGGCTGGTCTTCGTGTTTTACGTCGCGGTTGGAGCAGATCTCCACCTTGGCTCCCCCAGAGACCCAAACTTATTTTAGATTTGACTCGTTTTAAGGATGGCACGCCAGATTTTACATTCCAGTCACTGTTTTTTAACATTTTAGATGTGCATCACGGTTTCACCGTCGTTTACACTGATGGCTCCAAACAGGAGAATTTCCTTGGCTGTTCTGTGGTGTTCCCTGATCATGTTACCCGGATTCGCCTCCCTGCTGAATATACCGTTTTCGCAGCGGAGCTCCACGCGATCCTGAAGGCACTGGAGCAGATGAATCGTGTTCGGGGCGATCTATTTCTTCTCTGCTCCGATTCTCTTAGTGCCTTACAATCACTGCAGAACCTATACCCGACTGAGGAGATGGTCCAGCTGATACATGACCAACTGTACTTGCTCCAACAGCGGGGTAAAGAGGTATCCTTCTGCTGGGTGCCTGGTCATGTCGGCATATGGGGCAATGAACAGGCTGATCGGGCTGCCAAGGAGGCCTGCAGAGAGCAGGATGTGGTCCAGTGTCCTATCCCCTTGCAGTCAGTCATCGCTGCACTCCACAGGAAGTGCATGGAGTTGTGGGAGGACGAATGGCTGGCGGTGACGGCCAATAAACTGCGGTTGGTAAAGTCAACCACTCGGCCGTGGCGTTCCTCCTGCCGGTTGCTCAGGCGGGAAGAGGTGGCCCTCACACGTCTTCGGATCGGGCACTGTCCTCTGACGCATAGCTATTTATTACGGCGGGAGGGTCCTCCGTTTTGTGATGCTTGTGGTGTGCACATCTCTGTCCAGCACATTTTAACAGACTGCATTTTATACCGTGATGCAAGGGCAGAAGCACAAGTTGATGGGGATCTGCCTTGTGTTTTAGCTAACGATGAGACGTGTGTGTCTAGGGTTTTTAAGTTTTGTGATGTGTCTGGACTCTGGCCTAAACTTATTGCAGAGTGGCTGACTCCTCCCTTTTTTCCTTGCGGTCAGCCAGCCACTTCCATCTGCTACATTGTTTTAGCTCCCTCTACCATTTTCTTCCTGTGTTGTCCATGTTTTACTGCTGACGCCCTGCTTCATCCCACGCTTCAGTGTGGGTGAGCACATATTTTTCAATGATTGTTCCCCGTGTTTTATGTTCCGTTTTATGTAAATGTTCTGAGTTTTTGTTTTTTTTTCCTTGACACCCGTCTCACTATGATACTGAACGGGCGCTGAAGACCTTCCTGTCGTGCGCCCACAAAACCCCTCTACTACTACTACTACTACTACTACTACAGTCCTCGAAGAATGGTGTAATAACTGAGACAGTGAAGCATTACCTGCAAAATGCAGTATGGTTGCAAATCTTATCGAAGTACAGTTTTAATTTGCCCTAAAGGACCTGTTCTTTTAAATGGTTTGTGGAAGTAGTAATCCATCAATTTTGCAGTCTCCTACTTTCACAATCTGACTTAATCCATAAATATTTACAATGAAGCAGGCTGAAATATATAGTATTTCTAAGCCAGCAGATATGTTTAGCTAACATAAACACAAATGTGTTACTGAAACGTCCTGGGTGGAATACATTATCTCAAAAATTCCAAAGTCAGAGATGTATTACTATAAAATATTGGAAAGCACAGCAGATACTAAAATTTTATAATTATTACAAACATCATTTGATTAATGAGACAAAACTAGTGAAGAGAAGGTTCACTTACCAGTATGTATCCTTATATGTCTGACTAAGTTTGATCTTTGTACAAATTCTTTTGGGCAGTGAGGGCATTTATGTCTTGGACCATTGTGGATGAGAAGGTGTTCATTATAGCTGTCCTTTCGCTGTAAAAGCAGTAACAGTGCATTATACTTCTGCCAAAATCTCTAGAGAACAATACAGCAGCACTACTATGTTTACCGTAGCATAAAATAAATGACTGACATCAATTTGTATATGGCACAGTCAATGAAAAAGAGAAATAAAAAAAAAGTAAATAAACTGTTTGAAAATGTTATGAAAAGGATACGTTGCTACTCACCATGTACTGGAAATGTTGAGTTGCACACTGACACGACAGACAGACTACTAAACAAGTAAGCTTTGGTCAAATAACCTCCTCCTGAATTAGACAAAAAACATTTTTTCTAGTCTAATGTCTAATTCAGAAGAAGGCTTTTCGGCCAAAAGATTTCTTGTTTAGCAGTCTTTCTGCTGCGCCTGTCTGCAATGCAACATTTTCACTGTATGATAAGTAACAATCTATCCTTTTCATAATACTGTCATTTCATCCTGGATTTTCCACTGTTTACGTAAACTGTTTATTATTTCGAAAGTAATCACCCTAACTGTTAATACGTTTATCCCACTGTAAGACGTGATCATCAATTCCTTCACAAAAAACCATTTTTGGTTGCCTACAGAAGCATGACTGAACCCAGGTATGCACCTCTTCGTCTGAAGTAAATTGAAGAAGAGGTGCACGTCTCGGTACAATCATGGTTCTCCATGAAAAGCAACCATTTTCCCATGAAGACACTAACTGTCTTGTATCAGAGTGAAATACATATATTAACAGTTATGAGATTACTTTTGAAATACCAAACAGTTTGTTTACTTTTTTCCCCCACAAGTCTCATTTTCATCTGACTGCCCCTTATATTATAACATGTCTCAGTGTTGGAGGAGGTATATTTCAATTCCAGCAGTAGTGAAGAGCCCGTCCTACATTTGATATTTGGAGCTCTTATACAACATTTCCTGTCTGAATTTCCCATCAAAAGATTAATTGTCTATTCGTTTATTCAGGCTGTATACGGGGACAAGGAAAAAAATTCCCGGGAAGGGGGGGGGGGGGGGGGAGATGGGGGAGAGAAGTTTTGGAAAGACCTTTGATTTGCAGCAACATATACGGTGCATATTTTTGTATTACGAAAGCATAAATTCGAATTACACCAAATGCATTGCATTAGTTTCCGAAGCGTTGAAACTGAGATTTCGATGTCCTTTTATAATCCAATTATATCTCACCCCACATGATATTGCCAGCCGATGACAGCAGATATTCAGAGCATAGGACACCTGTTATAGTCAGCCAATAGCAAGATTACTGGTTACGTAGCGCGAACACACAAAGAATAAAGGTTAACGGTTTACATTACTATACATAGTACAGCTACAAGAAAAGCTAAGCTTCCACATATAATATTGGTCTCTAAGATTAACAAGCTATAACAGAAGCTAAGCTTTCACATGTAACATTGATCTTTTTTTGTGTGTGTAATACTTTAAGATACGTAACACAAATGTGCCAGTAAATTTAAAATTATGACATAAATGTCTGGTCTTGTGGGCTCAAAATTCTTGTAAGTGGCTGGTCCTCAAAGTGTTCAGTTTTAAATGCTCTGTGATTTAGAAATTCATCCTACTTTCTCACACGTAACATAATTCATCTTGCGTAAAAAGAAATTTATTTTGAAAGTAGCGCTTTTCAAACCACCGTTCCCAATACTATCTGGAGACTGTTAGAAATAGGTTCGATTTAGCAGTTGCCAGAGAGTGCCAGAAAACAGGCATTATTGCGCGTGCACAGCTGCATTGGTGTAGGAAGTCAGCGTGTTCCTAAGTATAAAGCACTAAGAGAGCTTACATTACACTATAAGAGAAACAGGGCATCAGAGGATACTCAGAGCATCGGAATTTCGTAAACCATACTAAAAATGCATAACGGCTTGAAGTGCACATTGTTTTTTTCCAGATTCACAATTAAGTAGGTCCCATCTGATATTAAGCTTTTCAGTGTGGTTTTTGGGATGTAAATTTTCTTGGAGTACCAGTATTGTATGATCTCATTTTTGGTTCTTTATTATAGTATAATGCCACATGCAGCAGAAGATGATAACATACACTTGAAATTCAGCGAACAGTTGGAACTACCCAATACTGTGGAATGAAACACTTCATTTCAAATAAAATGATTTCCTTAATAAAGCCAATTTTCTTTAGCAAACTTGCAAAATAACTTCACTGTTCTGCAAGGTGATTAATGCTTGTCTGCTAATAACTTAGAAATTCAATGAAATCGGAAAACTGAAACTAATAATATACTTCTGCCCTCCATAATTATGTGAATGTATTTTAATTCATTTGATAATTCCCGGCCACAGAAATCCATTTTGTTATCATTTGATGTGGGAGCTGTAAACGAAGAGAAGCAGCGAAATCACATAAACGCAAACACGGCTCACGTGGAGACTAACCCCCTCCCCACTACAACTCAGACAACCCTGTGCATGCGCGAATCTGGCAGCTAGGGCAGGCGAGAAAAATTTTTCTCATATGCTTCTGGCTGCTTGCTGCTACTGCCGATACAGCTAACAGCCACACTTCATGTAGCGGGAAGCGGGAGAAGGTACTGCTCATACGCTAGTCAACTGCGTGCGCGCATGAGCCCGCTGGCAACTGGTCGAACGAATCTAACGTGAACAGTTGTGAGGTCACGCTCATAGCAAGCAGTTTATTGTTATAAAGAATTACACAGTCTTCGCCCTATGACCTTTGACATATTTTTGCTATTTGCAAATGCTTGCGTGCACGGTGTTTTGCTTTTGTAAATGGTGCATTTCCTTTGCCATTAAAGTTTTTTTTTCCCTCTTGTTTATATTTTATTGCTGCAGCATCATTCTCCAGTAGCAGGATACAGTAACATTCTTTGCTAGAGATTCAATTCTTACCAGTCAAAATTACAAAAATTTAACTGATAGCTAAAATAATGAAAAATTCCTGGAATTCCAAAAAATTCCCGGGTTTTTCCCGATTTTCTCCCGGATGAAAAAATTCCCAGATTTACTGGTTGTCCCAGGTTGTATACACCCTGTTATTACTGCAGCTTTTTTGGCAGGTGAACTTTCTTTGTATGAATACAGCTTTTTATTCTTTACTTTTATCTTTCAAATTAGATACCGAGATCAAAACAAAGAATAAAAGTGCAAACACATGCCGAGGATTTAAGAGTAATGTGTATATACTGATTATTTGACTTAATTTCACAAGCATCAAATTCACAACAAAGCAGTAATGACATATACTTCATCTGAGGTATCCAACATTCTTCAAACAATCTCATCTTTTTGTAGAGTTTGAATAAAAATAGCCATATCTGTCAATCATCTACACAGATTCATCAACAACTGTGGGTAATAGATTTCAGAAAAAAATATACATTGAAAGTGGCAAGTGCAATAATATTATCAGCGGAAGTAAGAGAGATCACAGAATCCAAGATTTTCACTATGATAGCCCCTTCCCTCCAAAACCACCATCCCCGTTTCCTCCCACCTCCACCACCACCACCACGACGGCCATATTATCTGTTCTTCACTTGAGCAGGCTTTATGTGGTTGTGCATGAACTCCATTGTGTGTGTATGAACACAGAATGTGCCTGGTTTTTGACATCACTGATATATGTGTACGTCTTTGATCATATGTTTCTACCTAAACTGCAAGGTCTTCATCTAAATCTTCCTTTTAAAAAGAATCTTGAGACAATATTAGGAAGGCATTACTTCTGACTGGCACAATTAACGTCACTGTTTTAAAAGCATGTGCCAAAATTGGGAAAAGGTATGTTTTTGTGAAGACTGGTCACGGAGAATAAAGGAAACTTCTGTCCCACAGTAACAGCAGAACATAGTGGTAGAAATTGGAAGCAGACAGTATTCTGTTAGCAATTCCCAGATCCATGTTATTGTCTGAATCAACAAAGTTGCCTATATATTTACTATTTTTTACCATACTGACTTCTTAATTTCCACCATTAAAGTGGATTACTAACAGATTTTTAGTTGTTATCAAGCCAACTGCCTGTCCTATTGGCGATTAGTCTCAATTTGTGGAATTCTGCTTGTCAGAAGTCTATAGTACTTTATTTTTGGTTTCTAACTTCCCTTCATCACACCCCAAAAAGTAAAACCAAAAACACTGATATGTCCTAGTATGGCACTTTTTCATTACTGTTTCTGTAAGTTAACCCGTTACAATGATTAAGAGAAGCGGTGACAAGGAACTTCCTTCTTAGATTCCATTTATAATTTTAAATCATTGTGTCGAGGTGTGACATGCGACAGTAAAATGCAAAAACGTGCAAAATGAATAGCTGGGGGAGGAGAGAAGAGTGATGAACTGCGAAAATTAAAAAAGCGTTCATAAGGATCCCCCCCCCCCCATGCTGAAACTATTTTCTTGAATGAAGTGAACAAAACTTGAAAATCCATTTGAAAATGTGTCATTTACACTGATTTTTGACTATGTTACTCTACTTACGGTGAACTCCTTGCCACAATACTCGCACTTTGAGATACCAGAACCAGTATGCAGCTGCCGATGGCCATACATTCCAGATTTTGAGGCAAACCCCTTGCCACATTCAGCACAATGGTATGGACTTTCTCCTGAATGATCTACTTGGTAATGCAGTTTCCTGAAATATACAAAGACCATATAAAATCTAGCCAGTGACAAATTACAGTGACTTGAACAAGGAAAAAAAATGTAGGTGTGTATCGGTGCAGAATAGTATCTAAATAATTAGGTTCAATTTTCAACATAACTTAATGTAGAATAGGGGATCCTTCTTACTTGTTACAATAATGTCAACTGAACTTGCCATGTATAAGTAGACAAAGAAATTGGATCGTGAGATAGATAGGTAGGTCATTGTTAGTATTAAAAATGATAGGTGGCAATGATTTACTGATGGAAAATTATGAAATTTATTGTCAAAAAGAGTATACTAACTCAAGACTCAAACCCATTACCTTGTAGTTTGTGCGCGATGCCATCATCATTTGTAATACCTAATAGGGTCTAGTCAAAGTATTAATCCAGCACACAATTTAACTACATATTCTATGCACTACATTAGAGTGTGAGATTCTTTCGAGCTGGAAGTCACTACATATCACGGGAACAGACGCCGGGGAAAGGTAAAAGAATGACGCAAAAGCAACAGGTGAGAATAAAAGTTCTGTAGCGGTGATAATGAACTGCAGGCTACTAACAAAGATGAAGGTTGAAACTTAAAGATCACAATGTGTAAAAGGAAATCACAGTCAATAAAAAAATGAAAGAGACTAGGGAGAGTCACTGACAGATGATATAATATTTTCAGAAATTGCAGCTATTTGGGCAAGCATCAACTCAGCAAAATAAATAACAACAATGGAAATTCATAGCTGGAGAAATATGTAAAATAAAGGAAAGGCAACCACTCCCCTATAGCGGATTGGTGCATGGAGCACAGAAACACATAACAGGAAACAGCATTCACACTAGCTTTTGTGCATTAGCTCTTTTTCTAGCATAGTACACAATTGACAAACACAACCACATAGACATTCAAATGCACACTGTCATGGCCATGTTAAGACAAAGTGCTACTGCTTGAAAGCTAGTGTGAATGCTGTTTTCTGTTATGAGTTTCTGTGCTCCAAACATAGATCTGCTACAGGTGAGTGGTTGCCTTTCCCTTATTCTGTGTGTTAACAAAGTTAGTAATATCAAAATGGACAACAATGGGTATTCTGAAAAGACAGTGTATCAAATTTTAAATACACTCCTGCTCATACTCAAATTCTGCATTCATCAAAACAAGAGTACTGGGAATAATTCACATTGCATTTGAGACACTCATCAATTGGCAGGCACATGAACTAGACTGGGGGTTGTTTTGGATGGAGTGGGTGAGGAGAGGAAGGAGATGGAAAGAAGGTGAGGAGAAAGAAAGAGGGTTGGGAGGGATGGCAGGGAGGGAAAGGCAGCAAGTAGGACTATGCCACATGTGAGTTAACTTTGGTGCAGATGCAGGGAGTGGCCTGTGGTACACAATGATATGGAATGATTTGGGATGAACAGACAGAACAAAAGAAAAGGAGGACAGTGGAGAGGATGGTTGAGAGTGTAAAATGAGAAATTGAAGAAGTGGGGGTGGGGCATAGGAACAGGGGTAGAATTCAATGTGGAAAAGGGACTAGTAAAGATTGATGCCAGGAAGCAGGAAGATTGCCAGAGTGAAGGAAATGTTGTAAGGACAATTCTCGTCTATGTAGTTCAGAGGAACTGGTACTGGTGGAAGGAGGGGTCGGGGAGAGGGGGAAAGTAGGACTGATGGTACTATTTATGAAGCAGCTACTGAGGTCAAGCATGTTGTGAACATTAGTGTATTCCACTACTGTGCTGTCAACTTTGCTCCTGGCCTTTCAAATGACCTGATCACATGAAGCCATGAGAAAAAAAATAATAATAATAATTCAGCTGATATGACTGCTTTGACTGGTGTGGTAGGCCTGCCTCTGATATGACTGGATATGCCTGTGATGGGACTACAGTAGGACTTGCTGGTGTGTGCAAAAGGTAGGTCTTGCACCTGGTTCTAAAACAAGGATATGATCCATATAGCAAAGAGATTGGGAATAGATGTGGCATACAGATGGGCTACAATATTCCTGAAACTGGGTGGGGAGTGGAACACCACTTTGGAGGGAGTGGGGAGGGTATGACAATAGATAGTTGACACCCTGGAGGAGGATGTGGTAATGAGGGGAGGTGGGGTTTGGGAGGCAGTGCTCATTTGCAAATGTTAACGTAACAGTGCTCGGACGGTTACGGGAAAATGTGGAAATGGACAAGAGATCTGTTTGCAGATTACATTTGGAAGGAAATGACTGGCTACAATGGGCTCAGCAAGATCATCATATTGGGCCAGACACTACAGAACAAACATTTTAGGCTGGGGGGTATTGTGCACATCAAGATGGAAGTGGTGTTTATCATTTGTAAATTTTATAGGGGCGTGAGTTTTTGGGAAGTTGTTGGAGAGGTGGCGGTCAACATATAAAAATGTGATACACTGGGTTATGGAGGAGCAGGTGAAGTGGCTAAGAGAGAAAGTACTGATGCTATGGAAGAATGAGCACAGAGGGTCTTGATTATAATGGTATTATGATGACATTAAAGAGACAACTGGTTTAGGATATTGCGTTATCAGGAAGTTCTCCTCATGCTATCTGTTCCCTTGCTCTTCTTCTGAAGTTTACCTCATTTTCTAGGGAAACACAGAACTGTTAGTGATCATGGGAATAAAGGATGGATAACAAAAGGTTTCACACAAGAAGAGAGTCAACAACAAAGGACAGACTAAGGTAATAGGCATATCCAGTACTGTATTGATGGCAGTGGTGGATACATATGGGCACCCCCTTATATTGGTACATATTGGCTTGTCGCTTTCATAGTAGGTATTTGTTCACACTCCATAAAAGTCCAAAAGTGAATATTCTGGCAGGGAATGTTCTTGAAACAACTGAGTGTCATATATAAGGCAAGCAGAGTAGTCAGTTTGAAAGCAACAATCGTCGTGATAACAAGTTAAAATTTGCAATTATTGGCTATTACCACAGACTTCAGTCTGGGTTGTGCTTAGTGATATTAGAAATAGGTGGAGTATGACTGTGTGTTTTAGTGCCAAGTGTACTAGTTTTGCGTTTTTTCAGAGCAAATAACTTATTTATTCGAGAATAATTGGCATCTAATTTACCTATGTCGTAACAATATAATAAAATGTATCGTTACGTAATAAGAAAAAGAAATGTAGAAACATGTGAAGATTCTGGTCACCATTCAGCTGCAAAAACCACCACCAGATGAACAGGCAGAACTCAGCACTTCCACAACGAAGTTCGTCAACTGATTCCTTTATTCCCACAAATATTGGCAATTATTTGGATATATTAGCATCAGGAAATATTAGTGATGATATGAAACACAAGCTTCTCACAGCTCCAAGGAAACCTGAAAAAGGTTATATCTTTCCTACTTCCAAGCACAACAGGAGGGGACACGTTGAACGCAGACTAGTGCATGATAATCACTTTGAACAGAATCCATGGCTGTTGCTCTCAAGTCAAAAATGCACTTCTTTACATCAACTGTTCACTTTTTGTGAATAATAAAATGGTTGTCCTAGATCTGACTGTCCTACTTTGCACACGCTGTACAAAATACTTGCTTGTCTACCTGCATCTATTGCTACAACAGAAAGAAGTTTTCCAGCATTGTGGCATACAATGGCTGAGGTCGACAATGAAGGAGGATCGACTTAATAACTTAGCTTTGTTGAACACTCACCCTGACCCATTGGCTCCCTTGGGTTGGTAGGTGGAGCTCTCCTTGCTGCTGTGCAGTCAACTGATCAGTTGACTGCACAGCAGCAAGGAGAGCTCCACCTACCAACCCAAGGGAGCCAATGGGTCTGATGATGGTTTTATAGAAAAAACCGAAACCGGTTACTCATTAAAACAGACATAACGTGATCAAGACTGAACTTTAATCTAAATATAACAATTAATTGATCACTGTATTCCAAAAATGTTTACCAAAACTCACCCTGACATAGATTGTCCTATTGATGACGTAATTAACCAATTTGCCACGAAGAATAGGTGTATAGAACTCATCATTTAAGGAAGAGAACCATGACTGTAACATTTTTATATCATAAGATGGCATTGTCTTATATAAGTATATAATCAGCTTAAATAAAACTTTCTTAAAACTTTGCATGTGACTTGATTATGTTTTGTTACGGTAAAAGCAAAGGTAGCTCAAGATACCTTTAGTGCCCCCTCCTTGAGGTTTTTCTGTAACCACCACTGATTTATGCAAAAGTGCATTTGAGAAATAATTAAAATTTTGATCAACACTGTTTGCTTAGTAATGACTTCCAAGTGTTTCTTACAGATGTTTTCTGTAAATACTGTAAAATAAGGTTTCCATGAGAGACTTTTTTCTCTACCATGATCTAAACGTAACTGCTTTGCATGTTTCACTGTCAACTCTTGACAACATACAGACAGTGCCTTTGCTCTCACTTTTACATCTTCTATCACCAAAGGTATTCAGGTCTAAATTGTCAATAGCTATTTTACTACCTATATCTACGTACATACTCTGCAAGCTAAAGTATGATGACTACTAGTCATTTCATTTTCTGATCCACTTACAAAAAGGGTGAGGGAACTATGTTCTTAAATTTCATCTGGAACATTATTATGGAAAATAATCCAAAGCCATACACCAATAACTCTAGCTCTCCTCCAACAGTACTATCTGACGGGAAATCAATATTAAAGAAAAATGAATCTTGCATGAAGTGAGCATTAGACTACTAATGCTTTCAAACTGTTTGACAGAACTTAATATTCTTTCGGCTGGTAGCCTGTAAAATATTATATTCCAGCTTCCTTTTCATTTTGCTTCACTGATACTAAAGTGTCAGTTTTGTTTCTAAATGAATGTTTTGATGAATTACACACTGATCCGCACAAGATGTAATAGCCTGCTGCGCTGGCAATTTCTAACACCTATTCTGCAGCATTTTTGTTTGAAAAAACTTACCCAATGAAAACAATCACATTACTGGGACAGAATGGATACTGTCTTTGTCAAAATGAATGTAACTAGTAATGAGCTACACAAATAGCCTTTAACCAGAAATGTCCAGATGCATATCAAGTTACATATGATCTCTATAACAACAAAGCTCAACATGTGGATGGAAGAAGAAACAGTTCATTCATTGTTTTGTGGCTAGGTATGATCACAGACTTACATTACCAACATCGATACACAAGCACCAATTATGTGAAACTTTGTTTGTTCTATTCATTTAGAAAACTGAAAATGCTGTATGTAGTAGACACCTGTTTGACATCTAATTTCTTGACTTCTGGAAAATCTTTGATACTTTTATGAATAGTTTCCCACTAAACAAAACAGCAACACAAATATTCTTAGGTATCAATCATGGCTTTGTTGTAGGGACAATCCTGCCTTTATGTTTTTAGAGAAACCATGGAAAGTCTAAATCCAAATGGCCCATTCCCCAAACTCCAATTTAAGCACTGTGTCATCTATGCCAGTGGCAAAATTAGAGGAATTTAGGTTCATATCCCTAAAACTGACAAAGGGCATACGTATAACGTAAACGGCTAGATAAAAAAAAAAAAAAATATCTACTCACCTAGTGGCAGGAGGAGAACACACACACACACACACACACACACACACACACACACACACACACAGAAAGGTTTAACTTTTACAAGCATTCAGAGCTAGTGGCTCCCTCTCCTCCTCCGAGGAAAGGAGTTGAAGGAGAAGGAAGAGAGGTGAACGGAAAGGACTGGAGAGGTTTAGGTTTAGGAAAGGGGGTACAGTTCAGAAAAGTCACCCAGAACCTGGATCAGTGGAGACTTAATGGACGGAATGAGAAAGAAAAGTTTTTCTTCTCATCCCATCCAGTAAGTCTCCCCCAACCTGGCATTCTAGGTGAGTTTCCTGAATGGTACCCCCTTTGCTAAACCTCTCCAATCCTTTCCCTTCACCCTTTTTCATTCCCCTTTAATTCTCATGCCATAAGAAGGAACCACTGGCTCCGAAAGCTTGCAAAAGTTAAACCTTTTTGTGTGTATGTGCGTTCTCCTGCCACCGCTTGATGAGTAGATTTTTTATCTATATATTTACATTATATTGTCACTAATCAATTATTTTCTTTGTTATATTAGCCCAAAGGACATACACAGTGTTATAAGATATTGTAACTTACCTTTCATCTTTAGAATCAAAGCGTTGTTGACAAATACGACACCGGAATCCAACTTTAGACTGAGCACTGTGCTTCATACGGAAGTGAATAGCGTAAGCTCGTTTGCTCCACAGTACTTTTCCACACAAGCCACAATCTCTTCTCCTCTCCTCTGAATGTACATTCTGCAACAATATCATCATTTTCAGCAAAAGTTGGAATGTTCTGAAATTACACTAAAAACTGTTACTCTTTTATTATGACAATTACCAACTACTAGCTGATGATAAACCACTTCACTATGGTTTTAGTTTTCTGTCAGTAGTTTTATAAATGTAATAATGGACAAAAACATTGGAGCGAAAGAGACTTCTTTGCTCTTTTTTTTTATTCGGACAAATATCTTACATATAAAGTAAATCGTTAAATTACATTCTTATATACCTATATTTCAGGTCTGATTGTGTGGCGCGTACACATATATACTCTCTGCTTGTCCAACACGTGAAAACCCATTGTAGAGCTGACCATGTGAGAAACAGGCTTCCTCCAAATTACCTCTGCAGTGGTGAAATATTTGGCCCTGAGCCTTATTATTATTAATTGCTGGTTTCACAGGAAATTTTACTCTTTTCTAAGAAAATGGCATACGAGTTACCAATGGGATTCTTGACGTGAACACTGATTTTCCTTTTTGTTTACCAGTTAAAATCATTGCTTCAATAATATTATGAAATAGTTGTTTGACACACATTGTTGTGCCATTACATAATTTGGGTACGTTAATATTTCATAATAGTGTTGCAGAGATACTGGGTCACAGGTAGGCACAACAAAATGATTCTCACAATTATAGCTTTCGGTCATTAAGGCCTTTGTCAACAAAAGACAGAAACAAAAGCACACACATGCGCATGCCCCCCCTCCCCCTTCTCGACACACACACACACACACACACACACACACACACACAAACACACACACAACTGCAACTCACACAACTGCAATCTCAAGCAACTGAAACCACACTGCGAGCAGCAGCACCAGTGCATGAAGGTAGTGATGGCTGGGTGAGGGTAAAGAAGTGGCTGGAGCGGGAGGGCGAGGGATAATATGGTGGGTGTGGCAGACAGCGAAGCGCTGCAGGTTAGACTGAGGATAGGGGAGATGCGCGGTTGGGGTGGGGAGGGGGGGGGAGTAGAGGAAAAGGAGAGAATTAAAGAGACTGGGTGTGGTGATGGAATGACGGCTGTGTAATGCTGGAATGGGAACAGGGAAGAGGATGGATGGGTGAGGACAGTGACCAATGGAAGATTGAGGCCAGGAGGGCTACGGGAACGTAGGATGTATTGCAGGGAAGTCCCCATCTGCACAATTCAGAAAAGCTGGTGTTGGTGGGAAGGATCCATATGGTACAGGCTGTGAGGCAGTCAATGAAATGAAGGATATCATGTTTGGCAGCATGTTCAGCAACAGGATGGTACACTTGTTACTTGGCCACAGTTTGTCGGTGGTCAGTCATGCGGACAGACTGCTTACTGGTTGTCATGTCTACATAGAATGCAGCACAGTGGTTGCAGCTTAGCTTGTAGACTACACAGGTACAGGTACATCTACATCTACATTTACACTCCGCAAGCCACCCAACGGTGTGTGGTGGAGGTAGCCCTGCCTTTGATGGGAGAGGTGATGTTAGTGACCGGACTGGAGTAGGTGTAATCTTCTGCAGTGTCAAACAGATCTGAGTTGTTTAGTATTTTGGTCTTCACTGTATCATCCTCCATTTCATTGTCTTTGCTGGCAGAGTGTCTGGACAAGATGACTTCAGTAAGTTTCTGCTTTCATTTTCAAACAAATTTATTAGGATTTCTGGCATGTCAGTAGACAGAATTTTACTTCATGCATGGTTCTCATTATGCTAATATTGGCTTCATTCATTGTTTGTGAGGCTTGGGCTACGTTCAAATTTGCAGGGATGCTCTCTGCTTTTAATGAATCACAGCAGGTTCTTTCCCATCCTCCACAACTTTGCTTCAAACATACCTAATCTAAAGTGTCTTGTGCACTACTTGTCAACTTCGTACGTTGATGCTCAACATTTTCAGTGGTGGAGATGAAATTTTCACACTGACCACACAAGATAATCTGAATTCTGTTTCTTGCCACTCTCACTAGACAGAGAAATACCTGCCTATCCTTCTTTATACTCCTATTTACAACCTTACTGAGTGATGCTGCAATGATTTTAACATCACTGATTCACTGTTCAAGTCAAAAAATTTATGCATACTGGTATAGTCTGTCTGTAAACTCAAGAGCGAGCAGCGCTTTTGGTGGGGGAAGTGGCTTTTCCCGGATGAAGGCTGCCACCGGCCTACAGGGGCACTCAAAATCTGTTGCCCGTTACCTGTCTAGAGGTGCAGTGATATACGTCGTTTCTGTTCGTATGATCTTAGTTGCCAGTGTCAGTGAGTTAACTTTGTATACTTACTGATATACTTCGATTTCCGAAGTGATGGATAATCGCCTAGCATTGCAAGAAAATGTGCAGAATACGAGGAAGAGGAGGTACTTGCGGAGTAACGAGCGTTCGATCGTCTCTAACGTTATTACAGCGTGTGTTAAAGAGGCGACCCAGAAAGAACTGTTGGCTAATATTACCAGTCCCAGTCAAAAGGCTGCAATTTATTCAAACATCAGCCGCGTCCAATAGGACACATAAGGAAGGAACGCGAAAATAAGCCGCATGGTTTAGTGGAATTGCCACGAAGGAATACTAATAATCTTGGGAGGAAACTGATCGTTATACACAGTTTCTAAATGACGTAAAACCTTTGATGCTTATGGAACACTAAATCTCTATCTCAGTCACTCTTCACCTGATTCTGAGACATATTGCTTGAAATTTGTGCGCAATAGCTATTCTAAACACTGCTGAAATTTTCTTCGAAACATGTACATGGATTCTGGAATTCAAAAAGCTTGACATACGAGATGCGTTCACGTATTAATTTTTATTTTTTTGGTAAGAACATTATTTGTTAATCTACAGCAATGTTATCCTCTTCAAAATTCCTTAGGAACTGTTTCTTCGGGGTAGTTTATAGGTCTCTTAACAGTGCATTTTTAATCTCATCCATGCTTGTAAAACCGCTGTCCTTTAAGGCCTGCTTTCAAATGTTAATACCACTTGTATGCTCTTGGTTCATTTATAACAGGCTCACCAAAAGCAATATTTAACATTTCTAAAAATTTCATACACTTCATTCCATTCCTATAACAAAATTTAATACAGATTCTCTAATCTATTTTTATACAAAACAAATAATCGTTGATGCTACCAAAACACTTGTAACCTTTTTGACAGCTGACAGCAGAGTAAATACCCAATATGCATAACATTGTACACATACTTTTGAGACATGTTTACGTAGACAGTGACAATAAGTAGTGCAAATCGGACTAATACAACACACAAAATTATTAATTTCTGCTTACTTTTTAAACACTCTTCGTGTTGCAAGAAATGTTAAGTTTCAATGCAGTTCTTCATAGAAAACATCTACCTTTTAGTAGAAACACAAAGTAAAAAAGCCTCAAATTCTCCAGATTGATTGCATTATATGGGGTTCATTTTACGAATAACAATAGAGGAACATACAATACATTCACATGAACAGGCATTCGGTTCTATGTTTGTAGTATAATCCTGACTTCCATTCTTATCTTAATATTATTTACTTTATAATATTGTGTTTTGGAAGAAGGTATAGTTTTTTGTACTCCATATGGTCTCAACGCATTTGTCTAAAAATGAACGCGGCTGAGACGTATCTGTACACGGCGTCGCCACAGATTTAAATTGCGCGCCGCGGCAGGGCTGGTACTGCGTTGTGAAATGGCCTGTAGAAGCGCCTTGTGACATAGCTGGGTTGGCAGAGTGGGGACTCTGCTAGCTCGCTCTTCAGTTTACCGACAGACTATAACAAGGAGATCTAATATATTATTTTCATGGGTTGGTTCTCTGATTAGTTGCTCAAGATAATTTTTGGATAAAGCATTTAGAAAATTTCACTTAACTCCCTATCCCTATTACCCCTCCTTGTCCTTTTGAGTCTCCCAGTCTATAGCTGGCAAGTTGACGTCTCAAACTAGTGCTGTAAAATGGTCGGGAAATTTACACAAAATTCTCTCCAAGTTTCCTCTCAAATGTTCTGTCTCTACTGCTGCTAATGTAGGGGGTTTATAAAAGCATCTGATGACCATGTTTGATCCATTCATCTACACCCATATTATTTCACATTTGTAACCAGTACTAACCTTACTATGTATCATAATCATATATTTTTATGGCTATAAACACACATTCACAACCAGCTTTCAACCAACCTATGAGATAAAACATTCCAATCAGAATTTTGAATTTCAGTACCCTTAATGTCTGGTTTCAGCCAGCTTTCTACCCTAGTATCATGAGAGCACTGTTACTGTTTTTAAGCGAGACTAATTCTGGGACCTTTCCATAGGCATCCCTTCAGTTAACTTCTATTACATTAACATTTTCATTCTCCTATTTGCTATTTCCCCCCCCCCCCCCCCCCCCCCATGAACCATGGACCTTGCCGTTGGTGGGGAGGCTTGCGTGCCTCAATGATACAGATAGCCCTACCGTAGGTGCAACCACAACGGAGGGGTAACTGTTGAGAGGCCAGACAAATGTGTGGTTCCTGAAGAGGGGCAGCAGCATTTTCAGTAGTTGCAGGGGCAACAGTCTGGATGATTGACTGATCTGGCTTTGTAACACTAACCAAAACAGCCTTGCTGTGCTGGTACTGCAAACGGCTGAAAGCAAGAGGAAACTACAGCCGTAATTTTTCCTGAGGGCATGCAGCTTTACTGTATGGTTAAATGATGATGGCGTCCTCTTGGGTAAAATATTCCGGAGGTAAAATAATCCCCCATTCGGATCTCCGGGCGGGGACTACTCAAGAGGACGTCGTCATCAGGAGAAAGAAAACTGGCGTTCTACGGATCGGAGCATGGAATGTCAGATCCCTTAATCGGGCAGGTAGGTAAGAAAATTTAAAAAGGGAAATGGATAGGTTAAAGTTAGATATAGTGGGAATTAGTGAAGTTCGGTGGCAGGAGGAACAAGACTTCTGGTCAGGTGAATACAGGGTTATAGATACAAAATCAAATAGGGGTAATGCAAGAGTAGGTTTAATAATGAATAAAAAAATAGGAGTGCGGGTAAGCTACTACAAACAGCATAGTGAATATATTATTGTGGCCAAGATAGACACGAAGCCCACACCTACTACAGTAGTACAAGTTTATATGCCAACTAGATCTGCAGATGATGAAGAAATTGAAGAAATGTATGATGAGGTAAAAGAAATTATTCAGGTAGTGAAGGGAGACGAAAATTTAATAGTCATGGGTGACTGGAATTCGAGAGTAGGAAAAGGGAGAGAAGGAAACTTAGTAGGTGAATATGGATTGGGGGTAAGAAATGAAAGAGGAAGCCACCCAGTGGAATTCTGCACAGAGCATAACTTAATCATAGCTAACACTTGGTTGAAGAACCATAAAAGAAGGTTGTATACATGGAAGAATCCTGGAGATACTAAAAGGTTTCAGATAGATTATATAATGGTAAGACAGAGATTTAGGAACCAGGTTTTAAATTGTAAGACATTTCCAGGGGCAGATGTGGACTCTGACCACAATCTATTGGTTATGAACTGTAGATTAAAACTGAAGAAATTGCGAAAAGGTGGGAATTTAAGGAGATGGGACCTGGATAAACTGAAAGAACCAGAGGTTGTACATAGTTTCAGGGAGAGCATAAGGGAACAATTGACAGGAATGGGGGATGAAGTAATGAAGGCAGCAGAGGATCAAGTAGGTAAAAAGAAGAGGGCTAGTAGAAATCCTTGGGTAACAGAAAAAAATATTGAATTTAATTGATGAAAGGAGAAAACATAAAAATGCAGTAAATGAAGCAGGCAAAAAGGAAAACAAACGTCTCAAAAATGAGATCGACAGGAAGTGCAAAATGGATAAGCAGGCATGGCTAGAGGACAAATGCAAGGATGTAGAGGCTTATCTCACTAGGGGTAAGACAGATACTGCCTACAGGAAAATTAAAGAGACCTTTGGAGAAAAGAGAGACACTTGTATGAATATCAAGAGCTCCGATGGAAACCCAGTTCTAAGCAAAGAAGGGAAAGCAGAAAGGTGGAAGGAGTATATAGAGGGTCTATACAAGGGCAATGTACTTGAGGACAATATTATGGAAATGGAAGAGGATGTAGATGAAGATGAAATGGGAGATGTGATACTGCATGAAGAGTTTGACAGAGCACTGAAAGACCTGAGTCGAAACAAGGCCCCGGGACTAGACAACATTCCATTAGAACTACTGACGGCCTTGGGAGAGCCAATCCTGACAAAACTCCACCATCTGGTGAGCAAGATGTATGAGCCAGGCGAAATGCCCTCAGACTTCAAGAAGAATATAATAATTCCAATCCCTAAGAAAGCAGGTGTTGACAGATGTGAAAATTACCGAATTATCAGTTTAATAAGTCACAGCTGCAAAATACAGACACGAATTCTGTTCAGTCATATGGAGAAACCGGTAGAAGTCGACATCGGGGAAGATCAGTTTGGATTCCGTAGAAATGTTGGAATATGTGAGGCAATACTGACCTTATGACTTATCTTGTTGTTGTGGTTGTCTTCAGTCCTGAGACTGGTTTGATGCAGCTCTCCATACTACTCTATCCTGTGCAAGCTTCTTCATCTCCCAGTACCTACTGCAACCTACATCCTTCTGAATCTGCTTAGTGTATTCATCTCTTGGTCTCCCTCTACGATTTTTACCCTCCACGCTGCCTCCAATGCTAATTTGGTGATCCCTTGATGCCTCAGAACATGTCCTACCAACTGGTCCCTTCTTCTTGTCAAGTTGTGCCACAAACTCCTCCCCAATTCTGTTCAATACCACCTCATTAGTTATGTGATCTACCCATCTAATCTTCAGCATTCTTCTGTAGCACCACATTTCGAAAGCTTCTATTCTCTTCTTGTCCAAACTATTTATCGTCCATGTTTCACTTCCATACATGGCTAAACTCCATACAAATACTTTCAGAAACGACTTCCTGACACTTAAATCTATACTCGATGTTAACAAATTTCTCTTCTTCAGAAACGCTTTCCTTGCCACTGCCAGTCTACATTTTATATCCTCTCTACTTCAACCATCATCAGTTATTTTGCTCGCCAAATAGCAAAACTCCTTCACTCACTGTCTCATTTCCTAATCTAATTCCCTCAGCATCACCCGACTTAATTTGACTACATTCCATTATCCTTGTTTTGCTTTTGTTGATGTTCATCTTATACCCTCCTTATACCCACGACTTATCTTAGAAGAAAGATTAAGGAAAGGCAAACCTACATTTCTAGCATTTGTAGACTTAGAGAAAGCTTTTGACAATGTTGACTGGAATACTCTCTTTCAAATTCTAAAGGTGGCAGGGGTAAAATACAGGGAGCGAAAGGCTATTTACAATTTGTACAGATACCAAATGGCAGTTATAAGAGTCGAGGGACATGAAAGGGAAGCAGTGGTTGGGAAGGGAGTGAGACAGGGTTGTAGCCTCTCCCCGATGCTATTCAATCTGTATATTGAGCAAGCAGCAAAGGAAACAAAAGAAAAGTTCGGAGTAGGTATTAAAATCCATGGAGAAGAAATATAACTTTGAGGTTCGCCGATGACATTGTAATACTGTCAGAGACAGCAAAGGACTTGGAAGAACGGAATGGACAGTGTCTTGAAAGGAGGGTACAAGATAAACATCAACAAAAGCAAAATGAGGATAATGGAATGTAGTCCAATTAAGTCGGGTGATGCTGAGGGAATTAGATTAGGAAATGAGAGACTTCAAGTAGTAAAGGAGTTTTGCTATTTGGGGAGCAAAATAACTGATGATGGTCGAAGTAGAGAGGATATAAAATGTAGACTGGCAATGGCAAGGAAAGTGTTTCTGAAGAAGAGAAATTTGTTAACATCGAGTATAGATTTAAGTGTCAGGAAGTCGTTTCTGAAAGTATTTGTATGGAGTGTAGCCATGTATGGAAGTGAAACATGGACGATAAATAGTTTGGACAAGAAGAGAATAGAAGCTTTCGAAATGTGGTGCTACAGAAGAATGTTGAAGATTAGGTGGGTAGATCACATAACTAATGAGGAGGTATTGAATAGAATTGGGGAGAAGAGGAATTTGTGACACAACTTGACTAGGCGAAGGGATCGGTTGGTAGGACATGTTCTGAGGCATCAAGGGATCACAAATTTAGCACTGGAGGGCAGCTGGGAGGGTAAAAATCATAGAGGGAGACCAAGAGATGAATACACTGAGCAGATTCAGAAGTATGTAGGCTGCAGTAGGTACTGAGAGATGAAGAAGCTTGCACAGGATGGAGTAGCATGGAGAGCTGCATCAAATCAGTCTCAGGACTGAAGAGCACAACAACAACAACAACAACAACAACACCGGAAGGTGTGTCATTTCCTGACTTAAGGACTGGGATAATAATATGTTCCCCCGTCATGTGGAGAATTCATATCTGTGCCAGATGGAACACATTGAAAAGAAAATATTTATGTTCTGTAATCAGGTTTTGGATCATTTGATTAATGGTCAAGTTAGGGCCTGAGACGACGACGTGGGACAAGATGAAGGCACAAAGCCATTTCATTTCTGCAAATGGTTTGTTATACAGCTCTAATAGCGTTCAGTGAAGAGCAGAAAGGGGTCTTCCGTCCTTTGTTCATGTGCCTGGAAGGTGGAAGGGAAAGAGACTATCACTGATGGCATCACAAAGTGGAACAAACTGATCCACAAGATGAGATGAATCAGTGAAAATAATACTACGATGCAAAAGGTTTAAAACTGTCATCAACTGCTGGTGGTCAAGCTACACATGAAAATTCGCCTCTACCTGAATAGAGAGGACACACTTTTCAAGAGAGGAGATGTTCCCAGCATTCTTTCTTTTCACGTTTGATTAATAAACGCACCCTTGTACACAGCTTTTTGAAGATTATGAGACTGACCATAAAGGGTGTCATTTGAATCATTGAAGAGCTCACCAGCAGTCACTGCCAAATCCTCAACCTAACAGAGAATCAGCCATCAGCAATTAAGGCCCTTATAGAAGGATTACTACATCAGCAGAATTGGTAACTGTAACTATTAGACCATGAAGAACATCAACAATAGGTTCAGACAGAGGAACTCAAAAGTGACATTTGAAGTATACAGGACCTGTCCAGAAAGTAATGCATCACTTTTTTTATCATATACGTTCAACAACTTAAAATAGTTTGAAGCATGACCCTTCTTCCTCAGCACATTTTTGCCAGCATGATTTCCATACGTCATAAGCCTTCCAGATCTTCCCAATTGGGATGCACTTCATGGAAGCCATCGTGTAGCTTGTACATTGTTCATCAATTCGATATGCTTTCCTTTGAGATCCCTTTTCAGCCTAGGAAACAAAAAAAATGTCTCCTGGGGCCACATTGGGACTGTAGGGCATCTGCTGCACGTTGTCACACTGATACAGGTCAGGTAAGCTGTGACAACAATGGCAGTGTGGGCCGGCATGTGATGCAGTTTCCATGAAGTGTGGAACTCCTTTCAAACTTGGGCGACCCTGTGATTCAGTCTCTGGAGCAGTGACATAAAACTGAGCCTAGGCGATATGGCCAGCATCGACTTCGCCCTGGACTTGCTCATGCAAACCTCCCTCTGGCGCAGTGAAGACGTGATATGCCATTCCGCACTCTGCCTCTTTGACTTCAGATTATACTGAACAATTCACGAGTCATCTCCAGTGATCATGTGTCCTGGAAACTGGGATCATTTTCAGAGAGTTGTTCGTGTACTGCACACACTTTTGTTTCTGTACATCAGTCAAAACTCTGGGCACAAGTTATGCACAAATCTTACAATACAATATCAAGAAAAACTGTTTTTGGCAAGTCTAATAATTCTGACATCAATTGAACACTCATTCAAAGATCTGAATCCAGCAACTGTCAGACACGGTCATCCGTCTGCAATGCTGATGGGCAACCTTCTCCTGACCTCCTCTAAGCATCTTGTGCCGCCTGTTTGACTGCAGTCTGGAAAGGCAATCATCCCCAAAGGCTTCCTAAAGCATTCTAATAGTTTCCTCCAGTGCCTTGTTAGGCTTCACACAAAACGTTTTTGCATGGCATTGTGCTGGAATTTTCTCCATACTAAGTTCAAGGCAACCACTATATAGAGGTTCATGGAAGAATAAGTCCTAACCCTCCAAGACCATGGTGGCAATTGAGAAATCTACTGCTGGAAAGCTAAGGGTCAACCTCCTCCCCCAAATCTACCAGTCGGTCCAAAGCGCTCTGCGATGTGCAGTCGTGTAGCAAAAAAAATGTTCTGCATTATTTTCCAGACACACCCTGTAAGTCTCCCAGTTTCCTCTCTGGAACACCCCGTTAGGGCAGTTGCTTAGGAAAGGAGTGGAACAGGAATGACAGAACTATCAGAAGTCATCACAAGTTAGGGTACCAAGTGTAAGATCAATGGTCAAGAATGATATGCATAAGGGATAACACAATTCAAAATCATCAAGCAACCGTTTGATGAGGAGACCCCTACAATATTGTCTGGAATTCCCTTTCAAGAAGTAGGAAGGATGGGGGAGGGAGGTGAGTTGCTGTATCAGGTTAAGTAATCAGAGTACCTGTCTCGCAGCAAGTGAATACCACAAATATTGATATCAATGGTCGCTGAAACTTGCACAGTTGCCAGCTCTAACACTGTTTGAATAGGAACCCATTCACTACACGCAACTGTATAAATAAACAAGCAGACTACTTCTGATGCCCCTCTGGAGGTCGGCATGATTCCTAGATTATAAACAATAGGAACTGAGCTCAGGACATTGATTACAAGAATCATGGTTTTCTTGTAAGGCAACACAAACTGCACGATAGAGTGAACATAATGTTGTCGTTCAGGGTGGAGGCAGTAGTACCCTTACAGTTCCACTATACAATTACCCTGGGGGTAACATGGGGAGAGAAAAAGGTGTGGGGCAAAAGGAGGGGAAGGATGCAGAGGCCAGAGTAGTGAATCACAGTCCAGTTTTCCTCTAAATGAGTAGGTATAATGTCCAGGTACATAAGGTCTGTGTTTGGCAGATCATGAGTATCTATGAGTCTGCTGGAATCACCATCTTTGATTTCTTTGTCAACTTTTCTTTCAAACTATTGAAGGTTTTCACGGTCTAAGAAGATCTGTTGAATTTAAGATAGGTGACAGAAACAGGGTGTATGGATATGGACATGAACATGTTTGTATGCACGCGTAACAGCAAGGTCTCTAGCACCCATGTGAAAACAGACAGACAAGCGACAGTAAAATACACAAAACAGGAAGATAAAACAGCATGTAAAACACAGGTAACAAAAGTTGGAAAACTATGTGCGTATCCACACTGAACCACGGAACGAAATATTGCGTCAGTAGTAAAACATTAACAATACAGGAAGAATGTGTTTCAAGGAGCTAAAACGATATAGCAGATGGATGTGGCTGGCTGACCACAAGAATAAAAAAAGGAGAAGCCAGCCACTCTGCAACACACTAAAACCTCCAGCCTAAAAGTTTAGCCCAGAGTCCAGACACATCACAAAACTTTAAAATCTTAGTCATATTCATCTCATCTTCAGCTAAAATAGAGGGCAGATCCCCACCAATATTTGCTTCCGCTCTTGCATCACGATATAAATTTCACTCCGTTAAAATACGGCGGATAGAGATGTGCATGCCACAAGCATCACAAAATGGGATCCTCTTGCCGTAGTAAAAAGCTGTGTGTGTGAGGGCACTGCCCCATTCTAAGACATGTGAGGGTAACTTCATCCCGCCTGAGCAACTGACAGGAGGAACGCCACGGCTGGGTTGTTAACTTCAACAACCACAGCTTATTGGCCGTCACCATCAGCCATTCCTCATCCCACAACTGCTTGCACTTCCTGTGTAGTACAGAAACTACAGCCTGCAAGGGAATAGGACACTGTGCCACATCCTGCCCTCTGCAGACCTCAATGGCAGCCTGATTGACCTGTTCATTTCCCCATATCCCTACATGACCTTGCATCCAGCAGAATGACACCTGCTTACCCTGCCATTGGAGCAAGTACAGTTGGTCATGTATCAGCCGGACCAACTCCTCAGCTGGTTAAAGGTTCTGTAGCAATTGTAGGACACTAAGGGAATTGGAGCAAATGAAAAACTGTTTTCCTGAATATGACGCATTTGCTCCAGTGCCTTCAGGATCGCGTGGAGCTCTGTTGAGAAAACAGTATACTTGTCAGGAAGGTGAATCCTCACCAGGATGCACATCCTCACCAGGATTCACCTTCCTGACAAGCATACTGTTGGTATATATGGTTGGGGAATAAGACAGAGTAGCCAAGGGAATTCCCTTGCTTGGAGCTATCCGTGTACACTATTGTGAAACTGTGATGCATATCTAAAATGCTAAAAAACAGAGATTGAAATGAAAAATTTGACATACAACCTTTCTTAAAATTCCTCATGTCTAAAATAAGTCTGGGCCACCAGAGAAGCCAAGGTGGAAACCTACTCCCACCACAATGTAGAACATTAAGACTGTTCTGTGCATGAATCCCATAGGGCCTCATTGCCTATTGCCGGTTACGAAAAAGTCTTTCCAATGGTAACTGAGCAACGGTATGGTAGGTGGGTGTGTATGGTGTGGGCAGTGTTTTATACGCCTGGCGCATCATAAGTGGCCGTCGCTTGATGGGAAGGGACAGTTCACCAGCCTCTGCACAGAGGCTTGGTACGGGATTTGTTATCAATGCCCCAGGGGCTAACCGAATCCCTTCATGGTGCAGCATATTCAACATCTTGCAGACCCATACACCGCGCACCCATAGTAGACCTGAGATCGCACAAATGCCCCATAAAACCAGAGCAGACAAGTCCTGTCTGCTCTCCATATACTGTGGCTAAGACATTTTAAAATACTTAAAGCCGTAAGTGACCGTTTTTTCAGATCCTTAAGATGTGGTAACCACATAAGCTTAGAGTCAAATATGAGGCCCAGAAGCCTCATCGTGTCTTTAAAAGTAAGGACAGTGTCCCTCTTCCTCAACTCAGGAAAGTTTCACACTTAGCGTGCAGCCGACGTAATGTTACATCTCAGCAGTTACAATGTTTCTCTGGGGCATCAAACATATATTTACAACTACCGCGAAGTCTGAGTGGTCTGCAGGCTTCGTAGTTTCAACTGCGAGCGCTAGATGGCAGCAGTGAACTCAGTGGAATACTTTGTGTATATGAAAGACTTTGTTATTGTAGCTTACTTTATAGACAGTGGCATCCTCTCCGTTTCATTTGTTTTGAGTGTTTTCGTTTTGATTTTCTTTTCGATATGTGCAGTGAACAGGATAAATGTTTGGAGGAAAAGATTTATGAAGTCCTTGATGAGTTTTCAGATGGTGAAATAGGGCTGTCTGATGATGATTCGGATTACACGTCATCTGAAAATAGCAGTAAGTCAAGATTTGTTAAAGATTTTGATGCTGCAAAAGGTTTTTTTGCTAGCTTCCCAGAATTTTATATTACGAATTACGCTCCTGTTCAACAGGAAAGGCTGGAAGAAAGGACACCTCATATGAGTGCACTGAATGTAATGTTGGGTTGGGCTGCTTCAAAGTTTATCACACCGTTGTCCACCGCAAAATTGTGTACTGAACTTATGCTTATTGTTATTTTTCTTTATTTCAAGTGTTTTGTAAATGTTTTTAGAGGATAATAACACGTTTCATTGTACATAGCAGTACTGTAATTCTTTTTCAATTTTTTTCTGGCAATAAATATCACTGACTTGAAATTTCATTGGTGCCTTCAAATTTTAAATTTTTGACCCCAAAATTTGAGTACTTAACATAAAAAGTTCAATAAACATAAAAATGTTTTGGAATTCCAGTAACAGTGAGCTGTAAAGCAGTTATAAATTACAGAAAGACACTGACTTTACCCAGTCCGCAGGTGACGGCAACTACAAACTCTGTAAGTGATAAAATGTGACAAGAACGGTTAAAAAGAACACACACAGACTTCTCGGTGGGAAACTTAAAACCGCTCTTCTGTGCCCATTCATTCATCCAAATGCCGAAGAGTTAGTTGCAACTGAGGTGGTGTCGTCGTGAGGCCTGAAGAAGATCAAAACACAGAAAAGTCATCCACAAACAAAGAGTACTGGATAGGACTTTTCACTATGGATGTAATGCTATTAATAGCTATGGCAAAGACAGTCACACTTAAAACACTACCTTGAGGGCCACCATTCTCATGCTCAAGGAAATCAGACAGGATGTCACCAGCTCAGTATCTAAAACATCGTGGTGAGAGGAAGGACCGAATAAAAAGGGGAAGACAACCACGAAAACCCCATTCGTGAAGCTGCTCCATGATAACATGCCTCCAAGTAGTATCGTAGGCCTTCTTGATGTACCTAGAAAATATACCTAGAATATAAACCTAGAACAAAAATGTACCCAGATGATGATGCCTGCATAGGAAAGTCTATTGTATAAGCTGCCTCCAGGAGGGAAAGATTATCAAAGGTAGAGTGATACCTCCTGAACCTACATTGAAAGCGACTAAGGAGTTGCCTGGATTCTAAGATACAGACAAGGCGGCAGTTGACCATCTGCTCCAAGGCCTTCCCCATGCAGCTGGTGAGGGCAACACTACAGTAACTACTTGGGCATGTACGGTCTTTCCCAGGTTTTAAAAGAGGAGTTAGAGTTGCCTCATGCCCAAACGGCATTAAAAAGTGCGAAAAGGATATTCTTATTTTGTCTTGTTAGGTGCCGCAGCATACTGTAATGGATCCTGTCGTGACCAGGGGATGTGTCACGAGCCAATGCAGAATAATCCAGTTCCCATATGGAAAATGGGCAGTTGTAATCTTCATCAGAGGTGGCCAGAGGTCCAAACTACATATTTCAGCAACCGCTCTATGGCGCTGGAAACCTGGACCTTGACTAGATCTTGCAGTAACTGGCAAAATATGCGGCTGTAATCTGGGAAATGTCTCACTGATTGGTTTGGAGAATCCCATTCCCCATTACAGCAGCCATGGGGCACCAGCCTCCTCTCCCAGAAATTCTCCTGGCGGTCTCCCACACAATGGAACTTTTGGGGGAATAATTAATGGTGTTCAGGAGCTGTCGCCATGACCTCTTCTTGCTCTCTCCAATAATTCAACGACACTTTGCCCTCACCAACTAAATGCTGCAAGACTCTCTGTAGTAGGCCAAAACTTCAACCTATGCAGTGCCGCATGCCTGGTCCTGATTGCAGAGCAGCATTCAGCACTCCACCAAGGGACAGGCTGCCTCTCATCTGTTTTCCCATGGACTGTGGAATGAAAGCTGCAGCACATGGTGGATCAGTTTGGTAATATGATCCACCCATGCCTCGACATTCGCACAATGCCCAAACTGGGCTAACTGGCTATTAAGTGTCCAGTCAGCTCTACCGAACACCCATTGCAGCAGTTTCCTTTCAGGTTCCATCCCATCTCACAAGTTAATCCAGATCGGGAAATAATCACTTCCGTGCAAGTCATCAACCACTTCCCATTGAGCAGTGTGAGCAAAAGTTGGAGAGCAAAGCGAGAGATCAATGGCAGAGAATGACCCAGTTGCTGTTAAGAAGTGAGAGCTCTGCCCCGCATTTAGCAATTATACATATGATGACACGAGAAGCTTCTCAATTCCTCTACCCTTGGTGCAGGTAGTTGCAGAACTCCAAAGCACATTGTGTGCATTAAAATCACCACAGAGGATGAAGCAGTGGGGGAGCTGTGTAATAAGGTTGGTTAGGGTATTTTCATCAAGTGTATCATGTGGGGGGGGGGGGGGGGGGCAAGTAAAGGAAACATATTGTCAACGGATGATGCACGTACACTGATATAGCAACTGCTTGTAAAACCATCAGTGAGGGAGGCAGGAGTGGTAGTCAGAACTGAACAAAATATCTATGCCTTCTTTAGCTCTCTCTCCACTCAGGACATCCTTTTTGTGAAGTACATAGCCTTGTAGCTCAGGGATGTACAATTGTCGGAAATCAGTCTCCTGGAGACCCAGACACTGTGGTCTACCCCGAGATAAGTGACTGAGTTCCTCCACATGTGTCCTGAACCCCTGCAAGTTCCACTGTAGGATGGGAGCCATTTCACTGATGTGGTTTTAATTTACCCTTATCTTTTCACTGTGGAGGTGAAACATTTATAGACCAAGGGAGAACAGAAGGCTGCCTGGATCCAAGGCTTCTAACCCCATGATGTCCTCCTCATCAGTCATATGTGAAAGAATGATGTCTGACGGCACTTGGTCTTGAACCTTTCCCTGCACCCTATCCCTTCATGGGTGAGGCAGAAAGGGGGCGTTGGTAGGCACTGTGCTTGTTGTGCGCCTTCTTGACACTCACTACAGAACTGTTGCTGGTGTTTTCTGGTTAGTCGGTTGGTTTAGAAAGGAGGCGGGAGGGGGGGATCAAACTGCGAGGTCATCAGTCCCTTTTTTCCAGTAGAACAATTACCCAAGGGAAGGAAGAAAACAAAGACGACGCACGGCACAATAACAGGAGATAGGAAGAACCAGAAGAATGACAGAAGAACAACAAACATTACAATGGACAAAACAGGACAAGAAACCCTCAGGGTGATGCAAGAAACAGAGAGAGGAGATTAAAAACAAGAAAGCAGATTACCATGGCTGGCTGACCATGAGAATAAAAAAAGAAGAAGCCAGCCACTCTGCAACACATTAAAACCTGCACCCTAAAAGCCCTAGGGTGGAGGACACAGAGGGACAAAGGACATGTGCTGAAACTCAGATCAAATGATAAAACCCACCCACACGATTAAACATAAAAATAAAGCTGCTGTAGAGGCATTGTCTGCCAACACCGAAGGTAGGGTGCCGGAAAAGTTAAAAGTCCGCCGCAGAGTGGCTAAAAGTGGACAGTCCAGCAAGACATGGACGACTGTCATTTGGGAGCCACAGAGACACTGAGGTGGGTCCTCGCGATGGAGGAGGTAATCGTGTGTGAGCCATGTATGGCCAACGTGGAGTCTACAAAGGACAAGAAGCTGCAGGGAAGACTACCATACATTCGCAGTCTCCTTAATGACGTACAGTTTGTTGTGCATACTGTTATGCCACTCTGTCTCCCAAAGCCGAGAAACCTTGCAGTGTAAGACAGAACACAGGTTTCAGAGATGCCCATCTCCAGGAGCAGTTTCCGTGTAGCCTGTTTGGCCAGCCTGTCAACAAGTTCATTGCCTGTGATTCTTACGTGTCCTGGGGTCCACCTAAACAACAATGAACAACTGGAACATTCCAGGGCAGAGATGGACTCTTCGATGTTTGCTACCTAAGGACGGCGAGGGTAGCATTGGTCGATAGCTTGTAAGCTGCTCAGGGAATCATAACAGAGAAGAAACAACTCACCTGAACACGAATGGATGTACTGAAGTGCACGAGATATGGCCACAAGCTCTGCAGTGAATAAATACACTGCAGCCAGTGGGCAAGGAATGCTGTTCAATATGGCCTCTATGGACATAGGCAAAGCCAACATTACCATCAGCCATCGAGCCGTCGGTGTAAACAACTTCTGAGCCCCAGAACACACAAATAATCGAGAGGAAATGACAGCGGAGAGTGGCGGGGTTAACACAGTCCTTAGGGCCATGCAAAAGGTCCAGACGAAGATTCAGCCGAGGTGTACACCATGTAGGTGTATATGAATGGACCTCAAGCAGAGGTGGTAAAGGGAAGACTGAAGTTCAGAGAGAAGGGATCGCACGCGAACTGCAATCATGAGCCCTCACCCGGGCCACCAATGTGGGAGATGAACTGCCACGGGTGGGAAAAGGAGACGGTAATTCGGATGCTCAGGAGAACTGCGAATGTGTGCAACGTAACTGGCGAGCAGTTGTGCATGTCGGATCCACAATGGAGGGACTCCAGCCACCACCAGGACACTGGTCACTGGACTCATTCTTAAAGCTCCCATCGCTAGGCGTATGCCATAGTGGTACACTGGGTCGAGTATACGCAACACTGAGGGCGCTGTCGAAATGTAAACCAGACTCCCATAGTCAAGGCAGGATTGAAAATGGGGCTCTGTAGAGCTGCAGCAGCGTAGAGAGATCTGCACCCCAGTTGGTGTCGCTCAGGCAGCGGAGTGCTGCCAGCACTCCTGCTTAAGCTGACGAAAGTGAGGTAACCAACTCAATTGGGTGTCAAAAACCAGTCCTAAGAACCTATATGTCTCTACTACAGTGAGTGGATCGGCATTAAGATAAAGTTCAGGTTACGGATGAACGGTACGATGCTGACAGAAGTGCATGACACACGACTTCGCCGCTGAAACTGGAAGCCGTAGGCTACAGCCCCTGATTGCGCCTTGGGAATGACTCCCTGTACGCGCCGCTCAGCAGCACCAGTAGTGGAGGATCAATACGAAATGCAGAAGTCATCCGCATACAGAGAATGGAAGACCGGTGGCCCTACAGCCGTTGATGGCCACTAAAATAGATATACACTCAATACGGAACCATGCGGAACACCGTTCTCCTGAATAACGAGGGTTATTATGGGAGGCACCAACTTGGACACGGAAAGAATGCAGCAACAGAAAGATCTGGATAAAAATCGGGACCCCACTCATACAACGTGGCAAGGATATGATGCCGCCAGGTCGTGTCTTATGTTTTAAGAAAGTCAAAAAAGACTGCAACCAGACGTTGGGATCTGGAAAAGGCTGTCCGGTTGGCAGACTTGAGGGACACAAGATTATCAGTGGTAGAGCGACCCAGCCGGAAGCCGCCCTGGCATGGAGCCAGTAAACCACTTGACTCCAGGACCCAACCCAACCGCCGACACACCATATGTTCCAGTAGCTTACAGAGAACGTTGGTGAGGCTGATGGGCTGATAGCTATCCACATCAAGTGGATTTTTACCAGGTTTTAGCACCAGAATGATGATGCTCTCCTGCCATTGCAATGGAAAGACGCTGTCCCACCAGATCCGGTTGAAGATGACGAGGAGATATAGCTTGTAGTCAGATGAGAGACGATTAATCATCTGACTGTGGATCTGATCTGGCCCAGGAGCTGTGTCGGAGCAATGTGCAAGGGTGCTGAGGAGCCCCCACTCTGTAAATGTGGCATTATAGGGTTCACTGTGGCGTGTAGTGAATGAGAGGATTTTCCTTTCCATCCGCCATTTGAGGGTGCGAAAGGCTAGACGGTAGTTCTCCGACGCAGAGGGTCAAGCATAGTGCTCATCAAAGTGTTCGGCAAATGCGTTTACATCAGTAGAGAGCAAGTCATTGATGTTAATGCCAGGGACACCTGTTGGGGCCTGGTACCCACAAACACATCTGATCTTCGTCCAGACTTGAGAAGGTGACGTATGGCACCCAATATCAACACGTACCTCTCCCAACACTCCTTTTTCTGTCTATTATAAGCAGGTGAATGCGGGCACGGAGCCACTTAAAGGCTATTAGGAGCTCTAGGGAAGGGTGCTGCTTATGTTGCTGTAGAGCTCGCCAATGCTCTTTAATTTCCTCAGCGACTTCCAGCGACCACCAAGGGACTGTCTTTCACTGGAGGCACTCTAAAGAATGAGGGATAGCGTTTTCCGCTGCAGAAATTATCGTTGTAGTGCCCTGCTCAATCACAACACCGATGGCACCACATGGGAGAGATTCAACAGTGACAGCAGAGGTGATGGGCTACCCAGACTGCCTTGTTTAAAGCCCATCTGGATAGCCATCTGTGGGCATGATGCCAAGAGAGAAGAAGATGGGGAAGTGGACACTACCACACAGGTCATCATATGCTCTCCAGTGGATAGATGGGAGAAGTCCAGGGTTAAAAATGGGTAAGTCAATGGTCGAGTAACTGCCATGAGCCTCAATGAAATGTGTGGCAGCCCCAGTGTTTAAGAGGCAGAGATCGAACTGAGACAGTAGAGTTTCGACATCTCTGCCTTGGCCAGTAAGCATGGTGCTACCCCACAAGGGGTTATGGGCATTAAAATCTCCCAAAAGCAGGAAAGGTTTAGGGAGTTGATCAACCAGTGCAGCCAATAAGTTCAGGGGTACCGCACCGTCTGGAGGGAGACATACATTGCAGACAGTTATTTCCTGCATCATCCATATCCTGACAGCCACAGCTTCAAGAAGAGTTTGAAGGGGCACAGGCTCACTACATACCGAGTTCAGGACATAAACACAAACTCCACCTGACACACTATTATATTCGCTATGGTTCTCGTAATGTCCCTTATAGCTGCGAAGGGCAGGGGTCTGCACTGCTGGGAACCAAGTTTCCTGGAGGGCAATGCAGAAAGCAGGTGTAAAGGTTAACAGTTGCCATAGCTCAGCCAGGTGGTGGAAAAAACCGCTGCAATTCCACTGGAGGATGACATGATCGTGAGACTGGGAAGACATGAAACACTCAATGAGGTAGTCTACACCTCAGGGTCATCTGCTGTCACTGACTTATTTCCTGAATAGGCTATATCCATGTGTCTGAGGGTCTGGCAAGATCTAAATCCTCAGCAGATGCCACAATCTTCACCTCATCCTCAAACACTGAGCTTGTAGGCAGTGGTGGTGTGGGTGCCACCACAATTCCCTTCGTCTTGGGGGGTCTTCTTTCTGGATTTCTCTCACTGATCCTTGGGTTTCTCTGGCTGGGAGGGCTTCACTGATTCAGTCTCCGGGACTGAGGATGATCATGAAGCCATACAACCAACTGCTTTTGGGCACTTCAACCACTGGCGGGTGTCATCTTTCCCACTAGCAGAAACCTGGGAAGGCAGTGACCCAAGGGACCCCTAAGTAGCGAGAGGAGCCAAACAAGACTTATGCTTCTCCGGCTTGAGAAGTGGGGACTGGTGTCCCGGATGGTTGGGGGAGACAGTGCTCCTGAGTTAGGTGGTGCGGGAGCAACATGGAGGGAAGTGCTGCCCCACCATCAAGGGGGCAGGTGTAGTCTTCCGGCTTTGAGAGCTGACTGGAACTTGCAGAACTGATGGGGCTACAACTGTTCTCGTAACGGCAGCATAAGGGGAGGTCATAGCCACAGCATGTAGGTGCTCAAATTTCCTCTTGGCCTCAGTGTAGGTCAGTCGGTCCAGGGTCTTGTATTCCATATTTTTCCTTTCCTGCAGTCTGGTGAGCAAGGGGAACAATGCTCTCTGCAGTTGACACAGATGGGAGGCAGGGCACATGGAGTATTGGGATGGAATGGACGTCCACAAACTTGACCTGTGATGCTGGAAGTACAGGGGAAAGACATATGGCTGAACTACCAGCACTTAAAGCACTGCACTGGGGTAAGGATATATGACTTGACATCACAGGGGTAGACCATCTGCTTGACATTCTCGGGTAATGTGTCACCCTCGAAGGCCAAGATGAAGGCACTGGTGGAAACCTGATTATCCCTCAGACCCCAATGGACGCACCAGACAAAATGAACTCCTCGTCGCTCTTAAGTTGGCACGCAGCTTGTCGTTGGACAGCAAAAGAAGGTCCCTGTGGAATATAACACCCTGGACCATAATATTTAAGCTCTTATGAGGTATGATGGTAACAAAAACATCTCTCAGCTTGTCACAAGCGAGTAATGCCCGTGACTGGGCAGAAGATGCCATTTCTATCAAGACTGATGCTGACTGCATTTTGAACAAGCCCTTCACCTCCCCAAACTTGTCCTCTAAATGCTCTACAAGAAACTGAGGCTTCATTGAGACAAAGAAGTCCCCATCAGGTCTCTTACATACATGGTACCGGGGCGAATAAGGTTCAGTGCCATCCTTAACCTGGCGTTCCTCCCATGGTGTGGTCAGGGAGGGGAACGATTTAGGATCATACTTCCTTGCATTGTACTGAGAGTTGGAATGCTTAGTTACTGCTGGCATATGACCACCAGCAAGTGATGACGTGGTACACTTCATCGCGCATTATCCACCCTGATGCCACCAACTTCGACCAGGGGCCCTCCCCACAGGCGCCCCCAGCCGCAGAAAAAGCCACCTGGTAGGATGGTCATTGCCGGGAGTCCCGATGCCCCAGGTTGACAGGCATCTACTCCTTCGCATATGTGGGGAGTTAGCGGCACAGGCATCAGCAGTGCAATCCATGTGTAGTCATGGGGCTACAACCAACAGCGTACATGGCGGCCACACCACAGTGGACTGGCTACTGTGCTAGATATGAAGTGCAAAGAATTCCATGGTCCTTGTCGGTGGAGAAAACAACACTGCACAGCGGATGGAGGAAAACGCACTCAGGAAGGTGTCTTCTTTCTAGAGATGGAGGAGAGCGGGACTGCAATGCCATTACGAGAAAGTGGGCTAAAGCTCTCAATGCACAATGGACATGACACATCATGTAAGGCGCCCTTCCCCAATTGGCTCACTCTTCGGGAAAATTTTGAAAAATGGATGTCAACCCTACAGGGGACCATCACATAAAGGCCGAAAGGTGTGAGACTCCTTTTAGTCACCTCTTACAACAGGCAGGAATACTTAGGGCCTATTCTAACCCCCGGGCCCACAGGGGTGTCTTTTCTGTGGTGGCTGCTTGGATTGCTTTATCCTTACTCGTTTTGCCTTGGCATGTACACATGCAAGTACAGGTGCTGGTGGTGGATGGTTGTGCACTGGACAACATCTGCGTCGAGGTGTCGACATTAGGAACAGGTTTCTGTGCCATGTAAGCGTAAGCATTGGTAAAGATGGGAGGTTTGGTTCAAATGGCTCTGAGCACTATGGGACTCAACATCTTAGGTCATAAGTCCCCTAGAACTCAGAACTACTTAAACCTAACTAACCTAAGGACTTCACACACACCCATGCCCGAGGCAGGATTCGAACCTGCGACCGTAGCAGTCCCGCGGTTCCGGACTGCAGCGCCAGAACCGCTAGACCACCGCGGCCGGCGATGGGAGGTTTCGCCACCTTATTCTCCTTTTTGGCTTCAGCATAGGGGATCCCCTTTGTGGCATAGTTCCTGAATTTTTCGTTCCTCTGTAAAAACAGGGCAGACTCAGTTCCAGAATGGGTGGCTGCTAGAGCAGTTAATGCAGACTGCTGGAGATGGACAGTCAATACCAGCTTCATGGGCTGCCTTTCCACATTTCCCACAGGTTACTTCACCCCTATAACTCAGCGTAGTGTGACCAACACTGGCATTTGTAGCACCGCATGAGTTGGGTATGTAAGACCTAACCCTAAGTTGGAGGAAACCTGCCATGATGTGGTCAGGCAACACTGGAGAATTACAGGTCACAATGAAGGTGGTGGTCTTCTCAATTTCTCCATTATTCCTACCCATCCTTTGCTCTACGTCCTCTATCCCCTGTAATGCCCATTCCTGTTTAAGTTTGGCTATGTCGATATCCATTATATCACGGCCTGTGATCACACCCTTGCCGAAGTTAAGGGAATTATGCAGTTCAACAGTTACATCATATTAACCCAATTTTTTGGTCTTCATAAGTAGTTCCACCTGCTTTGCCCTGTTAGTCTCAACCAGTAGGGAACTACTCCACAGCCACTTAACAGACTTTAGGCTTCCCGCAAGTCCTTCCAAACCCTTCATCTACATCTAGATCTACATGGTTGCCCTGCAATTCACACTTAAGTGCCTGGCAGACGGTTCATCAAACCATTTTCGTACTACTTCTCTACCATTCCATTCTCGAATGGCACGTGGGAGAAAGGAACACCTAATTCTTTCAGTTCAAGCACTGAATTCTCTTCTTTTATTATGATGATCATTTCTCCCTATGTAGGTAGGTGTCAACAAAATATTTTCACATTCAGAAGAGAGAGTTGGTAATTGAAATTTCGTAAATAGATTTTGCCACAAAGAATACAGTCTTTGTTTCAGTGACTGAAACCCCAACTTGTGTATTGTATCAGTGACACTCTCGCCCCTATTGCGCAATAACACGAAATGGGCTGCCCTTCTTTGCACTTTTTCGATGTCCTCCACCAATCCTACTTGGTAAGGATCCCACACCACGCAGCAATATTCCAGCACAGGAAGGGCAAGTGTAATGTAGGCTGTCTCTTTAGTGGGTTTGTAGCATCTTCTAAGTGTTCTGCCAACAAAGCATAGTCTTTGTTTTGCCTTCCCCACAATATTATTTATGTGGTCTTTTCAATTTAAGTTGCTCTTAATTGTTAGTTGCTCTTATTTAGTCGAATTGACAGCCCTTAGATTTGTGCGATTTATTGTATACCCAAAATTTATTGGATTTCTTTTAGTACCCATGTCGATGAAATACACTTTTCTTTTTTTAGTGCCAATTGCCACTTTTCATACTGCACAGAAATTCTCTCTAGATCATTTTGTAATTGGAATTGATCGTCTGATGAGTTTACTAGACGGTAAATTACAGCATCATCTGCAAACAATCGAAGGGGGCTGCTCGTACCACCACCTAGATCATTTACATAATCAGGAACAGTAGAGGGCGAACGACACTATCTTGTGGAACACCAGATATCTCTTCTGTTCTACTCGATGATTTACCGTCTATCACTACGAACTGTGACCTCTCTGAGAGGAAATCACGAATCCAGTCACACAACTGCGACGATACTCCATATGCACGCAATTTGATTAATAGTCGCTTGTGTGGAATGGTATCAAAAGCCTCCTGGAAATGTAGGGATATGGAATCAATCTGTGATTCCTTGTCGACAGCACTCATTACGATATTTTTCTGAATCCCTGTTGGTTATGTATCAATAAGTCATTTTCTTCAAGGTGTTTCATAATGTTCGAGTACAGCATATGCTCCAAAATCCTACTGCAAACTGAGGTCAGTGACATGGGTCCGTAATTCAATGGGTTACTCCTATTTCCTTTCTTGAATATTGGTGTGACCTGTGCTACTTTCCAGTCTTTAGGAACAGACCTTTCATCAAGTGAGCGGTTGTATATGATTGCTAAGAAAGGTGCTATTGTGTCTGCATACTCTGAAAAGAACCTGATTGGTATACCATCTGGACCAGAAGACTTGCCTTTCTTAAGTGATTTGAGTTGTTTCACAACACTTAAGATAACTCCTTTTATGTCACTAATGTTAACAGCTGTTCTGGTTTCGAATTCTGGAATATTTACTTCATCATCTTTCGTGAAGTAATTACGGAAAACTGTATTTAGTAACTCCGCTATAGTGGCACATCATCGGTAACATTTCCATCGCTATCGCGCAGTGATTGTATTGACCGTTTTTTTGTCACTGGTGTACTTTACATACGACCAGAATCTCTTTGGGTTTTCTACCATATTTTGAGACATTGTTTCATTGTGGAAACTGTTAAAAACATCTCGCATTGACGTCCACACTAAATTTCGAGCTTCCGTGAAACTTAGCCAGTCTTCGGGATTTTGCATTCTTCTGAACTGATATAGAAGGGGGACACTTTTTCAAACATCCCCTGACATGACCAAAAACACATTTTAATTTATGATTCCTTGAGCCCTGTTACTGTAATTCAACTGATGCAGGTTACCAAAAGGGCTAGCCTCCCTCATTTGTTTGGAGGAGTGGTTATGAATACTCCCATACGGTACACCCTTCCCACTGGGAGGAGAAGAAGATTATGATTTCGAGGGTTCCATCTCAGTCCTACGAGCAGCTAGGGAAACAATGGTCCACTCAGATAGAGCCCCACATGCCTGAGTGAGCCTTATACAACTAAGGTGTTGCAGGTTCCCCAGAGGTTGCCCTCTAAAGACTGTTCCACCTTAACAGCCATGTAGCTTATCAGCGCACAGCACTCCTTTACGGAGGTTCTTACCATCCTCACGATCCGGGCAGTCAAGCCAAGATCCCCAGTCCCTGCGACACATGACGTTCCACTGCCGCACTGTATAGTGGTTGTTGAAGCATACCCAGAGCTTACGGTAACAGGAGACTGGCGCCGCTTACCCATTCCCAGTTCAGGAACCATGGGGTCGCCAAGCCCTCACGCAGCAAACAAATGCTGAGCCCCTGAGGGCAGAAAAAGAGTGGGCTGCCCTGCATTTACAGCTAACATTTCCTTCAGTTGCTGGTTCGTGTTGAGCCTCAAGTCCACATGGCGATAGGAGGATTCCCCACAGAGGGTCCCTATACCAGGAGACACTGGAGTAGATGAGTGCTTCTCTGTACAAATCTAGGGGAGCAAAGTTTAGACAGAAGGCATGATAAAATGGTCAGGTCAACTCAAATCAGGTGTTAATCACTGCATTGTGACAAGAGGCCTACGTCGCCTAGGTGGGCAACAACAATTCCTGCCACAATTTTGACTAAATTGTCATCATAACATAGTTAAGAGATTTGTACCTGTTTTCAACACTGGTATATGACAAATGACTTGTATGCTTAGATTATCTGTTCCTTCACTCATAAATGAAACACGTTTGCAGGTGGGGGCAGTGCCAGTGATAGCAGGTGACATGAGGTGCAGGATGGACACAAGATGTTCTGTCATGCTCAGTATTTTCACAACTGCCACAGGTTGGTTCAGTGGGTCATCAAAATATCTCTGAAACAGAATAACTTAAAGTAATGCATAGATGGTGGTACATTAGGTTCAATGTTGGAGTAACCTATGATCTTCACATTTTCTGAGAGCATCGTCCCTTTTGGATACGAAAGACATCATGGACTCCTTGCATCCTTGCTAGGATAGCACAGAGCTCTTCAACAGATTGTAATATCAAGTCCCACTCAAAGATAATGCTCTTTGTTTTGTTTAAACTTCAATGGGAAGTAAAAGAAACTGGAATTCAAATCATAGTAGTACATGAACGTAAGGCTCAAGACCAAGTGGAGTCCTCTGCATTGATCAGGATGGTGCCACACCATGAGGTTTCATCTCTAGAAAGATCTTATCTGTTCTAGCACTAACTATGTACTGTCAATTATTGAGAAAATTATTTAACTGGATAGATACAAAATCTACTCACTATCAGCAGCAGAACAAACACACATAAAAGACTGTTGTAATTGGCAAGCTTTATGAGCCAGTGGCTTCTTCTTCAGGCAGAAGGGTTGAAGGGGAAGGAACAATGGTAAAGGAAAAGGACTGGAGAGGTCTAGGAAAAGGGCTAGATTTCTTGAAAGTCACCCAGAACTGCGTGTCAGAGGAGACTTACCGTATACGGCAAGTCTTATAAGTCAATACTTATACGGCAAGTCTTCCCTGACCCACAGTTCTGTGTGACTTTCCCAAAATCTACCCCTTTTCCTAGACCTCTCCAGTCCTTTTCTTTCACCATTCTTCCTTCCTCTTCAACCATTCTTCCTGAAGGAGCCACTAGCTCCAAAAGCTTGCCAATTACAACAGTCTTTTATGTGTGTTTTCTGCCACCGCTTGGTGAGTAGATTTTTTATCTATACAATTAAATAATTTTGTCAACTGTGATGCATAGGGTTTTCCGATGGCATTATCCCCCCCTCCCAGGAACCAATGACTGAGACACTTTGAGGTTGCACTAAATGAGTATCGTAGTGAGAGTTAAGATCTGAAGAGACAGCAGGGCCTTGCAACTGCTGGCTTGCAAACTCTGAGTCACTTCATGGCAGCTGTACCCTGATGTCACCCATACCAAATGGGAGTCGCTCTCCCAGGGTGCCACCCCACTAGGGCGTTATCCACTTGGCATGGCAAGTATCGCCATGGCACCCACCCCCTCCCCCCCTCCAGTGAACCAATGGACTGGTTATTGTATTAGGTTTTGTGCTTGGCAGGCAGTTTTATGCAGAACTGGGTGTCAGCATGGCTGCATCTGAGCTGATACCCATGTACAACGTTGGATACCAATCCCTGCACAATTACACTTTGGAGAAATTTGGAAAAGAATGGATTTGAAACTTGAACAGAGATCAAAAGTAATTAAGAAAGGTAAGAGGTAACGTAATGGGTCATGGGAAGTAGCCAAGAAGAGACCTAGTTGAAAGCCATGCTGTAATCAGGAAAGCAGGGAAAGATAGTGTGAGGGGATTGAACATAACAAAGGGAGGCAAAAATTACACTATAAAGCAGTAGTAGCACTGTAATGACTCGGGGCACCACACCTGCAATGCATTCACCCACAGGAGGCTAGTAGAATTCCCCCACACCCCCTAGCCCCAGGGAGGAATGCTAAGAGAAAATTTGTCGATGCCTATTGCAGAATCAACAGTTTTTCCATACCATAACCAGAATATGTTGTTACGCTTGTATCACTCATATTCAAGGATTACTACTGTAATTCATTAAAGAAGGTGTTCAGTTTGAAAAGTGAAAGTCCCACTCACGTTTTCCACAACTTTTACATCACCATTACCATTACTTAGTCAGGTTATTAGGTATGGGAAGAAAATAAAAACTGTAACGGAAGTATCCAGAATCAGATTACTTGCACAGGCACACAATTCAATAACTGTCTTTTTAGTTATTCTAATTATTCTGTTTATCTGCTGGCAGTAAGTTTCAAATGGTATGTTAGATACAATTCTAGAATACAATGAGTGTAAGTATACCTTTCACTGACGCAAGTACAGAGTGTTGTAAAGAGGAGGCACAGACATAACTATTCTATCATGAGTGCCACACACAAACAGAAAGTGACAATGGTTACACTATAAACAGAAAACAAAGAAAATTAAAAACTACAAACAATGGAAAAGTGAGAAAAGTAAAGCACTCTAAGATGATTTATCCAGTAATGCAGAAGAATGACTTACCTTTATGTGGCATTTCAGTGTTTTCTTAGTCTTGAGTGTGGTGTTGCATCGATGGCAGTGGAATACCAGAGATGATGGATGACATTCTCGGAAATGTTGGCGCAACATTAATGTTGATGGGATGAGAGTCAGGCAGAGACGGCATTTGTATGCCAGAGATGAATACAGATGCTCACTTGCATGATCCAGGCGCATGTGGCGATTGAGACACAACTGTTGAGACACCAGTAGTATGTATTTTATTTTATTTTATTTATTTATTTGTCTTGCAAGAATTAACAAGAACAATGTCTAACCAATAAGTGTAACACAGAGTGAGGGAATAATAAATAGGGTGGAAACATCAAAATTCTTAGATATTCATATTGATGAGAATTGAAACTGGAAAAAGCATGTTTCGGAACTCCTACAAAGCAACTTAGTTCAACCAAATTTGCACTTAGAATCACTGTAAATCTTCTGGAGAGACAAATTAATAATGTGATGTGCTTTAAATATTTTTATTCAATAATGACCTATAGAATAACATTCTGAGGTAACTCATCTTTGAGACAGAAAGTCTTCACCGTTCAAAAACACGCTGTAAGAATAGGTGGTGTTCAATTGCAATCATCTTTTAGACATTTGCTTAAGAAGGTATGCATTTCGACTACAGTGTCACAGTATATTTATTCCCTCACGGAGTTCGTCATAAATAATCCACTGCAGTTCAAAAGTAAAAATAATGTACATAGTTACAATACCAGAAGAAAAAATGGCATTCACTACTCCACATAAAGATTGTCTTCAGCACAAAAAGATTACTTACCTAGTGACATAAAATGTCTGACAAACAGCAATACAGCTATATTTACAAAATAATTTGTGATGTTAATGCAAAGCGACCAATGAACATGATTTATCATGGCAGCCATAATGATCTATGGAATATGAAATTAACTAACTCCATTGAAATAAGAAACTTATCTGTCTAAAAAAAAGCTACAAAATGAAATAGTCCTCATGGTTATAAGCCCTATCTTGTTAGGTTTTCAAATTTGTCTCTTGCTGGTATTTTAGCATATTTTAGCATTTTTTAGCATTAATTTCAATGCCAATACATGCTAGGGAAGCTCTACTGACTCAGTATCCTAAAGGACTTTCATGTCCAAGAACTATTGTTTCCTTCCATCCTTTTTCCTATTTTCTGAAGCACCAAAAGTTCAAAAATGTGTCAGCTACTGTATGTGTTCGTTAATCTGTCGCCAATAGATAACGGTATTTTTTTCCTCTTTCAATATTTTAGAAACAATGGTACTACTGCACCATCTAAAGATAATCCAATAAAATACAACTAAAATTGGGACCCTGAAGCTATAAATACATGGCGGTAGGGATAGTCTGGCTCACAGGTAGTAAAATTATCAAAAATTACTTCCCTAAAATGAATTCCTTCAGTGTTATAGAAAATATGAGAACTATTTCAAGACTTCCTCTTCGGGGCAGAAACTAGACAGAACTGCCCCATTACAGAATAAATTGTTACCCTTGGCAAATAATATAAATGTTACACAGAGATGGCTCAAAAAAGTCCATTTTCAATTTGAAGACGAGACTGATATATACATCATAAAATTGGTGAATTATATAACTGGAGATGATCCCGTTGACGATTTCAGTATGGACATTTGTCTGAAGACATAGATGGCAAGGCTGACTTTTTATACCGGGTGGTTATAATTGAAATTTTCCTATTTAACACATTATAACACGGAATTTTGTGAATTCAATATCAGCTTTTAAGTAATTCGTCAATTACATTTTCATAATGTCTGTTATTAAAAGTAAAATTTTAAGAGTAGAGAATTTTTGGGCAATGGAAAAATACAGAATGTGTGTGGCAGAGTAGCTTTAATAACAGCATATTTTATAACTAGGCCTTACCCTCAATTTTGTAAACAACAAATTCCACAATAATCAGTTACAACTTAAAGAGACAATGCTGAAACTTCACTTAAAACTTCCAGGCTATTAGGCCATAGTTGATGTATAAAACTTTCTCCCAACATTTCCTCTCCGCCAACTGTGGAAGATATCTTCAGAGTTAAATGGCAAACTGCAACCAGGTCTCGAGGGAATGCTGATTATATAGGCAGCATAGAGGGCAACACAGTCTATTACGTGACCTCAGCTATGAGAATATCACTAGTTTTTTTTTTATGAACACATTAGTCCACCTGTTGCCAATTTGTTTATGGAGAACTTTGATCAACATCTATTGCAAACTGCCAGAAAAAGACCAGCCAATTGGGGCTGCTATGTCAATGATACTTTTGTAGTTTGGGCACATGGTGCAGAGAAATTGGATTCCTTCCTGGTACATCTCAACAGCATCAATCCGAGAAAGCAATTTCCTGTGGAGATGGAGAGTAACGGCCAGCTGAATTTCTTGGATGTGTGTGTTGTCAAGCAAGTGAACAGTCACGCCACGTATACTGACTGTTACCTGCATAAAGATTTTAACCACCACCACTCCAGACAAAAAAAGAGGGGTCATTAAAACCTTGGTAGGACACGCAAAATTTGTGAATCAATATTCTAATGAGATGGATAGAGCATTTCGCCCTAGTGAGAGAATCTGGACCAGCGAGGAATGAGACACACCCAAAGGGAAAGTTTTCCTTCTGTTCAACAGTATGACTGCAGATTGCATTGGGAAAATGTTGAGCAAATACAGTGTGGAAACTATGTTCAGACCAACCAGGAAGATAAAAGAACGTTTAAGATCTGCAAAAGATATATGACATCCTTTGCTACAATGGGCGTATATAAAATTTCTTGTAGTTGTGGACTGGTAGAAGAGGGGGGAAAAAAGTGTGTTGACATCTATGTCACTGAAAGCAAGAGGAATTGCTGCCTAGGGCAAAGGATAAATCAGCCATAGTGGAACAACTTTACCAAGAAAGTGATCATGAAATAAAATTCACTGAGATGAGTGTCATATTGACAACATCGCGTGCATGTAGAGGGGCACAATTGACATTTATAAACACCATAATAATTTTATAATTTAAAAGAGGAAGGTGTTAAATTAGACAAAATTTGGACATCAACACTGCTACATAAGAATGACGATCAATTACTTTCAATCGAGAATGTTGGCATTACCAGTGATACCCAATGTCACCTGATAGACAGTTGTGTCCACTACATTGTGTATATAATTGGCAATCCTTTTGAGTTCTGGTTTCAGTTCGCCATTTTACCTCTGAAGATGTCTCCGTTAGGGGAAATTTTATACATCAACCATAGCCTAATAGCCTGGAAGTTTTATGTGATGTCAGTACCGGCCCTGAAATCTTACACTGTATGATCAATACTAAAACTATTAAGGGGGAAACCAATGACAATGATAAACTATTTTAAATAATAATAATAATAATAATAATAATAATAATAATAATAATAATAATAGTAACTGGATTATATTATTATTATTATTATTTGTAGAACAATTTTGAATTTAATCAACTAGCTATGTTAGACAGATCATAAGCACAATTCTAACACAGCAAGTGTTAGAGGGCTTTTAAGTTCACTCCACTTTTGAAGATTTGGTAGAAAGATCTCTCCCATCCAGCCACCATCTTGTACCACAGTCCAGTCCAGTCCAGTCCAGTCCAGTCCAGTCCAGTCTCTCTCTCTCTCTCTCTCTCTCTCTCTCTCTCTCTCTCAGGGAGTTGTAGGAGTCCCCTTGACATGTCAAGAGTCACAACACAAAGGAAGCAGCTACTCTCATAGCAGAGTATTTGTAGAGTCTGACTGTGAAGTTATATGGACAAATGAATAAGGCCTAGGTGAACTCTAAGTTAATTATCCAACTTTTTACCAGACAACTGATCCTGCTGTGACAGTTTTAGAATCATTCAACGAAACTCTATGCGCAGTAGCATACAAATATCATAAACAAGCAATACAGGGTGTGCCAATTAAACCTTCCTGATTTCAGGACCTAGAGGGGTTGGGGGGAGAGGAGGGGGGGGGGGGGGGACACAGTAGATATGACAATGAAAATTGCACCACATTGTAGAGCATCTCAAAGGATTTATACATTTTTCATCAATACACCTCTACTACTTGTGAACCATTTGTAGCACGAAGAATATTGAGTCTATATTCAATTCCTTGCCAAGTTCTTTGTAAGATTTCCTCTGTTATTGTTGCGATCACGCTAGTGATATGATGTCGCAACATAGGAATATTGTCCCCTTCAATTGGATACACGCGGTCTTTCACAAATCCCCACATGAAGAAATCAAGCAGCATAATGTCGGGTGAACATGGTGGCCAGGCAATGGGTCCTCCGTGTCCGATCGAACGACTGGGAAATTTCCTATCCAGGAACTTGCGAACAGCTGTTGACCAATGCGGCGGAGCTCCATCTTGTTGAAAAATGATGTTGGGTTACAAGTCTTGTATCTGGGGGTAGACAAACTGCTCCAACATGTCCAGATACACTAACCCATTCACTGTTTGTTCCGCAAAGAAGAACGGTTCAACAGTCCTGTGGTGCATTAGCCCGCACCAGATGTTTAGTTAAGGACTATCGTGAACATGTTCAATGACAATGTGTGGATTTTGTGAACCCCAAATCCGAACATTATGCCTATTAATCCTTCCTGATAGATGAAAGGTTGCCTCATCTGAGAATAAACATCTTTCCAGGAAGCTGACATCCATAATCAAAACGCTACAGCATATCTGCAGCAAACTGTTGTCGAGGTGGTTTGTAGTTCAGCGTCAGATGTTGCAGAATTTGCACTTTGTAAGCACACATATGAAGATGCTGGTGAAGTACACGATGCAATATTGATCGAGGTACATCAAGTTGCCTAGGTGCTTGACGAATTGACTTACGTGGACTTCTGTGAAATGTTTGTCCGATATCCTCAACTGTCTCTTCTGAAACTCCATAACGTGCACCACCAGAATGTTTCAGAACACTTCCTGTTGCCAGAAACATCCTATACAATTCCTTAATTGTTTTCAGATCAGGTGGAACACATTCATACACACGACGATGATTTCTTTGCACAATAATCGGCGATTTTGTTTCTGTAGACCATACTACTGATTGTGAGCACTGCTGTGGAGTTGCCATTTTCACTTCATGCGAGCATGCTGCACTCTGGCGATGATACTTGGCACTTCTGACGTGGGAATATAAAGTCTTTGAGGTGCTCTACAATGTGGTGCATTTTTCACTGTCGTATCTACTGTGGTTTTTTCCCTCCTGGGTCCTTGAAATCAGGGAGGTTTGAGAGGGACACCCCGTATTAGTTGGAGGTGTCTAACATACTGAGTATAGACTGGGACACCTATGGATACAATGCAGGTGGCATGGACAGACAGTCTTGAAAGTACTTTTGAACACTTTTCCGGAAAACTGTCTGGAGATGCGAGACTGAGCTTATGTACCATGTTAGTATAGAGACAATTAGCAACCATGCTATCGGAGTGACAATGGTTACCAAAGTTAATAATAAATCCATCATGAAGGGTAGGAGAGTATTTTTGCTAAAACCAGCAGATAAGTGGTTGTTAGCACCCACTAAGACAATGAATGGACATCACCAAGTCCACACAACAGACAAAGAGAAATTACAGGCAAAGTTTAAATGGACTGTAAATCACACCCTGGAGAAGTATGTGCTGAGTAAGTCATCAAGGAAGGAAAAGGCACATCATGATTTAACAGCAAAATTTGGAAATTTTTGAGGAAGCAGAGATTGTTGCACTCTCGGACCAAAAAAACAAAGTGCAGATGACGACAAGCAACTGTTAGCAGAATTTCATGCATCTACAAAAAGATCGATCAGGGAAGCATGCAACAACTACCACCATCACACCTTAGCAAAAATTTTTGTTGAGAACATAAGAAAATTCTGGTCCTATGTAAAATCACTAAGCAGGTCAAAGTCTTCTATTCAGTCACTCATTGACGAATCTGGTGCTGCATTAGAAACAGCAAAAAGAATCTGAAGTTTTAAATCTTGCAATTAAAAACTCATTCACACAGGAGGAATGTACGCAAACATACCGTCATTTGACCATTGTTCAGATTTCTGTATAGAGGAAATAGCAATAGGCATCCCTGATGCAGGGAAACAACTGAAAGATTTTAAAAGAAATACATCACCAGGCCCACATGGAGTCCTAATTCAGTTTTACAGAAGAGTACTCTGCTGCATTAATCCCTTACTTAACTTGCATTTCTTGTGAATCTCTCCACAGTGTAAAGTCCCATGCAACCAGAAAAAAGCTCAGGTGGCTTTTGCAAACAAGAAGGGTGAAAGAATGAACCCACCAAATTACAGACCAATATCATTAATATTGGTTTGCTGCCGAATTCTTGAACATATGCTGAGTTCAAATACAATAAATATCCTTGCGATAGATGAGCTTCTTTCCACAAATCGGAGCAGATTTAGAAAGCATCAAAATGATGACAAAACTGAAATAGCAGTTAGGAAAGGTGACTGTGTAAACTACCTTTCACACAAAAAAATCTAAGACTGTTTTCCTAATGTCAAGATCGATCTAAGAACACACCTGTTACTTATGGAGGAAAGTCATTTTCAACAATGAAGTTGCTTTCAAGCTTCTATATTTCAATGCAGGCTTGACATTTTGGCCTTGCTCGGTACTAAAAGAGGTATTTTAAGACAACTAATTAATTAGTGAAAATATAAGTGCCTTCATTAGTATGAACTGTAGATGCAAACCAATTAAACAATATGATAATGTCAAACTTTAATTTTAATGCTGTTTATCTGAAGTACAATTTGCTTTGTTGTTAGATTTCTTTTATAGCCTTGCATTTGTTTAACAAACATGTTGCAAGTGGTTACAATATGTTGTTTTTTAAATTGAAACATTGATTTTCCATGGGCATGAATTGTATTTTTTGATCTTTTTCAAATATAGTTTGATGCAATGGAGATCATACAGCCAACCATCTGCACATCAAAAGTTTCTTCAAACCTTTACCTATGTTTCGACAGATGTAGACCAGTCATCCTCAGAAGGTGTAACAACATTAAAATAGGATATATTTCAACCAATACATGGAAGCCATATGTGTAGAAAACAGAAACCCTGAAAATTACATACGTTGGAAATATAAAATAAAGTTACGTGTCACATATTGTGTGATCCATAGAAATGCGATGGCATAGCCATATGGCTTAGTCAACAGCAAAAATTATCTATCTACGGTACACGTGCATCTTCCACACACAAACAGACAACTAACAGGACAGAAGTGGGTGGCCAGTAGAAAATTTACGCTAAGATGGTGTGGTACCAGAGAGTAAATGTAAGATGAGGTTCTGAAAATGAAGGCCAAAAACAGTAATTTCATAAAATGCTTTATGAACATGATTAGTCAATATTACAGGAAGTTTTCTGTTTAATTTCTTTGATATTCCAACATTTAGTCAATGGAGAAAAAACAGCAGTCAGTCACGAAATCCATCACTTTTTATTACAGCAGATCCAGATTTCTATTATTACATGGTCATCTTCAGTGCATAAACCAACAGGTGACATTAGTCCAAAGTATCACATAATAAACAATACTGGTTGCTATAAAGCATGCAGTAGTCTAACGTTGACTCCTGTATGCTCTACAGCAACCAAATATTGTTCATTACATGATACTTTAGGCTAGTGTCACCTGCTGTTTTATCCACTGAAGATAACTACGTAATGGTGGAAATCTAGATATGCTGCAATAAAATGATGGATTTCATGACTGATTGCTGTTCTTTTCTCCACTATCTTTATTCAATGATCGCTGTGAACCAGGGGATCATATGTATTCCAATCTGATTCTAACATTTTACAACAATGAGATGTGTGCAACATATCTGACTACAACTGCTTAGCATGATTACAGGAGAAGAAAGAAGCACACTGCAATCATATTGCCATATCAGTAAACACATGATTCATAAATGTGAAAGTCCTGAGGCTCCACGAGCTGGTGTTCTATGCTCGTGTTCACTTCAAGATGAGTGTGATCTCTGGATAGCCCTGTACTTAGACATTCTGATCGAAGGTGATATGGAAAGAACTGTATTTTAACTTTGCTGAAAGATACACATTCGTTTAGGAATTGTCCTAGAGAATACATGTCCTTCCTCCTGTTTTCTTCCTCTCTTTTTTTCAATAATAGTTGCATAGTGTTTGTTCTCTGATGCTTCTTGCTGGGCCCAAAGACAACCAGATTTAAGACAGAAGAGTTCACTCATAAACAGCCAAATAGCAAAAATACAGTTTCAAGATTTCCAAGCAGATTTAAGTCTTTCTGATTGATATACTGTTATTACTCTGAGTGCACACACCATCTGCCTGAGACTTCCTGACAGACAGGTAATGTGCCACACCAGGACTGAAACTGGACCCTTGTCTTTTATGGGCAGTGCTTTATCCAAACAACTTCAGGCCATCTAGTATTTTTCGCTGAGGTGAATATTCACATTTAGGGCTTAGGAGATTTCATAAGAGGACACACATTCCTGCATGGATCAGATTCATTGTAGACCACCAGTCTGCTCAGAGGCAGCAGAATTTTCCTAATCTGATCTGGTTGGGTTAAAGCTCTATATCACGGGCACTGTCTTTGCTTGCATGTTTTGTGAAGCTATGTTGACAGTGAAGTATGGTGTGCCAATAGCTGGCTGTAAATACTAGTGGGCGGATGATATTATTAGCAACGCATTGCGATAATCAAATAATATCATGATTATAGCTCTTTCGAGGGAGGGGGGGGGGTGGCGAGGAGGGAGGACAAAAATATTCTGCCTGAACCCATATTCACAAACTAATTTGCGATGTAAATGAAAAATGATTCATTCCATGCCAGAGCAATTTATTGTGCAAATAGTCCATGGAAGATAAGACTAACTACTTCTGAATTAAAAAATAAACAGCCGTCACAATTTGAAAAGTTTACGAGATAATCAGCATCACAATCACTTTATGGCACATGACACAGGGCCACAATGAAGAAACAAATGAATGTGAAACATAAGTAACATCTGCTCACCAGGTATCTTCCAAACCACTATATTACCCAACAGAAAGTACATAATGGAATAAGAACAGTACTATGAGGATAGCATGCTAAACACTATACAGAGGAGATGACGAGTCACAGACAGCACAAAGAAGAGAGAGAGAGAGAGAGAGAGAGAGAGAGAGAGAGAGTGTGTGTGTGTGTGTGTGTGTGTGTGTGTGCAAGGGGGGGGGCAGAGAGGGGGGGGCGCGCGCGCCCACACACACACACACACACACACACACACACACACACACACACACACACACGCAAACGATCACTGTTTCTAGCAGCTGTGACTAGAATGCAGACTGAACTGTGCCAGCATCTGATGTGTCCAGCAATCTGGGGCAGGTGTTGGGGATACAGAGGCAACATGGGGTGGTGAAAGGGAGAGATAGCAAAACAGGGGTTGGGGAAGGTGCTGCCTATGGGGGCATGCAGGGGCATGGTGCACGGTGGAGGAGGTAGGTGCAGGTGGGAGGTTTGCGAGGAGCAGGAAAGTAGAAACGCGTAAAGAAGACTGTTGTCTGCACTGGCAGAATAGAACGCCATGTGGGGGCTGGAGTGGGAGCAGGAAAGGGCATAGGTAGGTGGAGGACAGGGACTAGTGCAGGTTAAAAGCCTGAAGAGGTTATAGGAATGTAGGATATATTGCAGGGAGAATTCCCACCTGCGTAATTTAGAAAAGCTGGTGCTGGTAGGAAAAATCAAGATGACGCAGGCTGTGTAGCAGTCAATGAAGTGAAGCACACTGTGTTGGGGTGCTTGTTCAGCAACTGGATATTCCAACTATCTCTCAGCCCAGTTTGTCAGTGCCCATTGATGCAGTCAGACAGCTTGTTAGATATCATGCCCATGTAGAAAGCAGCACAGTAGTACCAGCTTAGCATGTAGGTAACATGACTGCTTTTACAGATAGTCCCGGTGGAAGATAACATTCTTGCAAATGTGCAACATGCATGCCACACACGTCACTCATATTTGACTGAATCTGCTCATGTTTATTGATGTTGTGGTAACATGTAACATACCAACCAAATTGTTAGTCTCACAGGAGGGGAAATTGGCTCCTCACAGTCATCGCCAGAGCAATAGTGTCATCTACCCTTCTGCAAGCTAAATTTCAAAAGTTGCAACTTATTTTAAGCTTGGTATTGGTATGATGATAATCCACATAATCAGTATAATGACAACCATACAAAGACGACAAGTAGACCGAAGAAGCAACTGCAAAGGACTAATAACAAAGTGAAGAAATTATAATGTGCCAAAGGTAAAAGTAAGTCTGTGCAAAAACAAAAAACAGAGTATAATAATGTATAAGAAAGAAAGGAGATGAGTGCATGCAAATGCATGTTCTTAAGCAAGAAGCCTGCAAATCTTTGTGATAGTGAACACTGAAATGGAAAACCCACGTGTAACTAATAGTGATATGCTACTCACAAAATCATATGACTGATCGGGTCAACAGAAATATTCGATATTAGTGGTCAGCTTTGACCAGTGACATCACCTTTTCGTGTGCATTTTCACAATTTGATTGTTAGCTGGGAAAGCTAATGAATGTGAAAGCAAAACACCTGGCTGTGGTGACAGACTGATCTGTAACTTATGCTTTTTGAAAAAAAGTCATCACCAAAATAATAATATAGTTGCCAAACTGCTTATGACATTAGTCACATACTTCTCACACCACTGGTCAAAGCCAATGACTAGTATTGAACATTCCTCTTCATCCAATGCATCCCACATAGACAAGCAACTCAATTTTGGTTCTATTAAATAATTACAGGAAGACACTTACCTTACTGGCATACACCCGCTGACAGATACAGCACTTGTAGAAGTTCTCAATCTGGTCTTCATGCTTCAGAACGTGATGGTCATTTCTCTCTTCTACACTCCAGAATCCAATGTTGCAATGTCGACACTGATATCTGAGCTCTTGGGGTGGTGATTCACGTGCGCTTTCTTTAGAGTGGGCAGAGAAAATATGCTGGCGTAGAGCAGCTTTCACACATGATCGAATAGCACAAAATGGACATCCGTATTCGGTTGTACTTTCTGAACTGGAACTAGCAGGTGGTCCTTCATGCAATCTTGTCATATGGTGGTCTAAAGCAGTCTGGGAGCCAAATGATTCACCACACTGATTCACATCACATGTGAACTGACGAACACCATAGGTAGACACTGCAAATCCATGCGAAACATTCATGTGGCGTGCAAGTTCGGGTGCACCATCTTCTGTGACGAACTGTCCTTTACAGATTTCACACATTATTTCTGCTGGTGGTGAATGGGTTTTGTTTTCCTGGTCTCCTTGATCTGCCTTTTCTACTTTCACCTGCACATCACTGCTTTCATCAGTCACAGCTGCTGTGGCCAAAGTATTTTCCGGTTCTGTTTCTCTCTCTTGTGCATCAAGTTGTTCTCTTTTCACGGAGATGTTTAGTGAACACTCTGCATCATCACATTCATCATCACTTGTGTCTGTAAACACACATTCAACGTCATGTGGATCAAATTCTGCTTCGGCAATATCACTGCCTACACCACTACTGCCACCTCCCGGTTTGAGCTCCTCTGTTGCTGTGCTTTCATCCTCTTCTGTGTATTCATTATCAATTGCATCTGCCTCAGATATTCCAAACTCTTCATCTGATGACTGCAGATCACTAGACGAGTCATCAATTACATCATCATTTACTCTGGTTGAACCACTTCTTTCATCATCTCTTTCTTCTACCACATTTAACTTAGCTTTAAGTTGTTTACTACTCCTGCAAGACTCCCGTTTCTCTTTGATACTCACTCTAGGAAATGAATCCATTGATGTTGAATTACTTTCTCTTACATTTGATATGTCATCATTGAACACATCATCAGTTCCTCTGATTTGTGAAGTATCAGTTACAGATGAAGACAAGTCTGGTGTAGATTTGGTTTTTTCTTTGTCATCTCTTGATGAAGCCTCTAATGTTTCTCTCTCGTCTACGGCAGGCAATTTGTTGGAATTACTCTGAAATTCATCGCTAATTACTGAAGTATCCTTTTCACAAAGTTGTTCTCCTTTGTCATCTGTATGTTGAAATGAATTACTGCTGAATGTTGAATGGTTCTCAAGAAGCTCCAGTGCAGCAGAAACACTAATCTTATGATACTGAAAGTGTTTAAAAAGGAGATTAATATCTTTCATGATAGTTGTTAAATCCAAATCACAAAGAGTGCAATACACAAATAAAGTCATTTTAGAAGACCTGCACTGGAAGATCCCATTCCCAACACCATTTCCCTGCAAAGCAGGGCAATCAGGTAAGCAATTATGTTCCCTTTTCAGATGCTCCGCAAAAAGCTTTTTATCAGCAGCCACCAGAGCTTTGCAGTATGTGCAGACAAAAATATTGTGTTCGTGCCAATAATGTGTTGACAATTCCACATCCTGAGAGAAACTGGCTGAATCTGGAGAGCACCCGATGCGGCATGGTAACTTTCCATGCTCTCCAAGCATATGAGCATTTCGCACTATCACATTTGGAAACGCCTGTTCACAGACACGACACACACTCAGTCCACGGCAGAAAAGTTCATGAGCAGACTTTGGCACAAGCTGTGTAAATGAATTTCCACACACAATACAGCACAGTTGACTACTTCGGTTTTCATCAATAGTTAATGAATTCCCTGAGATAACAGAAGACTCTGGCACTACAGACAATGGAGTTTCATCTGCAGAATGCTGAAAACTAGTGGAAGTAGGTGGCGTGCCTTGCACAGAAATAGAAACTCCTTCTCCTGTCAAAAGTTGCATTAAACATGGTAGCGACACACGATGATATGAAAAGAAATGTCCAAATGTCTCACTTCTCTTACGTTCTTTGCCGCAGAGGTTACAAGTAAAGTTCCAAACAGAGCCACCACTGCCTATTTCTGTTCCCCAATTTTGAAAAATTCGTATTCTTGCTTCACTTTCCAACATGTCTTCATTTGATATAAAGTGTTTCTTTCTGGCATGTGTGCTGTAATAGGATTTTGGGCGCACCAGAACTCCACAATACAGACAACTTTGTACATCATGAGAACTCAGATAGTGTTCTGACAATGATTCAGAACTTGGAAGCTGAGATTCGCACATATCACATTGTAAGGGTAAGTGTGTCCTCACAATATGCACATCCCGCATCTCAACTACATCAAACAATTCTGAGCAAAAGCGACAATAATGCATGTTATGATTCATAACTAAATGCATAATGAACTTTTCCTTTGCAAAAAACCACTGCCGGCATATTTCACATACAAAAGGGTGTTTGTTAGCACTGCTATTGTTACCAGAAACTGAATCGTCTTTGTTTGCTTGCACTGGTTGGTTTTCTCTGGGCACTTGCACCATTGGCCGGATCTGTGATGTTACTACATTTGAGGTGGCACCAGCCAAAGATACTGGATTTGCAGCAGTTCTGGTTGAGGTACTGTTCCCAAGGTGAGGAAAAGCTGGAATGTTATGTGACCAGGTCTTGCTGTGATCTAACGGAGGAGCAATATCACGTATATGGTCTGATGCCAGTGAATGACCAATGGCAGGTGTGGTGGCTGGCTGGTGCAATGTATGTTGTCCAAGTTGTTGTTGATGCTTCTGTTCATGGTGGTGGTGGTGTTGCTGCTGCCGTTGAAGATGTTGTTGCTGCAGCAGAAGGGCCAGCTGTGGCAACTGAATGCCCATGGCTAGAAATGGGTTCAGTACATATTGGCCAAGGCCACTTCCTGAAGAAACAGATGATCCCTGACTCATGAGGAGATCAGCACTGGCTACTTCTGGTACTGGAAGCCTCATGCCAATATTACTGCTGCCAGCACTACTGCCTGTCAACTGTTCAGCTTGCAAGTCCTTCTCTCTCCCCCTGTACCCTTCATCTTCCAACTCCTCAATGTTTGTCCCTCCATACCTGTCAAGTTTCCTAGCTCTATCACTTCCTGTAACATTTCTGGAGAGTATTTTACTTTTCTTTGGGTGAAATAAGGGGAAACTAGTTCTCTCCAGGCACCCGTCTCTCCCCTCATGGTCATCACTCATTCTTGGCAACAACTAGTTACAAAAGGCATAACCAGTTGTGACTTAAAAAGTATAGTTTCCTTTGTACGTTCATCAGATGGTTCTATTAGGCTGTATTTACAACAAACAAACTGAACCAATTATCTACATTTATTCTTTTGGAGTGGTTTGTTTAAAATGAAATATCCTTTCTTGGATCAGGTATAGATACTGCTTTAAAATAATAGTAATGTATATAACAAGGCAATTATGACTTGTGTAAAATGGGTTTTCTTTACTGAGGATGAATGACTGAAAGAAACCTATTTAAAGAAGTGATGCACCCAGTATGTTAGTCTTCTTTGGTATTCAATAGAATTGTAAAAGGAATTAGTTATCTAGTATAACAACATTGTAAAAAATTACTTTGTCCAACAGAACAAAGAGTGAATCTGTCAACAATAACTATGGAAAATATGCTTTGTGTGTGTGTATATATATAAAAGAGAGATATAGTTTGTAGTATATCTGTTTAAAAAATTATCCCTGTTTAACTATTGTAACATAAAACTATAAACATCTGCATGTAAGACAAAAAAGGATTATATAATAAGGCATAATATGTTTGTGTTACTTGTACTGGCTTTATCTGTTCCTGAATTCAGATTCCTCTTGATAATGTGGACTAGTAAGGTCCTTTGACTATGAAAAAAATATTTTATTGGCTTGTCCCTGAGAACTAGTTGTATACATTATGGTTAAATTGTTCTCTTTTTCAAGATTTTGGCCTCATCTTTCTTTCCCCCATTTCTTTTTGCCTATCATGAATGTAAATAAAAACTTTTCAACCCAAATAAAACGAATTTTCTTCTCATTTTGTCTTCATATGGAGGGGGCGATTTCCAGGACTGAAACAAATATGAAAAAAACAAAAGATCTCTATCAATACCGTCCTGTTGTGAACTGGAAAAAGTTTATAAGTCATAACAAATACTAAGTAAATGCACATGTCATTTTTGATAATACATTAATAATAATAATAATAATAATAATAATATTTCTTTCAATTTCCTTGAACAAACAATTTTAAACAAGGATCGTTTCTCAGGGCCATGAGAGCAAGCTATGTAAATATTATAGCTACTGAAAAGTACGATGGTTTAGGTACTTAAATTACGTTCTTGGTAAAATAAAACTAACCTGGTTACAATCTGACAACATATTATACATTGAATTTAAATGTAATTAAATTATATTCAACACTTTCTAGCTCTCTCTCTGTGCGAGAATACTAGTTCAAGGAAACACTATAATCAGGTACGATCAACGTTATTACCGCACAAACTCACTATACATTGACATACTTCGAATGATGTGATTTAAAGCACAACAATCACAAACTACAGCGTTTATAACCTACAATTTACCACAAGCGTCTTGTCATGTCAACAGGACAGCGATGTTACCGGATGCAGCGAGTATTCTTACATTTGCCGTAGACTTGGTAGCACAAGGACTTTTTGTCGTCATAGCCGACCACATCAAATAAGCAACAAATTTTCAAACGTTATTTGGAAGCTGGTTTTTAGATTTTCGTAAATTACGGTGTTTTTGGCGATCTAAACCATTACATAATTTTCACTTTCCACCTTGGCCTCATTCCACTGCGTCCTCTTAAATAATGTCACACTTGACGCTCTAAATACGACTGTGACGACCTACTGAATATTTCTCTGGTATAAAATATTGTATGTTTAGTCATTCAATAATTTGTATACAATTTATTACTCATACATTGTGATTAATCTGACCACGAAATTTGAAACACGTATTAGCACATTCTTTACTCATAAGAACATATATAATACTCAGATGTGTCATGAAAAGAATTACAGATACTACCATTTAACACAATATATGCCTTTTTCGCTGCTCTAGCAACACGGGCCTGGGTTCAACTCCAGGGCTTGGCAGCCATTATTCTGTTCTTACATTTTGAAACTATGTTTGGTATATATCACTGCATTTGTAGAAGCAATAGTTTACATACTACGAAAATACTTCCGTGATAAACTGCATTTCAAATCGTGGTGACAACTTACCAACCAGCAAAATGTAAACATTAGTATTAACCTCCCACAACCCTACACTTTTGACCTTTGCCCCATACAACAAAAACACTAGCGCCCTCTTCAGATTTGCGATACTTCCGCTCCCCCCCTAGAGGAAAAGTGATAATCGTGAACGTTATATACACTTAGGAGGAGCTTTCAAAATGTATTTCGCTTAGGAAGCAATAAAGATATTTTATTTCGTTTATTTAATTTATGAAAAGTTAAAAGATAAAGCAGAATATTCGGACTAAACACGATAATATTCGGATAAGTGGTGCGTTTTCAAATAAAATAGCACATGTGATATTCCCTGTCAGTTTTTATGAATGTATAATTTATACATTACTTTACTTGTTAAAAATTCTGGAACGACTTTCGGTTAATATTGGCAACATGTTTGGCCAATGGGTTTAGGTGTGAATTGTGTAATCACAGTTGCTTTGTACAATCAACGATTATGATGACGTCTGCTGTATATTCAATTTTGTAGTTTTGATCACCTGATGTGAGCGATGTGTGGTGTGTGATGAAGATTGTGCTTTTTCATTTTAGACTATTTTTACTATGCCGCAGCGAGAAATAATCTAAGTTGTATACGTTTAAAACACGATAAGAGGTAAATAAATATATTTCTCTCAGCGCGTTTGTATATTGTTGGGAAAATTATTTTTTACTATGCCTACACGAGTTGCTAGTAACAGTAAAATCTTTAAAACTGGTAGCATGTATATTAACATGTCTAAAATACTAACAGACCTGTATCTGGTGGTTTTAGTTGCATGTACTTCATGGTGGAGGAAGGTTAGCGTATGAGAGGAAAGTAGTAGAGTAATGCTGAGTAATGGGCACCAAGAAGAACCCATCTCAAAGCAAAACTAAAGTCTCTAACAGTAACTTCAGAAAGGGCCAAGGATATTTGTCACGTGCTCACAATGAGGCTGGTTCCTCATCTGATGACAGAACTGATCGCACGGAATTTCATCACTTGACTAAAGAACAGCTTAAAGCAGAATTGAAGAAACGTGGCTTAAAAGTGCATGGGAGTAAAGCGGACTTGGTATGCCCAACTTTTATATGTTGCTGTGTAGTTACTTGTTACATTTGCTACGTTGTGGTTCTTTTATTTTGGAAATGCATGTGTGTTATTGTTGCTACAGAGTTTTCTGAGCTAGTATTTTGTGGGAGGTAATGAAAGCCCTTAAGGTATGCAGGTTACAAGAGCAACCATTTTTTTTTCTAAATACTGTATATAAAATAATTTATAAACTATCATTTCTCACAAATATGAAAGAAATATTCAAATGGTAACTTTTTCGCTTGTAATTGCTCAGACTTTTAGAAACAGCTAGAGCTTCATAATTATTTGTGTATTTGCCCATGGTAGTACGTTGTTTTATTTCTGAACAGGGTCTTTATCTCCATGTCTGTGACCTTTGCTATCAGTGGTACTTAATCGAATACTTGACAGGCCATGTAATATCTTTTCTTACTGAGCTGGCAAGTGTATTCTGAAATGCCTCTGAATATCAGAAATGAGTGAGTCGCCAGATATCGTGATAGATATCCCAGGACTGTCATATAATTGCTCTGTAAGCAATGAACATAATTCATTTAATATAGATCTGTGTGTCCTATTTTCCTGCAATATTAGCTAGTCTCGTGCATAGTCTTGTCATTGTTTACATTTAATTTTAGCAACATTGTCTTATTTAAATTAAGTAAATGCAAATTACAACCTTAAATTGGTGCATATATAAACCACTGTAAAACAGAATAACTCGTGTCTTAATCTGAGAAATATTTATTATTATTATTATTATTATTATTATGTTGTTTGAACAATATGCAATTAAGATGGGCAGACATGAAAGTTTGAGCTCAAATAGTCTGTACTTGCAATGCAGTTGTGTTAATTCATACATATAATCTCTGAAGCTTGTAAACATGTTGGTGTGTGGTTAGGTATTCAAAATGTAATGTTTTTTTCTTTCTTCTTTCTCCTGGCCTTATTCCAAGTGTGATTTGTTAGTATCAGTGATAGAGGGTTGCCAGCTGCCCTCCTGTCACCACCATGCACCCTGCCCCCCCCCCTCCCCATCCCTCTCTCCCCCACGGGCGTGAGACGTGCTTCGGTAGCTCAGATGGTAGAGCACTTGCCCGCGAAAGGCAAAGGTCCCGAGTTCGAGTCTCGGTCGGGCACACAGTTTTAATCTGCCAGGAAGTTTCATATCAGCGCACACTCCGCTGCAGAGTGAAAATCTCATTCTGGATTTTGATATTGTCTGAATGTTTGATGATGAATGCGTACGTGTGGGGTTCTGTGAAATCCTTGCCATTTCCAGTGAAAAGTATTTACCGATAGCATTCAATAAAAAATGTAGAACAAATGTGCTGGCCGGTGTGGCCAAGCGGTTAAAGGCGCTTCAGTCTGGAACTGTGCAACCGTTACGGTCGCAGGTTCGAATCCTGCCTCGGGCATGGGTGTGTGTGATGTCCTTAGGTTAGTTAGGTTTAATTAGTTCTAAGTTCTAGGTGACTGATGACCTCAGAAGTTAAGTCACATACTGCTCAGAGCCATTTGAACAGTTAGAACGAGTGTACAGTAATTCCTTTTGTGTTAGTTATGAGGATCATTGGGAGCACTCGATTCTAACTGTCTTCTTTGACCCGTGACTTACTGGTGTTGTGTGTAACGTGTTAGAACACTATGGCGGCGTATTTCTGAATTTGTTCATATCTGTTGTATTTGATGACACCCTCTGGTGATGGATGTTATACATTAAGCTAAACATGTGCATTTGATCCTTGGTTTTCACTGTGGTAACACGGATTAGTTTGAGTTTGGGTAGTCAGTGCTGTAATGTGGATTTGTAAGTGTTTGCTTTGTTTTCAGTGTGTGTGTGTGTGTGTGTGTGTGTGTGTGTGTGTGTGTGTGTGTGTGTGTCCGTCCGTCCAACCTAGATGGTTTTGTTGGAGTCTTTTGTTGGCAAGTAACTTTTGTTTTTAATTCTTCTGTTTTGCCTTTTTTATATTATTTTGGTTGTGTTTTAATTAATGTAGTGAATATGGAGGGGTTCTGGGTGTTTGTGTTGTTAGGGTTTTGGTGGTGCTTTGTGAGTTATGTAGGTATATGAAGTTCGTGGTTTTTTTTTATTTTATTTAATTTAAATAGCTATATAGGTCAAGGTAAATGTCAGACTCCACTTTTCAGAGTTGTAGGTTTTTTTTTTTATATTGTGGGATTGATTTGAGCTATATAGGTGGAGTGAAGTGTAAAATTCCTGTTGGTTTTGTGGGTGAAGCATTATGTTGCAAGTTGAGATCATTACTATTATTATTATTAATTTTTTTTAATGGATGGTGCAATGTGTTATATTGGTATATAGCCAGCCGTGGTGGCTGAGCGGTTCTAGGTGCTTCAGTCTGGAACCGCGCGACCTCTACGGTCGCAGGTTCAAATCCTGCCTCGGACATGGATGTGTGTGATGTCCTCTCCAAAGAAAACAAAATAACATCTAGACACCACTCTCCATCCAGTAACAACCTTGTCAACCCCATAAACAATACCCACAACCCTATCCCCCCCCCCCTTATACCCAGCCCCCTCAACTCCCTACCCTCACTCAGCATATACATCCTCCCCAGAGCACTCAAAAAACACAATAATCCTATGGAAATCTGTTCTGCCAGCAGTAATCATCTAAATGAGATTGCAGGTTGGAAGAGCAGCTCTTCCCCCTTCCTATAACAAATTTAACTGCCCCATAAGCTATATACTGTTGTTAACTACTAAGTGGTCATAAAAACTCCACCTCAAACCATTATAAGATGAAAATGCATCTGACAACAGTACTACCCTCTTCAATATATTTCTCAGTAAGCCCCACAATTGCCCTCATAACAAGACTCTGCAAAATCCTAACTACACAGACAGAATACCCCCATCCACCCCTGCAAAATAAAGCACCTCACACCCACAAACCAATGTGAATACCATCCCTCTCATGCTTCCACTTACTGTCCTGCGATTCATCAGTTTCAGCAATGATCCCTGGCCCGCCCTACTTGCCCCTGTACCTCATATACTCTGAACACCCCTCAGTATAATAAGCAAATCAATCTAAAACAGTTCTAACACTCACACCAATCTCATGCACACGAAAATTCATAGAGGACCTGTAACAAAAGTAATATGTAAGCAACACAATCTCCCTTACACCAAACCTAGATTTCTCAAACTAGGTACCACCACATATTAAAAGCCAGATGATGTGCTAACAATGTCACATGTATAGAACCCTGGTCCAAGACACTGGAAAGCTCAACAACTTCATGTGCTGCCCATAGGCATGGCGTGTAACATATTCTGGTATTAATCCAAAATGCTGTAGAAACTTTATTGGTGACAGCATATATTTACTCATAGCAGCACATAACGAAAAACTGGTAAACTTATCAGTTATATCCATCTCTAACAAAAGCTCAATAAAAAATATTAAATTTCATTCTGCACAACAAGCACCAAACTAATCAAACCCAACAAAAGTGCCAAATACATAAACCACAGGAAAAATTAACAGTGAAAGCAAAGCAAATGCTTCCAAATCCATGTTACACCACCAACTATCCAGACTCCAATAAACCCATGTTATCACAATGATGAAGATTCAAATGAACCCAATTCCATATGTTAAACTCCACACGTCAACATCCACCACCAGAATGTGCCACCAAATACACCACAACATCAACAAATATGAACCAACTCAAAAATACCATGCCATACTGACGTCACATACACCACAATTACATCATGGGTCAAAGCAGATGGGTAGAATTGGATACTTCCAATGACATTCCTGACTACTGCATATCCATAAAAGAGTGATATACAAGATTACCAAAAAAATCTTTGTTCAGGATGGCAATTAAAGCAGTCAGTTCAAGACTTTGTTTTACTGTCAAGATGCTTTACTGATGACTGTGTTCTAAATGCTATGACATAACATTACAAGTGACTTTAACTGAACAGTAAGAATATGAAAACACAACTTTTCATGGCAATACACTTTGGCTTCAGAGTTGTTGCTGAATCGGATTTGTATTTGACCTCTCAGTGACTTCCTCTGTCACCATTATCAGGACACTTCATTAGGTTGTTAGATGGCCAACTAAGTGAAGTACATAAATGCAGTACCTAAAGATTCTACTACACTCTCCTGAAAATGATGAAGGAAGTCATTGGAGCGGGAAACCGAATACAAATCTGATGTGGTAAAAGCTCCCTGAAGAAGATACTCCTCAACAGAAAGAACTCTCTCATAGTGCAGGTGTAGAGGAAGAATTGTATTCCTTGAATTAGTCAGCTATAGAGGTAAATTTTTGTCCAGTTAAGAAACCAATGAAGTGGAGTCATAAGCTGTGAGCATCAAGAAACTGCAGAGAGTACACAAATGCAAAACTGACTGCTCTTGGAAGTAGGAATTCCACCTTCAGAGGGAAATTAATCAAAGGATGTTAGCACAGTTTTCCAGCTATTGATATCATAAATTAATTCGACCATTGGATTGTGTGCATACTAACAAGGGAACCTCCCCATCGCACCCCCCTCAGATTTAGTTATAAGTTGGTACAGTGGATAGGCCTTGAAAAACTGAACACAGATCAATCGAGAAAACAAGAAGAAGTTGTGTGGAGCTATCAAAAAAATAAGCAAAATATACAAACTGAGTAGTCTGTGATCAAGATATATAACAATAATGTTAGTACTACCTCAGTAGCGCCGTGATCCTGTGGTTAGCGTGAGCAGCTGTGGAACCAGAGCTCCTTGGTTCGAATCTTCACCCGAGTGAAAATTTTAATTTTTTTATTTTCAGACAGTTATCAAAGTTCAGGCACACACACACACACACACACACACACACACACACACACACACACACACACACACACACACACACACACACAAAATATCAACTTCGCTCTCCAAAATTCCAGGACATGTTCAGATTTGCTTGGACATATGCAGGATTTGACGGTCTACCCGCGGAAAAATTTGAAAAGTTAAAAACATATGTTTTGACAGAGCACAGGGAAAACTGTGCGACTGTTGCAGTCATTTGTTGCAGTTTATATGACAAACTCTTATGTTTTCATCACTTTTTTGGGAGTGATTATCACATCCACAAGAAAACCTAAATCGGGCAAGGTAGAAGAATCTTTTTACCCATTCGCCAAGTGTACAAATTAGGTGGGTCGACAACATATTCCTGTCAAGTAACGCACATGCCGTCACCAGTGTCGTGTAGAATATATCAGACGTGTTTTCCTGTGGAGGAATCGGTTGACCTATGAACTTGCGATCAAATGTTTCCGGTTCCCATTGGAGAGGCACGTTCTTTCGTCTACGAATCACACGGTTTTGCAGTGCGGTCGCAAAACACAGACACTAAACTTATTACAGTGAACAGAGACGTCAATGAACGAACGTACAGATCATTAAAAAAAAGTAAACTTTTCACTCGAAGGAAGACTTGAACCGAGGACCTCTTGTTCCGCAGCTGCTCACGCTAACCACGGCGCTCGTACCTGTATACTGTCCTTGATGTTGCCTATGTTTCGCATGGACTACTCAGTTTGTACATTTTGCTTATTTTTTTCATAGTTCCACACAACTTCTTCCTGTTTTCTTGATTGATCTGTGTTCAGTTTTTCAAAGCCTATCCAATGTGCCAACTTATAACTAAATATGAGGGGGGTGCGATGGGGAGGTTCCCTTGTAAGCTGAAAAGGTGCATCTTCTAACAGCTGTCCAGGGGTCCTTTTCAAAGAAAACAGTTTTGCTCCATATACCATCTGTATCAAAGTACATGGTGGACAGAACAGGAAAGCTAAGCTCTGTGAAAGGAATATATGGAAGACCAGATCACATAAAAAGTGCACTTATAATGTCAGCGCCTTTTCCATTACGTACTGATGATGGCCATGGTTTACATGATGAATCATGGAAGCCAGTACTTCTGAATGATTTGTAAATAAAGTTAGCTGACATTTTCTTTTTTTAGGTTAGAATGTAACTACGTCACTGGAATTACCAGCATATCAGAAATAAGATGTACGACATCAGTCTGTTATAATAATGTTATTTTCTATTTTTGTGTTGAGATTGATTGGCTTCACCAACTCAAAAGCACATTGTCACACACCAACCTAACCTGGGCCTTGCGCCAAGCTATAGGTCCATCTGTCAACAAATAAATATTAACATCAGAAAGCAACCTTAATATTCATGGCAATCGGATCAGTAAAAGTTATTCTGTCACTCTCCATATCGGAAACAAATATAATAAGTTCATATCTTGTGCCAAAAGAAACCATTACATTCAACCATTCTCATTGGTACAACACATTACTACCCTGAGGGAACTCCCCCCTCCCTCAAGGCCCTCACCATTTTGTGGTGAGCATGTACATGGTTACCACAAGTCCCAAACTTTTGCAGCATTGCTTCCTCTTTCTGTGTTGCAAACCTACACTTCTTCTATCTCTTCGCTCCTCTACTTTCCGTCAGATGGTCCTTTTGGTGCAGACCCTGCTTGGACTTGGCATACAATTTGGGTCTGAATTGCCGGCCGAAGTGGCCGTGCGGTTAAAGGCGCTGCAGTCTGGAACCGCAAGACCGCTACGGTCGCAGGTTCGAATCCTGCCTCGGGCATGGATGTTTGTGATGTCCTTAGGTTAGTTAGGTTTAACTAGTTCTAAGTTCTAGGGGACTAATGACCTCAGCAGTTGAGTCCCATAGTGCTCAGAGCCATTTGAACCATTTGGGTCTGAATTTCTAGTTTCACTCCCAGCACTATCTTCACCTTCTGTTAATGATTATATAGTCCACATCATTGACTTTGACCTGCCATCTTTTCCAAATTTTACAAAAATGAATGTCGTGCAGGGAAGGACGCTGACTATGGTGTATACACTGACTCTGTACCCTTCCACCTTGGCATCCTTCCTTCCTGTTGTAGTACACCCAGAATACATCGTGGTAGCCATCCCATTGTTTGGCGGTTATCAAGTACCTGCACAATGGAAGCACCTGACCACTGTTGGTGCCTGCGCTGCACACTCCTGATGTATGCCATGGAGTATGAGCTTGTCATGCCTGGGGCACAGGGACTACAGATTATTGGCCATGTGGTTGTTGTTGTTGTGGCTGAGTGGTGCCCATGTGGAGAGCCCCAGTTTGGAGTGAGTGGCACCATGGTGGTTAGTCCGCACATGAACTGACTTAAACGTTCCCCACTCACAACCCCAGCAGTCTCTTCAAATAGAACAGCCTCATATGATGCTATTAAGTACGATCTGAAAGAATTCTCTTCCATTACCATGCCGTAGGAGAAACGCAAGACTAAACAAGGAGAAACCTGATGTGCTGCTACGAGTGACATCGTTACAACCACACTCTTATGTTGTGTCAACACCTGACCAAATGTGTAACCTGTGGTAGAGAAGTTCACGATGGCAAGTGTCCACCTCCTTCTGCCCACTGTATCAACTGCAGTGGCGAGCATGCCGCTGCCTCCCAATCTTGTCTCGTGTATCTCGAAGAGTGAGCTGTCCAGGAGATGCGGATGAAGGAAGTGCCTTACCCAGTCACTCGCAAGTTATTTGCTAGTCGGAAACCCTGCATTCTATCATCTGACACTTACAGTACTGTGCGTGTTATGTCTTGCTCCATGAAGGACATGGCCACACATACATGTGATCTCTAATTCACCACTGCAGTTGTGAAATCGTCCAGTGTCGTGGTAGCATCCCTGCCTCCTCCTCCTTTAGCTATGCAACAAGCCACCAAACTTTCACCTCATGGGGCGAAGTCACCTTCTGCACAACAGTCAGGCCAGAAAGGACAGAAGGAATACTCCTGTGAAGACTTCCTTTATCCTTTCAGCCAACAAACATCTGAGTCTTCCTCCACCAACCGGAAAAGCTCCAAGAAGTCAAACAATGGTAAACAGTCTTCTCTTTCTGCTGTTTAGAGATCCTCTTGGACAGGGTTTCCATGTGATACCCTCGCCCTTACGATCTGCGTGTTGCTGGTGTGCACCACCAACTGTTTTGCTGCCCTGGACTCTGCAGACTGACAGGGAGACAATGCCAGTGCCTCTATATGTCTCTTGGAGCACGATCTTCGAGTCTCTGCAACCTGTAGCAGTGAGTCTTTGAAGGCTGGCATTTAGCAGCCACCAAGCTGACACCATTTCATTTTTTTCCCTCTTCCCCTTTCCTCGCTATGACTCTTCTCCGATGGAATGTTTGCAGCCTTCCCAACAAAGCGAACTTATGGCTGCTCTTAGAATCACATTGTCCACCTGTACTCTGCTCCCAGGAAACAAAATTGCATCCTCGTGACTGCTTTGAGCTCTTGCATTTCTTCCTGGTCCACTTTAACCGTCCTCTCAGGTGGCGTTTGCTGCGGGTGGGTGGCACCCGTGGGGAGGCCCCCTCGTCGGAGTGGACGGCATCAGGGCGAATGACACATGATGAAGCATAGTCCATCATCTCTTGCTGGTGTTGAAACACCAGCAGTCTCTAAGTGATCACGAGCTCAATTCAAAGCACAGAAGTACAACCCCAAGTTGTTTCCCTCCCTGGCCATACCATGGGTGGAACGTCAGACTAAGGATGGCAGCGAATCTTATTCATTCCAGTACCTTATATGTTCAAGAGCTGATGGGGAATCATTCATGATGATGACATCTCAGTTTTTTGTTGAGCATTTAGAGGAAAAGTTCGGGGAGGTGGAGGGCTTGTCCAAAATGAGATCTGGGTCAGTCTTGATCAAAATAGCATACTCTGCCCAGTCATGGGAGTTACTCGCTTGTGACTAGCTGGGGGATGTTTCTGTAACCATCATACCCCATAATAGCTTAAATATGGTCCAGGATATTATATTTCACACAGACCTTCTTTTGCAGTCCGACAATGAGCTGCGTGCCAATTTAGAGTGGCGAGGTGTACATTTCACCCAGCGTGTCCACCGGGGTCTGAAGGATAATCAGGTTGCCACCAGTGCCTTCATCTTGGCCATTGAGGGTGATACATTGCCCGAGAAGGTCAAGATGATGGTCTACCGGTGTGATGTAAAGCCCTATATCCCTACTCCGATGCGATGCTTTAAGTGCTGGAATTTCAGCCATATGTCTTCCCGCTGTATTTCCAGCACCACATGCCAAGATTGCAGACGCCCATCACATCCCAATACTCAGTGTGCCCCGCCTTCCATCTGTGTCAGCTGCAGAGAGCACCATTTGCCTTGCTTGCCTGACTGCAGGATTCTCCAGAAAGAAAGGAAAATCATGGAGTACAAGACCCTGGACAGACTGACCTACACTAAGGCTAAGAGAAAATTTGACTGCCTGCACCCTGTGCATATGACATCGTCTTACACCTCCGCTACAACAGTTCTGGCACCATCAGCTCTGCCAACCCAGGTCACCTCTCAGAACCAGAAGACTACACCTGCCCTCTTTATGGTGGGGGGCGTTTCCCTCCCTGTCGCTCCTGCACCACCTACTTTGGGAGCAACCCCACCCCTCCCCAACCATCGGGGACGTCCGTCCCCACTTCTAAGCCGGAGAAGTGGCTTCTGTGGCTTATTTCGCTAGGAAGGGATCCCTTGGGTGACTCCCCAGGTTTCTTCTCGTGGGAAAGACGACACCCACCAGTGGCTGAAGAGCCCAAAAGCAGCTAGTCATAGGGCTTCACGCTCATCCTCAGTCCCGGAGACTGAGCCAGTGAAGTCCTCCCAGGTAGGGAAACCCAAGGAGCAGCAAGAGAAATCCAAAAATAAAACACGTAAGACCAATATGGTCTAGTTCCCGCTACCTACAAGCTGTGCGGCTGAGGATGGGGTTCAAGATCTTGGCGTTTACTGAGGACCTAGATCTCGCCAGACACAATGGATATAGACTGCTCAGGCAATAAATCGGTGACAGCAGGTGACTCTGAGGCGTAAATTGCCGCATTGAATGTTTCATGCCTTCTCAGTCTCACGATGTAATCCTCTAGTGGAATTGTGGTGGTTTTTCCACTCCCTGGCTGATCTGCAACATCTGTTAAGCTTTACACCTGCTATCTGCATTGAATGCCAGGAAACCTGGTTCCCAGCATTGCGGACACCTGCCCTCTGCGGCTATAAGGGATATTACAGGAACCGTAGTGACTATTGTCGAGTGTCAGGTGGAGTTTGCATTTATATCCTAAACTCGGTCTGTAGTGAACATGTGCCCCTTAAAACCCCTCTTGAAGCTGTGGCTGTCAGAATAAGGGTGACACAGGAAATAACTGTCTGCAATGTATATCTTCCTCCAGATGGTGCAGTACCCCTGAATGTATTAGCTGCACTGATTGATCAACTCCCTAAACCTTTCCTACTTCTGGGAGATTTTAATGCCCATAACCCCCTTTTGGGGTGGTACCATGCTTACTGGCAGAGGAAGAGATATCGAAACTTTACTGTCACAATTCGACCTCTGCATCTTAAATACTGGGGCCGCCACACATTTCAGTGTGACTCATGGTAGTTGCTTAGCCATTGATTTATCAATTTGGAGCCCAAGACTTCTTCCATCTATCCACTGGAGAGCACGTGATGACCTGTGTGGTAGTGACCACTTCCCCATCTTCCAGTCACTGCCCCAGCGTCAAGCACACGGACGCCTGCCCAGATGGGCTTTGAACAAGGCGGACTGGGAACTTTCACCACTGCTGTCACCGCTGAATCTCCCCCACATGGTAACATCGATGTGATGGTTGAGCAGGTGACTAGCACAATTATTTCTGTGGCAGAAAACGCGACCCTCGCGCTTTAGGGTGCCCGGGGGGTGTAAGGCAGTCCTTTGGTGGTCACCGGAAGTCGCTGAAGTAATTAAGGAACGTCAGCAAGCTCTACGGTGGCATAAGCGGCACCCTTTCCTGGAGCACTTCATAGCCTTTAAACAATTCCATGCTTGTGTTTGCTACCTTATCAAACAATGGAAGAAGGAGTGTTGGGAGAGAGACGTCTCCACCATTGGGCACCACACGTCACCTTCCCAAGTCTGGGCAAAGTTCAAACGTCTTTTCGGGTACCAGGCCCCACCAGCTGTCTCCGGTGTTACCATAAATGGCGAGCTATGTACCGGCGCAAACGCGATTGCCGAGCACTTTGCTCGAGCTTCTGCATTGGAGAATTACCCCTACCCCCCAGCCTTTCGCACACTCAAACGGCGGCTGGAAGGGAACATCCTCTCATTCACTAAACGCTGCAGTGAATCCTATAATGCCCTGTTTACTGAGTGGGAGCTCCTCAGTGCCCTTGCACATTGCCCCGACACAGCTCCGGGGCCTGATCACATCCACAGCCAGATGATTAAACATCTCTCAACTGACTACAAGCGACATCTTCTCCTCTTGATGTGGATAGCTATCAGCCTCAACAGCGTTCTTTGTAAGCTGTTAGACTGTATTGTAAGTCGGCGGCTGTGTTGGGTACTGGAGTCACGTGGCCTACTGGCTCCATGCCAGGGCAGTTTCCGCCAGGGTTGCTCTACCTCTAATAATCTAGTTTCCCTCGAATCTGCAATCTGAACAGCCTTTTCCAGACACCCACACCTGGTTGCTATCATTTTTGATTCACGAAAAGCTTATGACATGACCTGGCGACATATCCTTGTCACATTATATGAGTGGGGTCTCCGGGGCCCGCTCCCGATTTTTATCCAAAATTTTCTGTAGCCCCGTACTTTCTGTCTCCCATATTCCCCCCCATATGCAGGAGAATGGGGCACCACAGGGCTCTGTATTGAGTGTATCTCTATTATTAGTGACCATTAACAGTGTAGCAGCAGCTGGGGGGGCATCGGTCTCATCTTCTCTGTATGCAGGCAACTTTTGCATTTCATACTGCCCCTCCAGTACTTGTGTTGCCGAGCGGCACCTACAGGGAGCCATACACAAGGCGCAGTCATGGCCTGTAGCCCACAGCTTCCAGTTTTCACCCCTCAGGAGCTCAGCATTCATTTGCTGAGTATGGGTGTGGCGACCCTGGGGTTCCTGAGCTGGGGACTGGTAAGTGCCACCAGTCCTCTGTCACTGTAAGCTCTGGTTATACTTCAACGACCACCGTGTGGCGCAGCGGTGGAATGTTGTGTGTTTCGGAGAATGGGGTTTTTGGCTTCACCGCCTGGACTGCGAGGAAGGTACTCACCTCTTATTAAAAAAAACCTCAACCTCAAGGTGTGCTACGTGCTGAGGAGGTGAATGGCTGTTGAAGTGAAACAGTCTTTAGTGAGCAACCTCTGGGGCACCTGCCGCACCCCAGTTGAATCAGGCTTGCTCAGACATGCAGGGCTCTGCCTGGGTCAATGGTTGTTTCCTTAGCGTCTTGTGGGATCCTTATAGAACTCTCTCATGAAACTGCTACTCCTGACAGGATGGGTGTACCGTCAGGCAATACTTACACCCACTCCTCAAAGAGAGCTAGGTTGGTCAGTCCTCCCGAAAAGAAGTCTCTGAGTAATAGTAACAGGGCATTAGTGTGCCATAACACTTTCATTGTAATCAAGCAAAACGGGAGAAGCTTTGAGAAGATGTCCCCATTCTATATTAACAAGGCATTAGAAGGTACTGCTGGGTCTCTGAAAAGTGTCAGATGACTACGTAATGCAACGCTTTTGGTTGAAACTACTAATTCCACCCAAATATCGAAGCTTCTGGGATGTAAGGCCTTAGTTGACTACCCAATCAAGGCTGAATTGCATAACACCCTTAACTATAGTAGGGGAATGGTTACCTGCTCCGATATAATGGAGGTTGGCCCTGCGGAGTTGCGTGAAGAGTGGAAGAATGTGGGGGTCACGGAGGTGCAGAATTATATGAGGAGAGTTAGTGGCAAATTGGAAAAATTGGCAACGTTTATTCTAACGTTTAGTACTCCCGTATTACCGAAACATATCCTTGCCAGCTATATCCGCCTCTCAGCATCACAGAGTGCCACAGAGAACATCCCAGAGAATCCTAGAGTCCCCAGAGAGCATCCCAGAGTGCCCCAAAGACCATCCCAGAGTGACCCAGAGTGCCCCAGAGAGCTAAAACACCAAGAAGAATCGCTTCTCGGCTTTTGGCAAGATCAATGTGTAGAAGTAGATAAGAAATAATGAACTAATAAGAAAACCCCATGTGATGCTATAAATGTCAAAGATTTGGCCATACCATTACAGGATGTAACGGGAAGGCTGTGTGTGGCAATTGTGGAGGCTCCACTTATGAGTCGGGGACTTCTTGTTGTACTGGTTGTTATCTTTCTTGTTTCTTGGATAACTGAAAAATTGTTTGTGGAATCTTACGCAGTATATTGTGGTAGGACAACACTCTCACCACGTGGTTTTGAATGGGAATAATACGACCAGTTCCAGCACAATTTCAGCAAGAATTATTTTTTAGTTGCTGCTGAAAGATTATACACTGCAGATCTCATTTGTCTAGGGGGTTTTTGTAGTTTTGTCTGCAAAATAATCTTTCCAATATCAAGCATGGCCTGGGTGTTCTTCTGTTTGAAATAGACTCCACCGGATCTGAAATACTTTCAGGTAAAAATTATATTTATTTGTACTTTCACCATTTTCACTATCAACATTGATAATCTAAATCCATTATACTACACTTGTCACAAAAGCACGTCCATCTTCCTCCAATACTGACAAAGAAGTGGCGGGCAAGCAAACATGTGCCCGGAAGTTGCAGACATTCCTGCTTCCAAGATTCTTTGGTCTACTGTCCTTGTAAACTCCTAACATCTTAAACAAGTCCATTATTTATCATAAAAGAACATATTCACAATTAAATAAATTAAACACATTTTCTGGCAATGTAATAAATTACCTTACTCTTTACTGTGGCATCGTACTTTTCACTTCAAATAAACTGTATCTCCGACAGTCGATTACATTACGTTGTACACTTTCTCTGAAATGTGTTAACTGCTCTGGGTATCACCCAGTGTTGAGCAGAAAGTGTGGGGTTTACAATGAGGAAAAGAAAATTCGACAGTTGAAAGTACAGAGATGCATACCCTATGGTGAAGCTAAAAAGGCTTACAAAGCCATGCAACCACTGGTTTTGCAACTTCTTTTGCATCAGCCCTTAAAACACCAATAGTTAAGTGTGATGCCTTCACACGAACTCAGACCACAGATTCAAGTACGAGCACATGGCACTTGTCGCTGTACCTGTTGTGGAAACGCTCCACTTGCAACTGATGTCGCTCGGAAGCTGTCAGCAGTAGCCTTACCACCTAAGCCACATACCACTCCCCAAACTTCAGAAGCAACCTAAGATAAGCCATTCCAGCAACCCCGGCAGCCTCCTCCTCCTGTCAGTAAAGAAAAACATCCTTCTAAAAGTAATTCTAAGTCCAAGAAAGCGGTAGGTAAGCCTTCGGATCAATGAGCACTCTCCCTTTTTAATGACGACTATGCTCTTGAAGATACGGACTCCCAATCGCAGGAACTAAAGAACGTGGAACCGGTAACGTTCCCCCTGACCTCCCCGGTAAATCACTGCCTCCGAGGGAGAAAGGAAAGAACCACCATCACTAACCAATGGCTTCCATAGGGATTTCTGTGTTGCAGTGGAATTAGAATGGATATCGCTCACATTTGGAAGAATTGCAGCTGCTGGTCCATGATAAACCTTTCTGCATCTGCTTACAAGAAACGCATCTTAGTCACAGACACACCTACATTACGAGGCTACCACATATACAGGAAAGACGATACTACTGTAGGCAGGGCTAAAGTTTGAGTGGCTATTTTTCTTGATAACAGATACCACTTCGTACATGTCCCCCCCCCCCCCCCCCCCATGATGCTTTGGATGCGGACACACTGCACACTGGTAGTCCTCTTCCAGGCACTCCCGTGCCCATTCCTTCTTGTGGGGGACTTCAGTGTGCTGTGGGGCTCGGCTACTACTTGCTCCAGGGGTCAGCTGATCGAGCGACTCGTCCCTTCTGAGGATATCTGCCTTCTGAATGCCGGTCAGATGACTCACTTTTCCACAGCTACAGGGTCTTTCAGCTATTGATCTTTGCTTTTGTTCCTCAGCTATTGCAGATTCAGTTCAGTGGGAAGTGGCTCCAGATTTACTTTCTACTGACCCTTTCCCAGTGTGGATTCATCTGCCGCCTGGGACAGCGACCAGCCAAAGGGCAAATTGGTTTCAGTACAGTCGACAGGCTATTTTTGAACAAAAGGATTGTGCACAAGAGGCGGTGACCTATATCACTCATGAGATCCAAAGGGCTGCCACAGAGTCCATCCCCAGGTCTAGTAACCACCTTGGACAACGGCCTGTACCTTTGTGTGATGATGACTGTCAATTGGCAATCTGGGCCAGACGGACAGCTCTTCGGAACTTCAAACGGTGTCCAACTACAGACAATTTTCATGTCTTCAGGACTGCGAGAGCACATGCAAGGCGAGTGATCAAAGAACGGAAGAGCACTTCCTGGAGGGAATTCACGACTTCCATTAATTGGTCCACTTCCGCTGCGCACGTTTGGGAATCAATAAGACGGATTTCAGGCAAGGGTAGTCCACATCCTCTTACAGACTTGTCGAATAATGGGGTCTTGGTTGACATGCCAGAAGAGATGGCTCATGTTTTAACTGAACACTTCTTTACTGTTACTAAGTTATCCAGACAAGCTCCTGCTGTTCAGGTATTCCATTGGACTGCAGAGATGAAGCAGCTCAATTTTTTCTCATGTAATGAAGAAGTCTACAACCTTCCATTCTCCATGTGGTAACTGGAATCAGCTTTATCTGCAGCCAGACACACTGCTCCAGGACCTGATGAGACCCGTTATACCAGGTTTTGTCATCTGTGCCCTGAAGTGAAAGGTCAGCTCCTCTCTTGTTCAGTCAGATTTGGTTTGATGGACAGTACCCCACAACTTGGAAGGAGGCAATCTTAATTCCATTCTGGAAACCAGGTAAGGACCGCAGCGCCCCTAACAGTTACGGGAGTGTCGCCCTTACTAGTTGTATGGGTAAGACTCTTGAATGCTGCTACCATTCCACTCTTGACAACTTAATTCTACTTTAGTCGGCGATAGAGGAGTCCTCCTTGCACCGAAACCATTTAGTTTGTGTGTTTTTTGACCTCGAAAAAGCATATGACACTACTTGGAGGTACAATATCCTTCGCCAACTTCATGAATGGGAACTATGTGGACTCTTGCCACTTCTGATCCAATCCTTTCTTGAGGACAGGCATTTTCGTTATCGCATTGGTGATGCCATGTCTGATTGCTGTGTTCAGGAGAATGCCCTGGGGCACTTGTCCTCTGTGTCACATTGTTTGCCATCGCTATCAGTGGCATTTCTTCTGCAGTCAGGAGCCCTGTCAAATGCTCTTTGTTTGTGGATGACTTTGCAATCTTCTTCTCTTCCTCTGACCTTACGATGACGACGAGGAAGCTACAGCTGACCATTAGGAGGCTGGAAACTAGGGCCCAGACAACTGGTGTTCAGTTCTCGCCTGAGAAGACTGTGTATGTCAATTGTAATCGTGCTCATCAGAGTTTTAACCAACCAGGGCTTACAATGGGGGACCGTATTTTACTTTTTCAAGACACAGTGCACTTTTTGGGTTTATTATTTAACTCGAAATTAACATGGCTCGCACACCTGAAAGACCTACGAACAAAGGGCTTCCAGTTGTTGAACATTTTGAAATTCCTTGGCGGAAAAAACATAGGGAGCTGACAGGTCCCGCCTCCTTCAGTTTTATAGGGCATTTGTTCTATCATGCTTAGACTATGGCAGTGTGGTCTCTGGATCAGCCCGTCCTTCCTACCTCTGGATGTTAGATGCTGTCCTCCATGCGGGCATTCAGATATCGCCTGGAGCCTTTCAGACCAGCCCAGTTCAGAGTCTGTGTGCAGAGGCTGGTGAACCACCACTCTGGATTCGGCGGCGTATCCTTTTGGCTCAACAGGTGCTGAAAATCTCAGCGTCACCCCAGTCATTCGTATTTAGTTCAGTGATCCAACCCACCTTCGAACGACTGTTCAGGAATCGTCCCCAAGCGACCCAACCATTTGGTATACGTGCTACGGACTGCCTCAAGGATCTGGATCTCTCAGGCATGAAAATACACACCCGGGGATGGAACGCACTGCCGCCTTGCCGTCTTCGGAGGCCCAAAGTGACTTTAAGCTTGACACAGTACCTGAAAAATTGAACTCCAGATATGGTTTCTACAACTTTTGTTTTCTTCTATTTTAAGTAGGTACCATAGTTTTATCGTTATTTATACAGATGGATCCCAGCAGGGGAATGCTCTCGGTTGTTCTGTGGTTTTCTCTGATAGGGTTTTTAAAGTGCGTCTTCCAGAACAATTTACAAATTATGATGCAGAATTATATGGCATTTTAATGACACTGGAGAGGATTCATAGACATCACTGTAAGAGTTTTCTTGTCTGTTCCGACTCTCTTAGTGCACTGCAAGCGCTTCACGAAATCTATCTGGTAGACCCGCTGATTCGGCTCGTCCATGAATGCTTACAGTGGCTCCAACGCGCGTGGCAAGAAGGTGATATTTTGCTGGGTACCTGGCCACGTTGGGATACAGGGTAACGACGTGGCTGATAAAGCTGCCAAGGAAGCATGTTGGGATGGTGCTGTCCATCAATGTCCCATCCCGTTGCTTGCCATTATCTCATTTTCTGACAGACACATCATGTCAGTGGGAGACTGAATGGTTGCTGGTGTCAGACAACAAACTGCGGTCGCTCAAACCGACCACAAAAGCTTGGCGGACTTCGTGTCAGCCTTGCTGCTGGAAGGAGGTTTTGCTTACCAGACTGCGCATCAGGCATAGCCCTTTCACACATGGCTTCCTCCTACAGGGGGAGGCTCCACCTTTCTGTGAAGTTTGTGGTGTGCCGCTTTCAGTTCAGCATATTGTGGCTACGTGTGTCCTGTATACTGGTATTAGGGCTGCCCTTCGTCTCGCTGGAGATCTGCCCACCGTCCTCGCAGACACCGATACCAGTGTTAACAGGGTGGTGAAATTTTGTGAACTATCAGGCCTCATCCCTAAACTGGTGGGGAAGGGCGGCAGACTTTAGTACATTATAAACTGCTCTGCATGTGGGGACAGCCTTCATCCTCACCCGTGAGACTTCATGTTGACTTTTCGTCAGGGCACTGATGACAGTGTTGTTGAGTGCCCCCTCAACACAACTCATCATCATCATCATCATCATCATCATCATCCAGTTTTCAGCCGTGAAGTAGTGTGTGATGCACTTCTGTCGGCGTGGTACCAATCATCCGCAACCAGAACTTTACCTTTATGATGATCCCCTCACTGCGGTGGAGACATATCGATTCTTAGGACTGGTTTTTGACACCTGATTGACGTGGCTTCGTCAGCTGAAGCAGAAGTGCTGGCAGCACCTCAATGCCTTCTGCTGCCTGAGCAACACCAACTGGGGTGCAGCTCTACAGAGCTCTTGTTCAATCCCGCCTTGACTATAGGAGTCTGGTTTATGGTTCGGCGGCAACCTCAGTGTTGCGTTTACAGTGCACCCCTGTGACATTTGACTGGCAACAGGAGCTTTTAGGACAAGTCTGGTAATCAGCATCCTGGTGGAGGCCGGAGTCCCTCCATTGCAGATCTGACATGCACAACTGCATGCCAGTTACGTTGCACACATATTCATAGTTCTCCTGAGTATCCGAATTACCGTCTCCTTTTCCTATCCACAGCAGTTCATCTCCCACATCGGAGGCCCAGAGGGCTTAAGACTGCGGTTCATGTCCGATCTGTTCTGTATGAAGTGGAGTCCTTGCCTTCACCACCTACACTTGAGGTCCATTCATGTACATCTCCATGGTGTACACCTAGGCCGAAGCTTTGCCTGGACCTTTCACATGGTCCTAAGGACTCAGTTAACCTCACATCTCTCTGTTGTCACTTCCTCTAGATTCTTGACATGTACCAGGACCATGAAGTGGTTTACGCTGACAGCTCGATGGCTGATGGTCACGTTAGATTCGCATACGTTCATGTTAGCTCATATTGAACAGCATTCCTTGCCAGATGGCTGCAGTGTTCTCGTTGCAGAGCTGGTGGCCATTTCTCGTGCTCTTGAGTGCATCCGCTCGTGCCCTGGCGAGTCGTTTCTTCTCTGTAATGATTCCTTCAGCAGCCTATAAGCTATCGACCAATGGTACTCCCGCCATCCTTTGGCAGCGACCATTCAGGCCCTGGAACAGTACAGTCTCTCCTTGGTGTTTGTGTGGTCCCCAGGTCATGTCAGACTCCCAGGAAATGAACTGGCTGACAGGCTGGCCAAACAGGCTACACGGAAACCACTTCTGGTGATCGGCATCCCTGTAACTGACCTGCAAACATTATTGTGCCGCAAGGTTGTTCAACTTTGGGAGAGAAAATGGCATAATCTCAGTACACACAGCAAACTGTGTGCCCTTAAGGAGACAACGAATGTGTGGAAGACCTCCATGCAGGCCTCTCGCATTGATTCTGTGGTTCTCTGCCAGCTCCACATTGGCCATATGTGGCTAACACATGGCTACCTCCTCCGCCGTGAGGACCCGCCTCAGAGTAACTGTGGCTCACATATGACTGTCATCCACATCTTGCTGGACTGCCCACTTTTAGCCCCTCTGCGGTGGCCTTTTAACTTTCTCAGCACGCTACCTTCAGTGTTGGGCGACAATGCCTCAACAGCAGATTTATTTGACGTTTTATTCTTCAGTGCGGGGGTGGGGGATGTTATCATATTATCAAAGGACGGGCATCTAGCCTTCTCTCAGAGAGCGCCATCCTCCCTCCATTTTAACTCTGTTGCACTTTCTTTGCATTTGTTTGTTTTCGTGATTGTCTTTTCCCTACATGTGTTCATATCACCTTGTCTTTTTGGGGTGGAAATTTTAATGTGTTGCAGACCATATGCTCTATGGGTTTAATGCTTTCCTCTACTTTTCCTTGTGGTGTATGTTTTCTCCATTTTTTTGTTCATTCCATTTGTTTTCTTTTTAGGTTTGGTGTTTTTATACCTTGAGTCTTGCTTGCGTCAGGAAAAAGTGACTGATGACCCTGTAGCTTGGTCCCTTTATACCCCAAACTAAGCAACCAATCTGACAAATACTTTTGAAGTGCAATCTGTGGGTGTAACAAGATATCATTTGTATCAAATTTGAAACAGTTAGATTCAAATCTTTGGCTCCTGAATTCTTTCTGACAATACCAGAAACACAGACAAAGAATGAACTACAGAAAAGATCTATTTGATTATCTTAGGTGTAACATAGTCCATCAGTAGACATTACTTTTGGCTGCTGAATTGTTAAGTGAGATACAAAAAAATCATTCCTATCCCCCCTCAAGTTACCTTTTTTATTGGTGTATGAGGCAAGCTGTAGTCATTAAAAGGCCAATATTAAAAGTGAACAGTGGAAAATCCAGGACAGAATGTAACATTATTATGAAAAGGTGAACGCCTTAATGACCGAAAGCTTTAATTGTGAGATTTTGTTTTGTTATGCATATCTGCAACTCAGTATCTCTGCTATATGATGAATAGCAACTTCCCTTTTCATAATAATGCAATATTAATAGTGGAGATATAAGTGAAATCTAATGATAAAACTCATCTCCCTTTCCCTCCAGTAGGTAGCTTTTTTTTTTTTTTTTTTTTTTTTTAGAGTGGTCTTTTATTAACTTCTTACTTTGGCTTCTGTACAAAAATTCACAGAAAGCAACATATCACCTCACAAACACAGTTGTGGTAGATTCAAATAAGAAAAGTATTCTGTGCTGACATTTTTTGTGACATTGCCAATTCTTTTGTGCAGATCATAAAATTTTATTAAGAAAACTAAAATATCAGGCATTAAAGCATCCTTCTTGCGTGGATGGAGTCTTACTTAAACAACTGAAAATGGAGGCACACATTAACAAATGATAGCATCTGAACAAGTTCAAATTTGGAATGGAAGAGGGAAAAATGTAGTATTCTGTGAAGCTGAATACTTTTCCCACTTGTGTTCTTGATGTGGACCTGATTTGTCAAAGACCTGAGAGAACTTATCAAAAACTTTGTCTGAGATTACATGAATGTGTCAATGAACTGCTTCGACACATCCACACCAGGCACATCAGGATGATAGTGGAACAAGTGTACACCAACTTCGCATCAAACAGCAAAACTCTTAATTGTACATAAAATAATCCTAAGCACTTCCAAACAAATAAAAATTACTTTCAGGTACAAAAAGTTGAGATCAATGAATGCACCTTAAACAGTACTTCATCATGAAATTCAGAGGCATCAAGGTGGATAATAAGCTGAGATGGCACCAGTACTTGTAGAAGTCATTCAAAAAGCGCAGTTTTGCCTGCTTTGAACCTACAAATGTCTCACACTGAATTGTACATGAGATTTTTGTAAAGGACATGATTTTCTTCACTTACTGTAGAAATTATTTTGCTGTTGTTATTCAGCCTTAAAGCCACTATCAAGTGATACAGCAAAATATTTTGCTTCAACATGTCAGTCTTTAAAATCCCCTGACAAGTACATATGTCATCGTCACCTTAACGCATACCACTATAAGCTAATGTTATACACAATGTTCACATGTCTTAAGCACTTCCCAGGGGGCTCGCCACTCGCTGGTGGGTTCATGCCTGGCTACCACAGGGCCCCAGCCTTTGCAGCATTTTTTCCCATCTGTGCTGCATGTCTATCCTCTTGCTATTTTTTTTCTCCTCACTTGGGGAACATGTCTGGGATATTATTGGGAATGCTCTGCATTCTCTGTCTCTGACACAAGAACAGTCTCACCTTTGTTTTTCACTCCATTTTCCTTTCTTCGTTTCCCATTTGCTCTCATTCCTCTGCTTCGGCGTTCGAGGTTTCTCTTCTTCTTCTTCTTCTTCTTCTTCTTCTTCCCTGTGCACACCTGAAGGCTGGCCTATGCGTCTGATGAGTAATAGGTGACTAGGTACCTTGTAATTCCCAGCCACGGGTCGACAGGTAGTGTTCGCACATACCCCCTGTTTCAGGCCAGGCATAGGGAGGGGTGATGGCCTGAGCTATAACCTTCCATAATTGCTAATTGGTCCCTCTGCCAGGTGTTCGGGAGTGAGGTGTGAACAATCACCTAAGGCGGTTGCGTCCCCTTATGAAGGGGGCCCCCAGTTGAAAGGAGTGCACCATCCGAGACACTGGCAATCGTGGGGGATTTCCTCGCGATTAGTCAATCCTCTTCCCACTCAGCATCTACAAAACGTAAATGTAATGAAGCTAATGATTCAAAGACTGCCACTGCACCATGGTTTCTCATGGTCTCACGTACTGAAGATGGACAGTCCTTCGCCACAGTAAATCCATTTACTATTCAGAAAGGTTTAGATGCAGTTGCTGGCCCTATGAAATCCTGATCTCGTTTACGGAGTGGCATTTGCTTTTGGAGACCACTTCCAATTCTCAAGTGCAACAACTGCTTGCTGCCTCACTTCTCCATGGCTACCCTGTTTGTGTTGAAGCCCATAGGACTTTGAATTCTTCCCGCCGTGTAATTTACACTAGGCTGCTCGACAGTCTAACAGAAGCCGAAATCCATTCTTAACTCTCTGATCAGGGTGTCATTGCCATCCATTGTGTAATGAAAACAGTAGATTCCTCCTTAGTGTCCACCCTCACTCTCTTTCTCACCTTTGATAGTGTGGTGCTTCCATCCAAGCTCAAAGCAGGCTATGAAGTTATCACCATCCGGCCATACATTCCGAACCCGATGCGCTGCTTCCAGTGTCATGGTTTCGGTGCCTTATCCGGTCACTTGCAAGTTACTGGCTAGTTGTAAAACCTGCGTTCTTCCGTCTGGTACCTATAGTTCTGTTTTTGTTACCCCTCATTCCATGAAGGACATGGCCATGCAGACATGCGCTCTCCAATTCAGCTTTGAGGTTGTGAAATTGCCCAGTGTCAAGGTAGCATCGCCATTCTCCCATCCAGATGTGCAACAATCTGTCAAACACTTGCCTCAAGGGGCAAAGCCACCAGCTACACAACCGGTAGGCCAGAAAGAGTACTCCCGTGAAGACTTCCTCCATCCCTCCAGCCAAACAACACCCAAGAGTTCCTCTAACCAGAAAGGCTCGAAGAAGTCCACCAAAGGCAAACGGTCTTCTCCTTTGCCGACTCGAAGATTCTCTTCGACGGTGCCGCCACATGAAACCTTCACCCGGCTGGTCTCTGTGTCGCCGGTGCGCACCACCTACTGTTTTTCAGCGTAGGACTCCACAGACCAACCGCACAAGCAAGCTGATTCTTATGTTGGACCCCATGGAGCACTATCCTCCTCCTTCTGTGCCCTGTAGTAGCGATTCTTCACCGGCTGTCACTTGGCAGCCACCGAGGTGACACCACTACATCTCTTCATCATGACTCTCCTCCAATGGAGGATTTATGGCTGCTTGTAGCATTTCAGCGTCCCCTTGTACTCTGCCTGAAGGAAATGAAATTGTGCCCTCATGACCGCTTTGAGATTTCACATTACTTACTGATTCGTTTTGACCTTCCCTCTGAGGACGGCATTCCATCTCATGGGGTGACATTGACATTGACAGCCAACACATCTCCTTGACTACTCATCTTCAAGCTGTTGCCATTCGCCTTTTCCTTCCCCACCTGACTTCTTCCCTCTGTATCATTTATGTACCTCCATCATTCAGTGTCACCAGGGCAGACTTCCTTTAGCTTATTAGGCAGCTACCACCCAAATTTTTGGTACTCGGTGACTTTAATGCACATCATCCCCTTTTCAGTTCTCCCAGGACCTGCCAGAGAGGTGTCCTCTTGGCTGACCTTCTTAACCAACTTAACATCTTCTGCCTTAACGCTGGAGCACCCACTTTCCTTTCCAACTCGTCTCACACCTATTCCCATTTGGACCTATCCTTTTGCACTGCCTAACTGCCCATCGTCTCGGGTGGTAAATTCTTACTGACACCTACTCGACTGACCATTTCTTGTGTGCTCTCTGTTTGCTCACTCCTACCCCATCCGCATGCGTGCTCAAATGGCAGCTTACTAAGGCTGACTGGCAGCTTTACTCCTCCCTGGCGACCTTCTAAGAACAAGATTTCCCCAGTTTTGATGACCAGGTGGACTATCTCACCAACGTTATCCTTACTGCTGCAGAAAGTTCCATTCCTCACACTTCCTTTTCACCATGTCATGTCTCAGTCCCTTGGTGGACTGAGGCATGCCGCGATGCAGTTCGCGCACGGAGACGTGCTCTCTGCGCTTTTAACTGTCATCCCACAATGACAAACTGCATTCATTATAAACAGATGCGTTTGCAAGGCGATAGCAAATGAGCTAGTTCTTTTAACAGTTCCACCCCTTCCTCTGCTGTGTGGACCAACTGCACACTACCTGCACTTTTCCTGGTGAGTGTGAGCCCTTCACCATCTTAGCTTCGTGAAGCAGCCCATGCTAACCTTAGCCTTCATTTGCTTCTTAAGGACAATACTCCAGCCTTGGTCTATCACCTTCAGTTTCAAGACCTTCACATGGAGCTTCGCGATAGTAGCTTTGTATACACTGATGGTTCTCAGACTGACCGTGGGGTTGGATGTGCCTTTGTCATTGGCACCCGTGTCTTCAGATATCAGCTTCCGGCACACTCCTCAATATTTACAGCTGAGCTCTTTGCCCTGTATCAGGCCACAGAATACATCCGGCCAGACAGCCTTTTCAGTTGTTTCCTCTGCTCAGACTCACTTGGTGCCCTTCAAAGTCTATTTGTGTTGTACATCGCCCATCCCTTAGTGCAGTGAGTCCAGGAAAACTGTCACTTGCTCACTCTTGTTGGAGCCAGTGTGATGTTTCTGTGGGTTCCTGGTCATGTCGCTCTGCTAGGGAACGAGGCACTACCAAAGCTGCAGTCTTCGTCCCTCAGCCCTCGAGTAATTATATTCCCTGCACATGCGCTTGACTGATTTACTTCAAATTTTTACATGATACTCCAATAAATGTTCAGTCATGCGCTGCATCTGCATATTTCTTAGGGTGATTCTTATTAATGTTTAAAAGCTCTGACGCGACATAGATGACACTGAGGCAAGTAATCTAAGACATATGGGGTTGAAAATGTCGGGAAATGCCCCAAAAGTGGGTGACAGATGTTGAATGTGTGACGTCACCAGTTGACGTTCATCGCAGCATGTGCAGCGATTGAGGCTGTTGGTCTGTCACATCTGATTGTCCCAACCCAAGTCAGGTATTACTGTTGGTGTGACTTTGGGTCCGTATGCACAGCTTTAGCTTGTGGAGCTCAGGGTTCGAGTCTTGCATTTGGCAGGCAGTACATTTTTCACTATGTTAAACAATTATTTGTTTACATTGAGGTAACACTTATTATTTACTGGTCTTGCTGTCTCCACTGGTTTGTTGTAAAGTACAGTACAACAAAAGTCTGCTGTATGGTGTCACTAGTAGATGAGTATAGGCTTCCAAATCCCGTCATTACTAGGAAACGGCGTACGGTTTCTGTACTAAATAATGTCAAAAAAAAAAAAGGAACAGAAGGAAAGAAATACAAAATAACAACAGATTTTACTTCATTACAGTGAGGACAGTAAACTTCTATGTTTACAGCAGATCACATTTACAAAATGTGTTCAGAATTGACACAATTTGCTAAAAATCAAATCAGAGGGCCTACATAAAACGCCCGCATCACTCAATCATCCCTGTAGGCACAGGCCCGACCACTGCACTTAGTGAGATATGTCATCCGGTGACATCATATGTTCAAATTTTTCACCTATTTTTGGGATATTTCTGTACATTTGGGAAACTGTTTTGAAGTACCATTTCATATATAGGCTATTATTACAATGGGGTCGCCACTCCCAAAGGAATTTTAGAGCTGCTGCCAGTATGGGTTTAGGCTGCTCCTAACATGGAGAGCAGACAGCTGTTTGTAGCTGTCCCTCTGGAGTACAGACGCTACAGGAAGTAAGATACGAAGACAGTTCTTCTGCTTTTCCACCGTTGGGACTTGTAAAATCCTCTTCCGCTTTCCAACCATTGTCTGTCTTCACCTGTTACCCTGGTGAGGGGCCCTTACAGGGTACTACCATCTGGATCCAGATGGACCCAGGTTTTTTAACGAGGTTGTTACTCCTCCCCCTCCTCCTTCCTCACCACTTGCAAGGTGAGGCCCCGGGCTTGGGACCGGCACTGGCGGAGAACTGAATGGTTTAAGAATGTTACAGGACTAAGACAAGGAAGTGTGATATCACTTCTTCTATTTATAATGGTGATGGTTGAAACAGTCAGAGAGATGAAAGAAGCCCATAGAGGAAGGAAGATGAAGCTGTTACTATTTGCGGATGATATTGTGGTGTGGGGCACAAGCAGTAAGGAGGTACAAACAAAAAAATAGACATCCTAAATGATAAGGTCGAGAAATATCGAATGAAATTTACTGTGGAGAACAGCAAGACCATGGTGGTAACCAGAGATGATAGAGAGGGCGAGGGACAAATTCATATTGAGGGACAGGATGTTGAAATAGTGGACAACTTTAAATGTTTGGGAAGTGTATTAATGGGGAATGCTTGTTTGGAGACAGAAATTAGCAAAAGAATACAACAGAGTAGTACATTTTACCAGTGTGTGAGGGGCTTGGTGTAGGGAAGGGAAGTGCCAATGAGGTGCAATCTGGTGCTATACAAGACTTACTTCACACCTATACTAATTTACAGCTCAGAGACTTGGACTATGACTAGAAGAGAGGAGAATAGGATGCAATCCAGTGAAATGAAGTTTCTGAGAAGTATGCTAGGGAAGATGAGGAGGGAGAGAATGAAAAATGAAGATGTTAGTAAGGGAATTGGAGTGGAGAAGTTCACTGAAAAAATTGAAATGAATAGATTAAAATGGTTTGGGCATGTGAAGAGGATGGGAGAGGGAAGAATACCAAGAAAAATGATGGAGTTCAATATTGAGGGCAAGAAGCCAAAAGGAAAACCGAGAACAAGATGGATTGATATAATAAAGATGAGTTTCAGGAAGAGAAACCTGCTATAGAACCAAATGGTGGAAAGACCGATCAAAGTGGCGGAGTACCATTGATACCCCAACCCAACGAGATGTTCAATAGAGGGGAAACGAAGATGATGGTGAGGATGATGATTTGTGACCCCATGTGTCTTGTATAAAATTACTTGTCTCGGTGTCATCTACGCCGCCTCAGTGTTTTTAAACATTAATCATCGTGTGTGTGTATGTGTGCGCGTTTAGTCATTATCTAATGTTGTTACCAAAAAAAAATCTCATAATGTACTTCACTGATTTACTTGAAATATTTACATGACACTGTAATAAATATTTAGACAAACATACACGTTTTCTGCTAAAACTGACTGTTCATGTCAGAGTGTCAAGGAATGAAGCTGCTGTTGCCACTAAGGCTGCAGTCTGACTGCCTAGGCTGTTTAGCTATTCTGTCCCTTCAGATGATCTCTGTGTTGCACTTAGGCACATTGGGTCCTCTGGCATGAACATTGGTCTTCTCTATATGGGAACAACTTGACAGCTTGGAGGACTTCCCACCCCTCTCGTCATGAGGAGAGACCTTCAGCTTGACTGCTTATTGGACACTTATTTGTTAAGTGCAAACCTCGCACCACTCTGTGCTTACTGTAACCAACCATTGACAGTGTGCCATTTTATGATCCAATGCTAATTTTAAAACTGTTTACATTTTAAGCTATGTTTGCCATCTGAATTACCAGATATTTTAGCAGATACAGCATTAGCTGGAGATCATGTTTTACTTTTTATTTGTCGTAATAATCTGGCGAAGAAAGTTTAATTTTCAATCATTTGAGCATTCTCTTCGAAGGCGAAGTGATTGTTTTTAGCTACCCATCTACTGCAACCAATTAGGCTCTGAGTATTATCGACTTGAACTTCATATGGTAATTGACCACTTAAAGTTATGACATGAACACTTATGACCTCAGCTGTGTTACACCTTAAGGCAGCAGCAGCAACAGCTGTCTGCTAACCACCCCACTGCACTATGCCTGCTGCTTGCGGTATTCATTGCTCCAGCACACCTACTGTGCTGTGGGGTGCCTAGCATCTGTCTGCAGTGTCCTAGACTTAAGTGGAAAGAATCTGACTTTGATGTTGTTTTACTACTTTGTGCTTCAGTTGACTTATGCATTGTAATTATAAGTGTGTTTGCCCTACTGGAATGCAGTCCTTATAATTCCATCAGTGTATTCTTCACTTCTTCTATTTAGAAATGAAGAATCTGTCTAAATATGTAATGGAAATTTCTGGATGGAAAAAGAAGTACAATAAGGGAGAGAGAACCATTTACCTATAGCTATATAGGACTGGTGCGTGGTACAAAGAAACACATAATAGAAAACAGTGAACAATAGTTTTTGAGCTCTTGCTCTTTTCCTAGTAAGAGTACCCACAGAATTGTATGTACCATTACTATTACAGGTATGCCAGACACAGTCCTCTATAGGTAAGTGATTGCCTTCCCTTAGTTTACATAAAGATAGTCTATGATTATTATTGCTTTCACATGAACTCTTCTGATCGTAAAAAAGTGCCATACCTGTGTGACTGCTATAACTTGTTGAAGTTACAAACTCTATGTAACCTGTACTTTCTTGAAACACACTAAAACATTAATTGTAACTGCTGCCCACCAGTCCCTACATATTTAATAAAAATTATAATAAAGGAAAAGAAATAATAAAATTTGCAGACTGAGGCAGGATGTCGTGCAGAAGAGGCAACAAGCTGTCCTGGTATACAACCCAGCAGGTTGAGAAAGTGACAGACGATCAACCCATTGCGAGTGCACTCACCTGCTTAGTGTTGGGAACCCATACAAGCTGGCCGATGCACTGTCAGTTTCATACTAAAAGACATGAGCTGGGTAGACTGAAACCAGCACCGTGCAGGGATTGTAATCGCCATCCAGCAGATGCAATAATGGCAACAGTAATGGATGATGCCCTTGTTCCATGAAACAACACAGAAAAGTTTTTAATTTTAACTCAGAATGTTGGCACAAGTACTAGCAACAGGGAATTTTATTGCCATGTCTCTAGCATCCTACCAGGTTTTGAACTGGTCATTTCTGAGGGGAATGCCACATCAGTAATATACATTAGTAACCTTGACTAGTAAGGCTAGTTGCCCCAGAGAAAATTCTGTCCAAAATTCAGGTAAGAAATTTGAAAAACATCATGTTGATATATTTTCTGCATTAGAAGGAAAAGAAATGTGTGTTTGATAATGTGTCCTTGTGTCCCTTTGTACTCGCAAATTTGCATGGGAAATATTTCTGTGAAATGTTTCTGTAATGTGTAGGTCAAATAAACTGTGTGAATTGTGACATTGCAGCATGTGTGTGAGGAACTATATGGCCTGCTTCATTGTGCATATAGGGACTGAAGACTCTGTAGTTTGGTCCCTTTCTATCCAATCCACCAACCATTGTGCATGTTAACTATTCAGGCAATTCCATGTTTTGGAGGAAGAATGAATGCAGTAACCAAAAATGACAAGTCTTTTTAAATGCTTGCAAGAGTTAAAATACCTATCTTAAAGGACTTGAGTGACATTATAGAGGAATCTTGTTTTGTGTTCATTGAGCTGTAATTTATTGGAGCAGGTTTGCAATTTATAGTGAGAAAGTTGTGAGAATGGATGGTGTGGGTTCGTAGCTACATTTCCAAGATAACCATGTGATAATGTATCCAGTCTAATCAAGTGCATGTCCAAACATTGTGCAGCTGTTATAACTGAAATAAAAGTCCGTTGCCTTGTACATGGTATCTAGTCACTGCCATCTGTGACACGAGAGCTCGAGTAGAGTGCTCTGCAGATCTTCACGTTGAACAGTTTTGTTTGGCATTTGATAGTCCTCTTTCTGTGATTGTGACCTTATTTGGTTAAAAAATATTGTGCAGTAAAGAAATTATTGTGAATATGAAAGCTATTCCAGACATTGAGCAACTTCCATTGTCACATGAAATTTATTTCTTGCTTGGGGAACAGTCAAAGAGGACAGCATTTTTAACTATGCATATGCACTGCAGTCTTTGCATAGAATTGGTGACAATCTTGAGGCCTTACCAGAAGCTTGGTAAGATTTTCATTTTGTGGATGCCTCACTTTCAAACGCAGGAACAGACGGACTTAGCATTGGAGTTCTGTCAGTAAATATTCATATATTTAGTTATGCAGTGTTAAATAAGTATTCTGCATCATAATTGGTGATGAAATAGTGCTACGCCATTGTGGCCCAGAGGCAAAGTAGCAGTTGTGCATCTGGATCTCCTCTGGAGATGTTTGTTCTGAAGAAGAGAACAGTAATAGAAGAGAGGTGTGTGTGTGCTCCTCTTTGTAACACGTTGTTAGTGACACAACCATCTGATGAAAGGAAGGCCTTTGATTGCTTGTCAGTGTGCAGAAGAGGATGTATATGCCCCGGGACAACCAGGAATCTTTTAGAATTCTGGAAATTTTTCATTGTTTTAGTTCTCAGTTAAATTTTTGTAATTTTGAGTGGTAAGAACTGATACTCTAACAAATAATTTTAGTATAGCCTGCATCTACAGAATAAAACATAAGTCATGAGAGAAAAACATGAAAATAAAACTTAAGTTGCAAAGAAAATAGCATTTACAACAAAAAACTGAGTATGTACACAAGCATATGCCTACAGCAAAAGCGTCAAAGGCTTCGGGACAAAGACTATGCAAAACTTGGTAACAACAATCTTTTTTGTACGAGTGTAAAAACATTGCGAATAGTGGCTTGAGAAGCACTACTTTCAAAGTAAATTTCCTTTTATCCAAGATCAATTATGCCATGTGTGCAAATGTGTGCTAACTTTCTTAAATCACAGAGCATTTGATTGTCAGTTGGCACGTTGAGGTCCAGCCACATAGAAATATTTCAGACCAGAAGACCAGACATTTATGTCACTATTTAAATTTTTACTGGCACATTTGTGTTTGATATCTTAAAACATAACACACACACAAAAGGACCAATATTATAAGTGAAAGCTTAGCTTCTCTTGTAGCTATACTACCATATATATATATATATATATATATATATATATATATATATATATATATATATATATATATATATATATATATATATATTCCTTTTTGTTGGGTCACACCACTTTACAGTAATGTTCCTACTGGCTGACTATGCTAAGTGTCCTATGCTCTGAATATCTGCTGTCATTGGCTGGCGAGATTGCATAACATTGTTTCGTTTGGTCACTTAACACGGAGAAAGTGTATTTTCACCCAGGAAAAACTGCATTTTCACCCAGGACAATGCATATTTTCACCCAGAGAAAAGTATGGTTTTAACTGGGAAATCCAGGGAAAATCTGGGATTTTTTTACCTCATATAGCGTGGAATGTCAGATCCCTTAATCGGGCAGGTAGGTTAGAAAATTTAAAAAGGGAAATGGATAGGTTAAAGTTAGATATAGTGGGAATTAGTCAAGTTCAGTGGCACGAGGAACAAGACTTTTGGTCAGGCGAATACAGGGTTGTAAATACAAAATTAAATAGAGGTAACACAGAAGTAGGGTTAATAATGAAGGAAAAAAAAACAGGAGCGCGGGTAAGCTACTACGAACAGCATAGTGAACGCATTATTGTGGCCAAGATAGACACGAAACCCACACCTACTACAGTACTACAAGTTTATATGCCAACTAGCTCTGCAGATGACGAAGAAATTGAAGAAATGTATGACGAAATAAAAGAAATTATTCAGATAGCGAAGGGAGACGAAAATTTAATAGTCATGGGTGACTGGAATTTGGTAGTAGGAAAAGGGAGAGAAGGAAACATAGTAGGTGAATATGGATTGGCAGTGAGAAATGAAAGAGGAAGCCACCTGGTAGAATTTTGCACAGAGCACAACTTAATCATAGCTAACACTTGGTTCAAGAATCATAAAAGAAGGTTGTATACATGGAAGAAGCCTGGAGATATTGACAGATTTCAGATAGATTGTATAATTGTAAGACAGAGATTTAGGAATCAGGTTTTAAATTGTAAGACATTTCCATGGGCAGATGTGGACTCTGACCACAATCTATTGGTTATGAACTGTAGATTAAAACTGAAGAAACTGCAAAAAGGTGGGAATTTAAGGAGATGGGATCTGGATAAACAGACTAAACCAGAGGTTGTATAGAGTTTCAGGGAGAGTGTAAGGGAACAAATGGCACGAATGGGGGAAAGAAATACAGTAGAAGAAGAATGGGTAGCTTTGAGGGATGAAGTAGTGAAGGCAGCAGAGAATCAAGTAGGTAAAAAGACGAGGGCTAGTAGAAATCCTTGGGTAACAGAAGAAATATTGAATTTAATTGATGAAAGGAGAAAATATAAAAATGCAGTAAATGAAGCAGGCAAAAAGGAATACAAACATCTCAAAAATGAGATCGACAGGAAGTGCAAAATGGCTAAGCAGGGATGGCTAGAGGATAAATGTGAGGATGTAGAGGCTTATCTCACTAGGGGTAAGACCAAGCGAGGTGGCGCAGTGGTCAGCACACTGGACTTGCATTTGGGAGGACGACGGTTCAATCCCGTCTCCAGCCATCCTGATTTAGGTTTTCCGTGATTTCCCTAAATCGTTTCAGGCAAATTCCGGGATGGTTCCTTTGAAAGGGCACGGCCGATTTCGTTCCCAATCCTTCCCTAACCCGAGCTTGCACTCCGTCTCGAATGACCTCGTTGTCGACGGGACGTTAAACACTAACCACCACCACCACCACCACCACCACTAGGGGTAAGATAGATACTGCCTGCAGGAAAATTAGAGAGACGTTTGGAGAAAAGAGAACCACTTGTATGAAAATTAAGAGCTCAGATGGAAACCCAGTTCTAAGCAAAGAAGGGAAAGTAGAAAGGGGGAAGGAGTATAAAGAGGGTCTATACAAGGGCGATGTACTTGAGGGCAATATTTTGGAAATTGAAGAGGATGTAGATGAAGATGAAATGGGAGATGTGATACTGCGTGAAGAGTTTGACAGAGCACTGAAAGACCTGAGTTGAAACAAGGCCCCGGGACTAGACAACATTCCATTAGAACTACTGACGGCCTTGGGAGAACCAATCCTGACAAAACTCTACCATCTGGTGAGCAAGATGTATGAGACAGGCGAAATGCCCTCAGACTTCAAGAAGAATATAATAATTCCAATCCCAAAGAAAATAGGTGTTGACAGATGTGAAAATTACCGAACTATCAGTTTAATAAGTCACGGCTGCAAAATACTAACGTGAATTCTTTACAGACGAATGAAAAAACTAGTAGAAGCCGACCTAGGGGAAGATCAGTTTGGATTCCGTAGAAATATTGGAACACGTGAGACAATACTGACCCTACGACTTATCTTAGAAGCTAGATTAAGGAAAGGCAAACCTATGTTCCTAGCATTTGTAGACTTAGAGAAAGCTTTGACAATGTTGACTGGAATACTCTCTTTCAAATTCTGAAGGTGGCAGGGGTAAAATATAGGGAGTGAAAGGCTATTTACAATATGTACAGAAACCAAATGGCAGTTATAAGAGTCGAGGGACATGAAAGGGAAGCAGTGGTTGCGAAGGGAGTGAGACAGGGTTGTAGCCTCTTCCCGATGTTATTCAATCTGTATATTGAGCAAGTGAAGGAAACAAAAGAAAAATTCGGAGTAGGTATTAAAATCCATGGAGAAGAAATAAAAACTTTGAGGTTCGCCGATGACATTGTAAGTCTGTCGGAGACAGCAAAGGACTTGGAAGAGCAGTTGAATGGAATGGATAGTGTCTTGAAAGGAGGATATAAGATGAACATCAACAAAAGCAAAACGAGGATAATGGAATGTAGTCGAATTAAGTCGGGTGATGCTGAGGGTATTAGATTAGGAAATGAGGCACTTAAAGTAGTAAAGGAGTTTTGCAACTGCTGATGGTTGAAGTAGAGAGGATATAAAATGTAGACTGGCAATGGGAAGGAAAGCTTTTCTGAAGAAGAGAAATTTGTTAACATCGAGTATAGATTTAAGTGTCAGGAAGTCGTTTCTGAAAGTATTAGTATGGAGTGTAGCCATGTATGGAAGTGAAACATGGACGATAAATAGTTTGGACAAGAAGAGAATAGAAGCTTTCGAAATGTGGTGCTACAGAAGAATGCTGAAGATTAGATGGATAGATCACATAACTAATGAGGTGGTGTTGAAGAGGATTGGGGAGAAGAGAAGTTTGTGGCACAACTTGACTAGGAGAAGGGATCGGTTGGTAGGACATGTTCTGAGGCATCAAGGGATCACCAATTTAGTATTGGAGGGCAGCGTGGAGGGTAAAAATCGTAGAGGGAGACCAAGAGATGAATACACCAAGCAGATTCAGAAGGATGTAGGTTGCAGTAGGTACTGGGAGATGATGAAGCTTGCACAGGATAGAGTAGCATGGAGAGCTGCATCAAACCAGTCTCAGGACTGAAGACCACAACAACAACATACACACATTGGCAGAAGCATGCCATCTTGAGCTTTTCAGATGAACCTAATTGAAGTAACTAAAGGTGAATGTCAATGGACCCATGTACCATTATGACACACATGCTAACAGTAGTCAAGAGATAAGCTTTTCTAAATGAGTCCTGACTGCAAGCATCCATCTTTCAGTCCTGGTGTGTCTCAACATTGCTTTTATTCACTCTTTATGAGGGCGAAAGAATCCATCAATGAGCATCATTTTCAGTCTACAGGTGGCTGGGCCTGCTTCTGGAGCATTCCTGAACACTCTTGTCCAGGAAGCATGCTATACCAAGTTGTTTGGTAGAATGGGCTTAAATTTTGTCCAGTGCTCACAATCCTCCTCTGTCTGAAATTAGAACACTCAGTATTTGTTATTAGAGTATACATGACAACATCTGAAACAGAGTGCTATTTCTGTGTTCTGTGAAGTACTGGTAGTAGGGAATGACTAATAGCATTAGAAGTCATTCCATTAGGAGAGAGACTTAGTAAACAGAATTGTAAGTTCAATAAATGCATCACTGTTACACTCTTTATTCTAAAGAGGAGAAGGATGGATTCCTCGTACAAACAGTAGGCATAAGATAAGTGAGCTTCTGTGTATCATTTACTAGTGTATTCATTTTTAGACATTGGACATTATGTGAAAATTGGTAGTCCACCTTGCAGTAAACCCAAAAGAAAAAACACCATGAACTACAACTGGGCTCACTACATCTACACACTGCAAACATAAAATTTGCAAGTATCTGCCGAAGTGGGAGAGGAAATGTACCTTACAACTCTTGGGAGACACACCTGGTATATCATAAACTAACTTACTTTAAGCTGTACTTCTGTGATGTGGATATGGCTAAATGTATTGTGGTATGGACAGTAATGATGGATAGCTTGGTGTTTCTTTAGAAACTGTTATTTCTTGATCTTAGTGTCAAAGGATTGGCTGCTGAATCAGTTCTCAGAGAATTGCTTTCTAAGATTTTCTTTACACCTGTTACTGAGATAGTGTTTTCACTGTCACTACTTAGTTGTGTGCAATATAGTATTATGTCAGAAATCCAGGTTTGCAGGGTACATCTACTATAGTTCAACTAAACATTTTTCACTGCAAAATTGATAATTAAATTTGAAAATCTGCAGAATTTAAAATTCCATGTAGATGATTCCATAACTGTTTTAAGAATGATATTAACTTGGCTTATTTCTTGCACTTTTGTATGTTGATGTCTGAACTCATTATTTTAGGTATGTAAGTGCTTATATTTTTGTGCTAGTTGTTTGTAATGGCACTATTGTGCATTGCAAAGAGCTGCCGTCATCCTATAGTTTGTATTGAAATGATTCTTGAATTATCTCACAAAAATAAAAATATGCTCTTCATGTACATGTTTGCACAAAGCATAGTCTTCCTTAAAGTGACTTTCTTTAATATTCAGTTGCAGAGACTGAATAACACTATGCCTACAACACTTAAAAGGAAACCCGAAGGATCAACCAGGCATTCAAATGGTGACAGTACCTCCCTTAGAGAGGTTTTTACGAGTAAAGAAGAGGAAGTACTAGATAGAAAAAAATTAGTACTTTGGCGGCAGCCTTTTAGGACATCAAAGTATTTTCTTCAGGAATTGATAGTTGATCTCCAGTATTACGGTTCAAAGTAAGTAAAACATTTTATCTGTGATTTCCAATATTTATTTAAATTATAAACAAATAGACCTAATATTGACTTTCATTTCAAAAATTGAAACATTGTATTCTGTAAATTTTAATTTTCTTAATGTGTGCATAGTACTTGTTTGTTCCTATTCTTCAACACAACTTCAGTAGCTGACAAACAAACATACAGATATTTTCTAGGATTAATAGTACTGATCAAAAATGATTTTTTTACAAATAATATGAACAGATTTTGAATAAATGAGAAATCTACTTACTAAGTGGCAGCAGGAGAACACAAATACAAAAAAGATTTTTCTTATGGAAGCTGTCAGAGCCAATGGCTCCTCCTCTTAGCAGAAGGGTTGATGGTGAAGGAAGAAAGGTGAAGGGAAAGGAACTAGAGAGGCTTAGGACAAGGGGTAAGAGTTTCATCAAGTCATCCAGAATCCCGGGTCGGGGGAGACTTACCGGATAGGATGAGAAGGAAAGACTGACTGTTGGGAACTGCACCAGACCAGATTTGAAAACTGGAAATCTTAAAGGCGGGAGGCAGGGTAATATGCAAGAAAGATATTACTGCCAAAACACCGTGCACAACTTAATAAGAGTGAAAAGCAAAGTGCATTGTATGTTACAGAGGTGGAAGGAGGACTGAAAAATCGACATGCCAGAAAATGAAAGATTCAGAAGACTAAAACAGAATAAAAAATGGAGTAGATGATACTGGTACACCAGTTGCTTGTGAAGTATTCTCCATGCTGACCTTGGAGATGTACTGCATGCCATCTCCATTTGTGTTGCACTGATATCTGGTTCTTCTTTGACAGCACCTAGTGTGTACTTCACCTGGTCAGGCATTTGAGCAGCCGCGGCTCATGAGTATACAGTCTGGGTGTTCATAAATGTTTAGATTCAGATAAATATGAGTGTGTGAAATTAATAGCATCTTCTGTATAGCAGTTACGCTTATGAAGATATTTATACAACTACAACCACCATCAACAATAATAAGATCAGTAGTAGTAGTAATAGTATTTATTATTACATAATATTATTATTATTATTATTATTATTATTATTATTATTATTATATAACTTGTCTGAAAAAAGAAAGAATTGTTTTTGTTGAATTTTAATGTTTTGTGCAAAATTAAATGCAGTTTAGGGCAAGAACGAAATAATGTTAAAGCTTTTGCTCCTCTCTGCTTCACATTTTGTGTTAGTGGGAGTTTGTGTGCATTTTTATTTTATTTTTTTGGATAATTGTTTAAGATCTCTAACACGTGTACTTGTTAACAAAGTAACTTCCCGCCTGAAAATTCTTATGTTGCATCCAAACAACAACTTACACTTATTACACACTTATATGTTAAATTTTTGCTTGTAGGCACACTTATTTAATTTCATCCCTTTCTCAGTCAACAGATGTGGTATGAGAGTCCTTAGTTCCTTTGTGGCTAACTTTTACAGGTAATTTTGTTTTCTGTTAACACTTGAAACAGATTCAACAGAGTTCATGTTGGCACTGCATATGAAAGCCAGTCCCTGCACAGTAAACAACAAAGTCCAAACACAAACTGCCATTTGGGGAAATGATTAAATTCAGGTTATACCATCTACTAATATGGTAATTTGGCTAGAACACAAATGAGGCACTGAGAACCATAAAGGCCAAAAGCACACCGTCATCTATCACACATTTAAGTGAATATTAGAGAAACCAGTCAAACAGCTTTTTGTGAACATTCATATATGCAATGTGGACCTACAGCACAGATAAACCTGACTCGCCATAAGATCAACAGACGTCTGAAGCATGAGTAAATGCTACAGTCTCACAATCGATGATGATGTGCTTTATGGCTCTCAGCGCCTGAAACTAATTACTATATGACAAAAATCCAGAACTTAATAAACTACAGTATACTACATCTCATTTAGAATTCCAAAAAATTGATTTTTCTATCAGGATAACTAGAACATGTGCTGATGTCTGATCTAATTTTACTATATAGTGAGTGAATTGGCAAGTCTGCAAAGTGTGCTACCATCTAGAGGGATTTATGCCAAGCAAACTGGGATAAAAGTCTGCTACCGTTTGGTACCACTTGGTGGCACTGACATAAACTTGTAGTTGAGTGGTATGTGCTAGATGTGCACACTGAGAACCATCACATCGTTAATCAGATCTGTATGTTATTGGCCTGTAAGGCAATTGCGTGATGCCAGTTGCGCGTGCAAAAAAGCTCCTAAAAAGTGCGCAACTGAAGGTGTGCTTGCGACCCTGATGCCAAATTTCATGAAGTGTAGAGGATTAGCAATGTAGCGTAGTGCGGTAGATTTAAGTAGAGTCCATTCACTTCTGCAATGTGTTGTTGCAATTTCTTCAGATGGTGGTGTGATACTGCTTTCACTGACCATTTACAAAGTTCATCAATGAAACTGTCAAAGGCAACAGTTTTCTTAATTAGTTTATTTTCCTCCCGTGTCGCATATGTAATTTCTCCATAGTTATCTGCTATGACTTCCAGGCCAAGTGTCTGTAAAGACAGTCCTCCCTTTCCAGGGCAGTCACCACATACTTGAAACAAACAAGTCTCTCCCTTTATCGCTTCCTGAACATGGGGTCCCAGGTTCGATTCCCAGCGGGGTCAGGGATTTTCACCTGCCTCAAGACGACTGGGTGTTTGTGTTGTTCTCATCATTTCATCGTCATTCATGAAAGTGGCGAGATTGGACTGAGCAAAGTTTGGGAATTTGCACAGGCAATGATAACAGCACAGTTGAGTGTCCCACAAACCAAACATAATCCTTATCATCATCTCCCTTTATGTCACAGACTACTATTGACTTGACACGCCAACCATTGTGTCATATGTCACATGCTCCTGTAAGTTCTTCACAGTTACCACACAAAATTCGAAATACGCGCAGTACTGACATACAGACATCTCTAGGTGGGTATGAAACTACCCACTTAGGTCGTAGTGCATAAAATTTGGTCTTCCAATATGTGAAGTTGTATAGTAGCTCTTATAAATTGCAGAAAATTCTTTAATGCTGTGTCATGTAACTCTTCACTTTCACAAGTTTTTGACCTTCAACTGTTATAGTGTCCTTGCTGGCACTCAGGCGAGAACAATCCCATTTATCTTCCAGAAGAAATCTGCACTTTTTGAACTAGAGCTGCTTCTACAGGTTGACCATAATAGGGATCTGGTCTTCCAAAGACTCCTTTTACAGAGCTCACCTTTCCTGATTTGTCTACCATTTACTTTGATACTGATGGAATGTGGTTCAAAATTGCTTTCTTTGAAAATGTCTCTGGAATAATAATTAAAACTCGCACCTTTTCACTGTAGGATGCACAGTATTCAACAGCTGAATTGATATTTGTGAAAAATCCCTGGCAATTGGTGCAACAGTGCTTTGGTTCATTTTCTGCTGAATATGGAATTTCTACTTCGAAGAGTGTGGTCAGTTTTGCTGTAGTGTATTCATCCATAGCTTTAGTAATTTCTCTGTGCTTTCTTGATGCATAGTGCTTATGACTTAACTGACCACGGTTTCTGAACAGGACTAACACCTACCTCTGTAGTTGAATAATTCAAGGTATTTAATTCTTCCTCTATTGATGCAAAATCTGCATCATCTGCACAATGGGAGGCTTTACCTTGTTCAGGTACTATCATTGTTGTTATTCTGTCAAAACATTTAGAACACACAAAGTCGTCACTGGAAACATCTTCACTTTACAACAGAGTCTTCAAATGAAAACACTTATTCCCAACTTGAGCAAAGTCTGTTTTTGTTGTTTGTTTTATATATCACTCTTTTATGGATAAGCAAATAGTGAGCACACTTCACTCTCCTGTGGTCCCAGTCAGAAGACATTTCAAAAAGTCCTTTTCACAAAACTCACTGCAACTGTGTCAACTGGCAAATTCCTCACAAAAACACAGAACACACTGGATGGTCTCAAATTTCTTACAAGCCTCTTCAGTAAACAAATAAGCACTGAACAACTGCAATACAGAAACCTGCAATGAACAACCACAACAAAGTGAAAGAAATAACTGCAACAAAGACGATAGAAACAAAGAAATTATTAAGAAACAACTTCAGTGAAGACATACAATACCCTTAAAAGTTAATTTTTTTTTAAAATAAAACCTATCCAATTTAAAAGTATAAGCTCTCCTTTACAGACATGGTACTAATCAACAGAAAAATATCTAACTTTTCTGGATTAGCATTTTTGAAATAAAATCTGTAGATTATAAAAAAAATTTCAAAGCCAACAGTAAAAGAACTTTGACAGATATGTCCAAACGGAGGATACCATTGTAATCATAAAGCAATTATCTTTCAAATAAAACAAAACTGTAATCAATTATTTAGAACTGTTACAGAGATACAGCCTATTAAAAATTTTTCCAAAATTTGCATCTTCAAATTGGTGTTCACAGTGTCATCTTTGGGGGCCTGTATCTCGGGACAGGTGTTGTAAAAAAGGAAAAATGTTTTTAACGTTCAATGTAGTAATCCTTGGTATTTTCATGAAGTATGTTTTGTGTATATATGATCTTGAAGTTCGTTTTTCCCAGTTAAATGTATCCTAAAGAAATGTACCATTTTAAATGAAACCGTATTGTTCAGACTCAGTAATTTGCAACAGGTTATGGGCCCAGGCTACGTGAAACTGAACAAATACAGTTTTTTTCAAGTTTGATTCAATTCAGTGTGTGCTGGTAGAAACTATCTGTTGTTGAATCTAGCTGTATGGTAAGAATACGGCTGCAAACAGAGTCTATGAAGTGATTATCGATAAACTCGAAAGGCCTGAAAATTGAAATTGGGCAAAATGAAAATGGCGTATCTCTATGGTACTCCATTCATATGAACTGGAAGACATTATTATCGGTATGCGTGAACCCGCGGTGCTGCCTCGGGAACCAAAAAGTGAACAGAAGGCAGCGTATGCAGAATGGCAAAAGAATGACGTGAAAGCGGCAAGTTTGATAGCAAGTGCGCTAAGCAAAGCAGTAGCTGAACTTGTATTGACATGCAGAAACCCGAAAGAAATATGGAACAAACTGCATGTGAGATTTGAATGTAGTAGCATGCAACGCTTGAACGTGTTAATTGAAACATTCTTCCGTTTCAAATGTGACTAAGCAGAAGATATTAGCTCACATGTTGCTAAGTTACAAAAGCTATTTGTAAATTTAAATGATGAATTAATGAAACATGAAGAGAATACGTTGTCTGAAAGAATATTAAATGGTCGAATTTTATCTACTCTGGGAAAGGAATATGATAATTTTAAAGATCTCTGGGACATAATACCGGCTGAAAACCAGAATTTGACCTTCCTTATTGAAAAACTTTGTGCTATTGAACTGCGTGAACAAAGTACAATGGATGTAACTGCATTGGTTGCGTATAACTCACGAAAAAGGAAGATGTCAATGGACCAATGAGTACAGTGTCGTTTGGAGGTGCTCGATATTATGTATGTTTTATAGATGATTTCAGTAAATTTCGTCGAATTTTCTTTCTTAAGCACAAACGTGAAGTGTACGATATGCTTAAGCAGTTTTTAAATGAAGCACAAACCAGACGACATGTTGTTAAACAATTTCGATGTGATGGAGGCAAGGAATTTAACAACTACTTCATTAAGAAATTACTCATGGATAAAGGATTAGAATTACTGACTTCTCCACCGTATACTCCTGAACAAAGCTGTGTGGCCGAACGTGAAAACAGAACAATTGTTGAAGCCGCATGTTCGATGCTAAACACAAGTAAGCTACCAAGAGGACTGTGGACAGAAGCAGGCAATACAGCCATCTCTATTTTAAATCGTACTGGAAGGTCTTCAGTTCCAGACAAATTTCCATATGAGTTCTGGTACAAACCATCAATGTGAAAACTTGATCATCTCAGAATTTTTGGCACAGGTTGCTATGTTCATATAAGCAAACAATTCCGTTCAAAATTTGATGACAAAGCTGTTTTTGGACAACTCGTTTGGTATGTCAATGACAAATATGGATTTTGGGTCTGGGTTCCTTCCAAAAGGAAAGTTGTCTTGAGTCATGATACAAAATTTAAACCAGAGATAGTGTGTAGCTCCTACAGTGATCACATTACCTTAGACATTCCTCGTCAGTCTGCTCTGGAGGAAGCCAAAGTGAAGAAAACCTTAACGGTCTTGAACCTGGAGGAAGTTAGGATCAGATGGCAATAACAAAAATCAGCAGAATTCCGGAAAGCCAAAGCATCAGAATCTTCTAACGTAGATGAACTGGAGAACAGAAGAAATGAAGAAAACCAGCCTGGATAGAAAATGGTGAGTTCTTGGCGTTTTCAAAACTTACTGCTGGCGAACAAAAAGATCTAAACTATTTTTCTGATGTATTACAGTCGAATAAGAAAGCAAATTGGATGCAAGCTATCAATGAAGAACTAGAATCACTAAAGAGAAACAATACTTGGGTGTTAGTTGAACATCCTATAAATGCCAAAGTATTACAAAATCGTTGGGTTCTACGTCGAAAAGTTTCAGCTGATCGAAACACTCGCTTCAAAGCCCGATTAGTTGCTAAAGGATATATTCAACAAGCAGGAATAGATTATGAAGATACATTTAGCCCTGTTGCACGTTATGACACCATTAGAGTTTTGCTAGCGGTAGCTGCTTTAAAAAAAACTGGTGTTGAAACAGTTTTATGTGAAGACGGCATTTTTAAACGGAATACTTAAAGATGAAGTATACATGGAATGACCAGAAGGCTTTGAAGATAGTTCGCATCGAGTGTGTCTCCTGAAACGGAGTCTCTATGGACTAAAACAAGCACCACGCTGCTGGAACAAACGGTTTATGGGTGTTATGGAGAAAGCAGGTTTTTGGAACAGTGCTGCAGATCCTTGTTTGTTTTATGGCAAATGCAATGAAAAAAGACTTTATGTAGCTATTTACGTTGATGACGGCTTAATTGTTGGCAGTGACGAAGAAGAAATAACAGCATTTCTGAACACTTTACAATGTGAATTTGATATAACATTAGGGACTCTTGACAGTTTTCTTGGCATAAAAATAAAACAGAATTAAAATGGAGCAATTATGATAAGTCTAGAAAAGTACACGAAAGAAATACTGGAAAGATTTCGAATGGCAGAATGTAACATGAATTCAACTCCCATTGGATATGAAGAAAATGATCAGAATGAAACAGAAGCAATTTCGTCCTCCATTCCCTATAGCGAGGCAACTGGATGTCTTATGTATCTCTCAATAGCAACTTGTCCAGACATAAGTTTTGCTGTCAATAAAGGTGCTTGAGCTATGAGAAAACTAACTGCTTCAGACTGGAGCCGAGTTAAACGCATATTTCGGTATCTGCATGGTACATTAAATTATGGCATTATCTATGATAGAGAAGAAAATCTGAGAATTTACAGTGATGCTGATTTTGCTGGAGACAAGCAGACAAGACGTTCAACAACTGGTATTGTGGCAAAGTACCACAGAGGGGCAATATCATGGACAAGTTAGTTGCAGAAGGTAGTGGCTACATCTACAACTGAAGCAGAAATCATTTCAGCAAGTGAAGGAGCCAAAGAAGTAATTTGGTTACGTCGTTTACTAAATGACTTAGTTGAAATGCCGGAACAACCTCCAACACTTTATATTGACAATGCCAGTGCATTAAAATTGGGAAAAAACCCTGAATATCATCATCTGTCAAAACACACAGAGGTCCGACACTTCTATATTCGTGAAAGATTTCTGAATGGTGAAATTTTGGTAGAACATATAAATGGACAAAGCCACTTGAGCGAGTTTGATTTAACTTGCTGCATGCAGAAATTGGTGTGAAGGAAGTCAAACAGTAACTCTTTGTTTTCATATGACTGTTTTATTTATCCTTTTGGAGGAAGTGTTGTAAAAAAGGAAAAATGTTTTTATCGTTCAATGTAGTATTCCTTGGTATTTTCATGAAGTATGTTTTGTGTATATAGAATCTCCTCGAAGTTCATTTTTTCCAGTTAAGTGCCAAATCTGTATCCTAAGAAATAGACCATTTTAAATGAAATTGTATTGTTCAGACTTAATAATTTGCAACAACAGGATTTTTTTTTTTTTTGGGACAAACAAAAAAATGCATGTTTTTTACTTACTCCTGAATTTTAACATATGCTAAATTCAATAGCATCAGAGACTATAAAGGTAACCCACCTGCCTGAAGTGATATGGATTATGCCTCTATTGTCTCCAACCTGTACAAGGAAAAATGGTCATCATAATAAAAATAAGAGAAATCAGACAACATACAGAAAGATAAGTGTTTATTTCTCTCGCACACAGTTGGTTTGGAATGATAAACGGTCTGAAGATGCTTTGAAGGACCCTCTGCCATGCACTTATGTGTGAATAGCAGATTTCTTATGTAGATGTAATGTGTTAGTGAGGAAAGTAATCGGGGCATACAGTGAAGAAAGGAGATGGTGTGGGTTGCACTTGAAGCCTGATGTTGGCAAGAGAAAGCAAAATGTGGTGCAAGCATAGTTCAGAAAGTTTGAATTATTTCTGTTGTTTATATTCATCTGTTCAGGCTATTAGTTATAGGGAGCTCCAACGTTAGGCGGGTTATGGAGCCCCTCAGGAAAATAGCGGGTAGGTCGGGGAAGAACGCCAGTGTGCACTCGGTGTGCTTGCCGGGGGGTCTCGTCCGTAATGTGGAGGAGGCCCTTCCGGCAGCTATTGAACGCACTGGGTGTGACCGGCTGCAGATAGTAGCACATGTCGGAACGAATGACGCCTGCCGCTTGGGTTCTGAGGCCATCCTTGGTTCCTTCCGGCGGCTGGCTGATTTGGTGAAGACAACCAGCATCGCACGCGGAGTGCAAGCTGAGCTTAATATCTGCAGCATAGTGCCCAGAGTCGATCGCGGTCCTCTGGTTTGGAGCCGTGTGGAGGGTCTAAACCAGAGGCTCAGACGACTCTGCGACTATAATGGTTGCAAATTCATCGACCTCCGTTATTGGGTGGAGAACTGTAGGGCCCCCCTAGACAGGTCAGGCGTGCACTACACACCGGAAGCAGCTACTAGGGTAGCAGAGTACGTGTGGCGTGCACACGGGGGTTTTTTAGGTTAGAGGGACCCCCCCCTTGGGCGAAACGATAAAATACCTGACGGCTTACCAGAGAGAACATCATCATCGTTGATAAAGAACGTCTGTCCTCAGAGACCAAAAACAGGAAAAGTTAACGTAATATTGGTAAACTGCAGGAGTATCCAGGGCAAGGTTCCTGAATTAGTATCGCTTATTGAAGGAAATAGTGCGCATATAGTATTAGGAACGGAAAGTTGGTTAAAACCGGAAGTGAACAGTAACGAAATCCTAGACACAGAATGGAATATATACCGCAAGGATAGGATAAACGCCAATGGTGGAGGAGTATTTATAGCAGTAAAGAATTCAGTAATATCCAGTGAAGTTATTAGCGAATGCGAATGTGAAATAATCTGGGTTAAGTATCAAAGGTGGGTCAGACATGATAGTCGGATGCTTCTATAGACCACCTGCATCAGCAACCGTAGTAGTTGAGCGCCTCAGAGAGAACCTGCAGAACGTCGTGAAGAAGTTTCGTGATCATACTATTGTAATAGGGGGAGACTTCAATCTACCAGGTATAGAATGGGATAGTCACACAATCAGAACTGGAGCCAGGGACAGAGACTCTTGTGACATTATCCTGACTGCCTTGTCCGAGAATTACTTCGAGCAGATAGTTAGAGAACCAACTCGTGAAGCTAACGTTTTAGACCTCATAGCAACAAATAGACCGGAACTTTTCGACTCCGTGAATGTAGAAGAGGGTATCAGTGATCATAAGTCAGTGGTTGCAACAATGACTACAAGTGTAATAAGAAATGCCAAGAAAGGAAGGAAAATATATTTGCTTAACAAGAGTGATAGGGCACAAATCGCAGAATATCTGAGTGACCACCATCAAACGTTCATTTCTGAGGAAGAGGATGTGGAACAAAAATGGAAAAAATTCAGAAACATCGTCCAGTACGCCTTAGATAAGTTCGTACCGACTAAGGTCCAAAGCGAGGGGAAAGATCCACCGTGGTATAACAATCATGTACGAAAGGTACTACGGAAACAAAGAAAGCTTCATCATAGGTTTAAGAGTAGTCGAATCATAGCTGATAAGGAAAAGCTGAACGAAGCGAAAAAGAGCGTAAAGAGAGCAATGAGAGAAGCATTCAACGAATTCGAACATAAAACATTGGCAAACAATCTAAACAAGAACCCTAAAAAGTTTTGGTCATATGTAAAATCGGTAAGCGGATCTAAATCCCCTATTCAGTCACTCGTTGACCACGATGGCACCGAAACAGAGGACGACCGAAGAAAGGCAGAAATACTGAATTCAGTGTTCCGAAACTGTTTCACTGCGGAAAATCGTAACACGGTCCCTGACTTCAGCCGTCGCACGGACGCCAAAATGGAAAATATTGAAATAAACGATATCGGAATTGAAAAACAACTGCTATCACTTAGTAGCGGAAAAGCATCCGGACCAGACGAGATACCCGTAAGATTCTACAGTGATTATGCTAAAGAACTTGCCCCCTTTCTATCAGCAATTTATCGTAGATCTCTGGAAGAACGTAAAGTACCTAGCGACTGGAAGAAAGCGGAGGTCGTTCCCATTTTCAAGAAGGGTCATAAATCAGATGCGAATAATTATAGGCCTATTTCGCTTACGTCAATCTGTTTTAGAATAATGGAACATGTTTTATGTTCTCGTATTATGACGTTCTTAGATAATACAAATCTCCTTCATCATAACCAACATGGATTCCGCAAACAGAGATCATGTGAAACTCAGCTCGCCCTATTTGTCCAAGAAATTCACAGTGCCGTAGACACAGGCGAGCAGATTGATGCCGTATTCCTGGACTTCAGGAAGGCATTTGATACGGTTCCGCACTTACGTTTAGTGAAAAAAATACGAGCTTACGGAATATCGGACCAGGTTTGTGATTGGATTCAGGATTTCCTAGAAGAAAGAACACAACATGTCATTCTTAACGGTTCAAAATCTGCAGATGTAGAGGTAATTTCGGGAGTACCGCAAGGAAGCGTGATAGGACCTTTATTGTTTACAATATACATAAATGACTTAGTTGACAACATCGGTAGCTCCGTGAGGCTATTTGCAGATGACACGGTTGTCTACAAGAAAATAGCAACATCAGAAGACTCGTACGTACTCCAGGAAGACCTGCAGAGGATTAATGAATGGTGCGACAGCTGGCAGCTTTCCCTAAACGTAGATAAATGTAATATAATGCGCATACATAGGGGCAGAAATCCATTCCAGTACGATTATGCCATAGGTGGTAAATCATTGGAAGCGGTAACGACCGTAAAATACTTAGGAGTTACTATCCGGAGCGATCTGAAGTGGAATGATCACATAAAACAAATAGTGGGAAAAGCAGGCGCCAGGTTGAGATTCATAGGAAGAATTCTAAGAAAATGTGACTCATCGACGAAAGAAGTAGCTTACAAAACGCTTGTTCGTCCGATTCTTGAGTATTGCTCATCAGTATGGGACCCTTACCAGGTTGGATTAATAGAAGAGATAGACATGATCCAGCGAAAAGCAGCGCGATTCGTCATGGGGACATTTAGTCAGCGCGAGAGCGTTACGGAGATGCTGAACAAGCTCCAGTGGCGGACACTTCAAGAAAGGCGTTACGCAATACGGAGAGGTTTATTATCGAAATTACGAGAGAGCACATTCCGGGAAGAGATGGGCAACATATTACTACCGCCCACATATATCTCGCGTAATGATCACAACGAAAAGATCCGAGCAATTCGTGTATGGAACAGGGAAGGGGGGATCAGATAGTGGTACAATAAGTACCCTCCGCCACACACCGTAAGGTGGCTCGCGGAGTATAGATGTAGATGTAGATGTACCAGGGTGTATACGACCCGGGACAACCGGGAAATCTGGGAATTTTTTCATCCGGGAGAAAACCGGGAAAAACCCGGGAATTTTTCATTGTTTTAGCTTTCAGTTAAAATTTTGTAATTTTGACTGTAGAATTGATTCTCTAGCAAAGAATGTTATTGTATCCTGCTACTCGAGAACGATACTGCAGCAATAAAATATAAACGAGAGGGAAAAAAATAAAACTTTAGTGGCAAAGGAAATGTGCAATTTACAACAACAAAACACCGTGCACGCACAAACGCCTGCAAATAGCAAAAATATGTCAAAGGCCGTAGGGCGCAGACTGTAATTCTTCGTAACAATAAACTGCTTGCTATGAGTATGACGTCACAACTGTTCACCTTAGGTTCGGTTGACCAGTTGCCAGCGGTCTGTTGCGCATGCGCATTTGACCAGCGTATAAGCAGTACCTTCTACCGCTTCTTGAAGTTTGGCTGTTAGCTGTATCGGTAGTTGCAGCAAGCAGCCAGATGCAAACGAGAAAAATTTTTCTCCCGCGCCCTGCCTGCCAGATTCACGCTTGCACAGAGTTGTCTGAGTTCTAGTGGGGAGGAGGCTAACCTCCACGTGACCCGTGTTTACGTTAAGTGATTTCACTGCTTCTCTTCGTGTACAGCTCCCACGTCAAATGAAAACAAAACGGATTTCTGTGTCCGGGAGCTATCAAGCGAATTAAAATACGTTCACATAATTACGGAGGGCAAAAATATATTATTAATTTCAGTTTTCTGATTTTACTTTATTTCCAAGTTAGTAGCAGTCAAGCATTAATCGCCTTGCAGAACAGTGAAGTTTGCTAAAGAAATTTGGCTTTATTAATCTTTCCGCTGAGGCAATCATTTTATTTGAAACGAAGTGTTTCATTCTACAGTATTGCCTAGTTCCAACTGTTCGCTGAATTTCAAGTGCACGTTATCACCTTCTGCCATATATGGCATTATGCCATAATAAAGAACCAAAATGAGATCGCAAGAGTACTGGTACTCCAAGAAAATTTACATCCCAAAAACCACACTGAAAAGCTTAATATCAGATGGGACCTACTTCATTGTGAATCTGGAAAAAGCCAATTTGCACTTCAAGCCGAATTATGCAGTTTAGAATGGTTTACGAAATTTCGATGCTCTATGAGTATCCTCTGATGCCCTGTTTCTTTTATGGTGTAATGTAAGCTCTGTTAGTGCTTTATACACGAACATGCGGGCTTCCTACACCACTACAGTTGCACACGCACAATAATGCCTGTTTTCTGTCTCTCTTAGGCAACTGGTAAATCGAACCTATTTCTAACAGTCTCCAGATAGTATTGCGAACGGTGGTTAGAAAAGCGTTACTTTCAAAGTAAATTTCTTTTTACGCAAGACGAATGATGTTACGTGTGAGAAAGTGGGATGGATATCTAAATCACAGAGCGTTCGAAACTGAACTGTTGGAGGACCAGCCACTTACAAGAATTTCGAGCCGAAACATTTATATCAGAATTTTAAATATACTGGGACATTTGTGTGATGTATCTTAAAGTATAACACACGCAAAAAAAAAAAAATCAATATTACGTGGGAAAGCTTAGCTTCTGTTGTAGCGTGTTAATCTTAGAGACCAAAATTATATGTGAAAGCTTAGCTTTTCTTGTAGATATACGGTACTGTGTACATTAATGTAAACCGTTAACTTTTCCTCTTGCGTGTTTGCGCTATGTAACCAGTGATCTTGCTATTGGCTTACTAGAACACTTGTCCTATGCTCTGAATAGCTGCTGTGATCGGCTGGCGAGATCTCGTGGCTTGAGATATGACTTGCTTACAAAGGGACATCGCAACCTCGGTTTCAACGCTGCGGAAACTAACGCGCTGTGTTTGGTGCAATTCGAATTTATACTTTCGTAATACGAAAATATGCAGCGTATATGTTGCTGTTGCTGCAAATCAAAGGAGGTCTTTCCAAAACATCTCTCCTTTTTTCTTTAGTCTCTCCAAAGCTTCTCTGCCCCGCCTTTTCTTTTTTTTTCCCGGGAAGTTCTACGCGATTGTATAAAACATTAACCATTCAAAGGATTGATAAGTTTTACAGTTCCGAGGGAAAATCTACGGAAAACCTACTGTCACTTAGCACAGAAAAAGTCTATTTTCGCCTGGGGAAAAGCATATTTTTTAAACGGGATATCCGGGAATTTTTTTTCCTTGTCCCCGTACACACCCTGTTTACCCACCTTGAATTAAGGACCTTAGTCAATCAAACTCACTCACTCCCCCACCCCCCACCCCCTACCCCCTCCAACTCCCACCACCACTTCTTATCATTCTTAGGAATTTTAACAGACACCACGACTTACAAGGATGTACCATGTGGCATGAGCCTTCTGATTGACCAGCTTTCTTAGAAAATCTTCATCTTTGTTTCTTCAATTATAGTACCCCTGCCCACTTTAGTGTAGCTCATGATACCTTTTCAGCTATTGGCCTTATGATCTTTTTCTCCTATCTTGCAGCTTCACCACAACAGTTGCTATATGATGATGTTTGTGACCGTGATCACTTTCCTGTGATACTCTCTCTTCCTCATCAACACCCGGTGGACCAGTTGCCACGATGGGCTCTCCAAAGGCCCAGACGGCAATTATATACCTCAACCATCACCTCTGTCCCCTCTCCATTACTTTATATGGACAAGATTTTCAAAGACGTCTCCAATGTGATCTGCCACACCACTGGAACTGGTATCCCCTTTACTTTAAGAAATACAATAACCTGTCACATTATGTATTTTTATTTATACCAGTACGCATTTCTACCTTTCACCCATATTTAAATATTCAGGTAGAAAATTGCTTTAAAAAAATGATCAATTGCAGTTAGATGACAATATTATTAAAAGGATAATTGCTACTCACCATACAGCGCAAATACTGAATCACTGATAGGCACAACAAAAAGACTGTCGAACAAGAAAGCTTTAGGCCAAAAAGGCCTTTAAACTGCTTTCATGGCAGAGGCGATTGGCTGGGGTTGCGGTCTTCCACCACATGCAGGGCCCTGAGAGCCCTCAGCCCACCTAGTCGTCCCTCTTTCAACCAGTTTTTAGTTACTTTTAAATGCAATTAACCCTTTTTTCTGTTGTACCCCATTTCATGTTTTTAGGACCACTCCTTCATATAACCCTCTCATGAAGGCAAGACCATAAGGATTCTGTCCCTCAACACTAGCTAATGAAAAAAGAATGGTGGTACAGGTTTTTATTCTTCCACTTCTTCCGGGGTTTTATTCTTCCTCTGAAAGTGAGTTACATTCCTATCTTTAACACTTTGACTACAACAAATCAGGGCTGGGGCGGTTGTGTTAGGGATGCTTCTTGCTGCATTTTAAACCCCTGGGACCACTAGACCTTTCCCACCCACGTAAAGACCTGATTCTCTGTTGTCAACAGGCACAAAGTAGTGGGACCTTTCATGTGCAATGATTGTATCTTGTATAAGAAATCCTGTCTGCAGGTCAACTAGCAGGAGACACAGGCCGCATGTTGGGTAAAACCCAACAGTTTGAACGAATAGCTGAGGATAGTCATAGTCACCATGACTGAACTAACTGAATAAAGAAAATATGAAAGAAGGGCAGTTCTAAATAAAAACTAAACAAAACCAGTGACAGAGAAACCAGTCACATTGATTTAAAGACAAAAATTAGGTGAGTGAATGAGTGAAAGTGTTCCTTTGTTACAAGATTTAGTTCACGAGTTATTAAATGCTAAAATGAAATTTTTGTATATAAAATGATCCATAAAAAGTAATAACTCGATCACAAATGCCTTAAATAATTCAGACAAACATATCAAGAGCTCAGATGGAAACCCAGTTCTAAGCAAAGAGGGGAAAGCAGAAAGGTGGAAGGAGTATATAGAGGGTCTATACAAGGGCGATGTACTTCAGGAGAATATAATGGAAATGGAAGAGGATGTAGATGAAGATGAAATGGGAGATGTGATACTGCGTGAAGAGTTTGACAGAGCACTGAAAGACCTGAGTCGAAACAAGGCCCCCGGGAATAGACAACATTCCATCAGAACTACTGACGGCCTTGGGAGAGCCATTCCTGACAAAACTCTACCATCTGGTGAGCAAGATGTATGAGACAGGCGAAATACCCTCAGACTTCAAGAAGAATATAATAATTCCAATCCCAAAGAAAGCAGGTGTTGACAGATGTGAAAATTACCGAACTATCAGCTTAATAAGTCACGGCTGCAAAATACTAACGCGAATTCTTTACGGACGAATGGAAAAACTGGTAGAAGCCGACCTCAGGGAAGATCAGTTTGGACTCCACAGAAATATTGGAACACGTGAGGCAATACTGACCCTATGACGTATCTTAGAAGAAAGATAAGGGAAAGGCAAACCTATGTTTCTAGCATTTGTAGACTTAGAGAAAGCTTTTGACAATGTTGACTGGAATACTCTCTTTCAAATTCTGAAGGTGGCAGGGGTAAAATATAGGGAGCGAAAGGCTATTTACAATTTGTATAGAAACCAAATGGCAGTTATAAGAGTTGAGGGCCATGAAAGGGAAGCAGTAGTTGGGAAGGGAGTGAGACGGTTGTAGCCTCTCCCCGATGCTATTCAATCTGTATATTGAGCAAGCAGTAAAGGAAACAAAAGAAAAGTTTGGAGTAGGCATTAGAATCCATGGAGAAGAAATAAAAACTTTGAGGTTCACCGATGACATTGTAATTCTGTCAGAGACAGCAAAGGACTTGGAAGAGCAGTTGAACGGAATGGACAGTGTCTTGAAAGGAGGGTACAAGATGAACATCAACAAAAGCAAAACGAGGATAATGGAATGTAGTCGAATTAAGTCGGGTGATGCTGAGGGAATTAGATTAGTAAATGAGACAGTGAGTGAAGGAGTTTTGCTATTTGGGGAGTAAAATAACTGATGATGGTCGAAGTAGAGAGGATATAAATAGACTGGCAATGGGAAGGAAAGTGTTTCTGAAGAAGAGAAATTTGTTAACATCGAGTATAGATTTAAGTGTCAGGAAGTCGTTTCTGAAAGTATTTGTATGGAGTGTAGCCAGGAAATGAAGTGAAACATGGACGATAAATAGTTTAGACAAGAAGAGAATAGAAGCTTTCGAAATGTGGTGCTACAGAAAAATGCTGAAGATTAGATGGGTAGATCACGTAACTAATGAGGAGGTATTGAATAGAATTGGGGAGAAGAGGAGTTTGTGGCACAACTTGACTAGAAGAAGGGATTGGTTGGTAGGACATGTTCTGAGGCATCAAGGGATCACCAATTTAGTACTGGAGGGCAGCGTGGAGGGTAAAAATCTTAGAGGGAGACCAAGAGATGAATACACTAAGCAGATTCAGAAGGATGTAGGCTGCAGTAGGTACTGGGAGATGAAGAAGCTTGCACAGGATAGAGTAGCATGGAGAGCTGCATCAAACCAGTCTCAGGACTGAAGACCACAACAACAACAACAACATAGTATAAATGATTAAGGCTCAGCAAGCACTATTGAACTATTCTAATAGATTTTCTTTGAATATTATGTAGTTCAAATTGCAGGCTGGAATATATGTTCTGTACATGAAGTAGTGATTTTTCTAGTAAATAAAATGTGAAATAGTGAAGGTAGTGCCAGCATTAGTAACTAGAGATGTGTGACTGTAATTGGACTTCTTTTTTAATTTTTAATATGGATGTAATGATGCAAAATAGCATCCGTATGGGCAAAAACTCTATTTGTGAGAAAACCATTACAGCTACAGGCAGAATGCAAGAGCTATTGAAATTTGCATCCTAAGTCATATGTAATATGTATCTGTAACATTATAGTTTTTATATGTTTTTGGAAGTCTGATGCTACTCACATCAGTGCGAAGGTATAGGTAACGGCAGCCATTGTTGTGTGGCGACTTGGATTTCAGCAGGAGTTTGAGTGGAGTTAGCTTATGTATAGGACGTGTGTGGCTGTAAGTGTCCTTGTATGTTTAACTGAAATATTTTCTAAGTCATCAGTTGAGGACAAAAGTTTCGCATGTGACAATCATAAAGAACTCTGAAATATTTTAAGCATGTGTGGACTTAGAAAAAGTTGCATCGCATGAACTGGTTGGTTGGGACTTGTAAAAGTTTCATGAGTATCGATCGTGAAGAGTTTGAAACATTTTTCAGATGAGGTCTCTAAATTTCGGTTTAGGTGACTTAGTTTAAACTTCTATGAACTGTTCTGCATTTATCTTTGATGGTGATATGCAGTTCAAAAATCATTAGTGTGCAGTAATGGAACTTCAGCATAGAAGTGTGCTGATGAACTTTATTCTGTAGGTATTTTCTAAAGTTTAAGTGAACATGTGATGTTGGTCAACTTATGTTGTAGTTCTGACTGATATTGTTTTAATAATAAGCGGTTGTTTAATAACTTCAGTCTGGAAAAGTAAGAAGTTAATGTTATTTCACAGCGAATTCCTGACTGCCTTGTGACTGATTTCATTTGGGTTCATCCAATAGATGCATTGTTTAGTCCCTCTACTGTAACATAGCCAATGTTTTAAAATCCAACCATGCATCAGGAGACCCTATGAAGATTTTTGATAGAACATCAAACTATGGCATTTCTTTCATCCTTTTTAGTATTTAGAGAATGGTCATCAAATTTAGTGAGAAGGTGATTTATAAAAGACAATCATAATCCATGAGCTAAAATTTGACATCTCGTAACATCAGTGCCTTAGGTGGTGAAATTAATAATAGGAACACAGAAAATTATCTTGAGCACATATTTAAAAAATAATATCCACTGGGTTTTTAAGTTACTGTGTACGTTAACGAATATTGCAGATATTAAAGAACAGGAAGTGGAGCAGTATTATGATTGCCTTTTTAATTAGACAGCAAAAGGTTTAAAGCAACAGCAAAAACCAATGGAAGCATATTAAAAGGTTTTTTTATTGCCCACTCCTTTCAGCTAATGTCTTGACAGTGCTGCTGGAAAATGACAGATTGAATCCAAACTTTAAAATTTTAATTTAAAATGACTTCAGTTGTCATGTTTTCAGAAAATAGAATTCTCATATAAAACCAGGAAACAGTTTTAAAATGAAGACTGTAAAGTGTGTGTAAGATTGGACAAAGTCATGATCTTACTAACTGTTACCAAAATTGAAAGTAATTTCTCTCCATTACATTGTCATCAGCACATGAGGAGGAGGTGGGGGAGGAGAGTAGTATGAGTACGAGTAGTTGGGGAAAAACAGTTTCCACTTACAGAATTAGAAACAGTTGTGCGTGTAACTCGAACTTCTTTATACGTTAATTGCTTGTATTTTCTTCTTGTTCCAACAGGTTGCTGTATCATCGGACAACTGTTGCTGCATGTATTGTGCTTCTAGTTTTCTTCTTCATGTTTTTCAATACAGCTGGTCCCCATCAGCAGGTATCTATAATTTCTGTTATTATAAACTATTGACAGTTTCCTTAATTTTATGAAGCATTTTATAAAGCATTTGGAGACAGAAAAGTAAAACAAGAATCAGCTGAAGCAATTTAACTAAACCTGCACCTATAATAAGATAGCCACATCTCCACCATCATTTGGTTTGATTTCATTTATTTATTCATTCAGGGATCATCTCACAGTGATATAAGTTTTGTCATAATACAATGAAAATAACTAGCTCAAAAATATCTAAAAACAAAGATGATGTGACTTACCAAACGAAAGCGCTGGCACGTCGATAGACACAAACAAACACAAACATACACACAAAATTCAAGCTTTCGCAACAAACTGTTGCCTCATCAGGAAAGAGGGAAGGAGAGGGAAAGACGAAAGGATGTGGGTTTTAAGGGAGAGGGTAAGGAGTCATTCCAATCCCGGTAGCGGAAAGACTTACCTTAGGGGGGGAAAAGGACGGGTATACACTCGCGCGCACACACACACATATCCATCCACACATATACACACACAAGCAGACATCTCACAAGCAGACATATTTAAAGACAAAGAGTTTGGGCAGAGATGTCAGTCGAGGCGGAAGTGAAGAGGCAAAGATGATGTTGAATGACAGGTGAGGCATGAGTGGCGGCAACTTGAAATTAGCGGAGATTGAGGCCTGGTGGGTAGCGGGAAGAGAGGATATATTGAAGAGCAAGTTCCCATCTCCGGAGTTCGGATATGTTGGTGTTGGTGGGAAGTATCCAGATAACCCGGACGGTGTAACACTGTGCCAAGATGTGCTGGCCGTGCACCAAGGCATGTTTAGCCACAGGGTGAACCTCATTACCAACAAACACTGTCTGCCTGTGTCCATTCATGCGAATGGACAGTTTGTTGCTGGTCATTCCCACATAGAATGCATCACAGTGTAGGCAGGTCAGTTGGTAAATCACGTGGGTGCTTTCACATGTGGCTCTGCCTTTGATCGTGTACACCTTCCGGGTTACAGGACTGGAGTAGGTGGTGGTGGGAGGGTGCATGGGACAGGTTTTACACCGGGGGCGGTTACAAGGATAGGAGCCAGAGGGTAGGGAAGGTGGTTTGGGGATTTCATAGGGATGAACTAACAGGTTACGAAGGTTAGGTGGACGGCAGAAAGACACTCTTGGTGGAGTGGGGAGGATTTCATGAAGGATGGATCTCATTTCAGGGCAGGATTTGAGGAAGTCGTATCCCTGCTGGAGAGCCACATTCAGAGTCTGGTCCAGTCCCAGAAAGTATCCTGTCACAAGTGGGGCACTTTTGTGGTTCTTCTGTGGGGGACTCTGGGTTTGAGGGGATGAGGAAGTGGCTCTGGTTATTTGCTTCTGTACCAGGTCGGGAGGGTAGTTGCGAGATGCGAAAGCTGTTGTCAGGTTGTTGGTGTAATGGTTCAGGGATTCCGGACTGGAGCAGATTCGTTTGCCACGAAGACCTAGGCTGTAGGGAAGGGACCGTTTGATGTGGAATGGGTGGCAGCTGTCATAATGGAGGTACTGTTGCTTGTCGGTGGGTTTGATGTGGATGGACGTGTGAAGCTGGCCATTGGACAGGTGGAGGTCAACGTCAAGGAAAGTGGCATGGGATTTGGAGTAGGACCAGGTGAATCTGATGGAACCAAAGGAGTTGAGGTTGGAGAGGAAATTCTGGAGTTCTTCTTCACTGTGAGTCCAGATCATGAAGATGTCATCAATAAATCTGTACCAAACTTTGGGTTGGCAGGCCTGGGTAACCAAGAAGGCTTCCTCTAAGCGACCCATGAATAGTTTGGCGTACGAGGGGACCATCCTGGTACCCATGGCTGTTCCCTTTAATTGTTGGTATGTCTGGCCTTCAAAAGTGAAGAAGTTGTGGGTCATTAACTAGCTCAAAATCTACATACACACAAAATGCGTTTTCATGAGGATAGGACAGGTGCACATACACACTATACTCTCTTCGTTACAAGTACTGATCCAAGGCATGCCAGTATACATGATTTTTTGGTAATTCCAGTATGTATTATCAGCTGAAATTTGGCATGTAGATTTCGAGTAACATTAAGAGTGCCAAAAAATTATGGTTGTATTAAATGTCAGACTGTTCCCTTGCCAGATATCTCATTCTTATGTCTTACCATGTGAGTGGAGGCATTATCATCTGCCAATCTCCTACTGAGATATTCATGCACCACTGAATAAACGTGGTCACTTCCAATGGTATCATAGACCTTTCTTGTCATCATTTGCATTGTTAATTTTATTTAACCCCTTTGAACATCATATTATTACTGCCCAAATTATTGCAGAATCTCTACCAAGTGGCACAGGTGGATGAAGATGTGACTAGATTTTCCAATACATAAAGACATCCTGTAGTCAGAAACAGTTGTATTTCAGCTAGTTAGTTACGTGTTCCATCGATCAATAACGCAGAAAACCTTTATGATGTGGAACGTGTCAAATGCACAAGAAATGCACACAGGAATCAAGTTCTTTTTCTTTTTTGTTTACATTATAGTGTTATACATAAATATTTCTATTATCTATCCCATTCCCTTAAATGGCACAAAATGCATATATTATATATCCATATTTATTTACTCATATTCAAGAATTCATCTGTGGTATAGAATGAGTTGTCAAGGAGGTATTTCAATTTGTTTTTGAAACTATCACTGCTGTCTGGCAGACATTTTATTTCATCTGGTAATTTATCAAAAAATTTTACAGCAGCATATTTTACCCCTTTCTGTGCCAAAGATAGGTTAAGTAAAGGATAGTGTAGGTCTTCCTTTTTTTCTGGTATTGTAATCGTGAATGTCCCTGTTGATTTTAAACTGGTCCATGCTGTTGAGAAAAAAGTTCATTACTGAGTAAATGTACTGTGAAGCAGTTGTAAGAATTCCTAACCATTTAAACAGATGCCTGCAAGATGTGCGACTAAGTACCCCACACATTATTCTAACTACTTTCTTTTGAGCAGTGAATACCTTTTGCCTAAGTGTTGAGTTGCCCCAGAATATTATTCCGTATGACACCAGAGAGTGGAAGTATGCAAAGTATGTTAGCTTACTAATTTCTACATCCTCAAAATTTGCAATTGTTCAGATTGCAAAAGTTGCTGAACCTACTCGCTTCAGGAGATACAAAATATGAATTTTCCAATTAAGATTCTCATCTATATGTACACCCAAAAACTTAGTATGCTCTACTCTGGCTACTGATTTCTTTTGATGTGTTATGTTTATTGAAGGAATTATACTTTTTGCAGCAGAAAATTGGATGTAATATGTTTTTTCAAAGTTCAGAGCAAGCCCATTTGCAGAAAAACAATTAATAACTATTCCAAAGACCTTATTTATATAATTTTCTATTGAACTTTCTTTTACTGGATTAATAATTATGCTTGTATCATCAGCAAACAGTGTCATTCAGCATCTTGTTTCACATAAGAAGAAAGGTCATTCACATACATCAAGAACAGGAGGGGACCTATGATCGAACCTTGTGGAACACCTAATGTAATTTCACTCCAGTTAGATGAAGTGGCAAACTCCTTTGAATCACTTGAAGCATATCGGCAATCATTTTTGTAACACTGTCCTTCTGCATCTTCAACAATAAGTCAAGCACCACTTGCCCCCCCTCTCTCTCACTCCCCCCTTCCCTCTCACTCCCCCCCTTCCCTCTCACTCCCCCCCTTCCCTCTCACTCCCCCCCTTTCCCTCTCACTCCCCCCCTTTCCCTCTCACTCCCCCCCTTTCCCTCTAACTCCCCCCTTTCCCTCTAACTCCCCCCTTTCCCTCTAACTCCCCCCTTTCCCTCTAACTCCCCCCTTTCCCTCTAACTCCCCCCTTTCCCTCTAACTCCCCCCTTTCCCTCTAACTCCCCCCTTTCCCTCTAACTCCCCCCTTTCCCTCTAACTCCCCCCTTTCCCTCTAACTCCCCCCTTTCCCTCTAACTCCCCCCTTTCCCTCTAACTCCCCCCTTTCCCTCTAACTCCCCCCTTTCCCTCTAACTCCCCCCTTTCCCTCTAACTCCCCCCTTTCCCTCTAACTCCCCCCTTTCCCTCTAACTCCCCCCTTTCCCTCTAACTCCCCCCTTTCCCTCTAACTCCCCCCTTTCCCTCTAACTCCCCCCTTTCCCTCTAACTCCCCCCTTTCCCTCTAACTCCCCCCTTTCCCTCTAACTCCCCCCTTTCCCTCTAACTCCCCCCTTTCCCTCTAACTCCCCCCTTTCCCTCTAACTCCCCCCTTTCCCTCTAACTCCCCCCTTTCCCTCTAACTCCCCCCTTTCCCTCTAACTCCCCCCTTTCCCTCTAACTCCCCCCTTTCCCTCTAACTCCCCCCTTTCCCTCTAACTCCCCCCTTTCCCTCTAACTCCCCCCTTTCCCTCTAACTCCCCCCTTTCCCTCTAACTCCCCCCTTTCCCTCTAACTCCCCCCTTTCCCTCTAACTCCCCCCTTTCCCTCTAACTCCCCCCTTTCCCTCTAACTCCCCCCTTTCCCTCTAACTCCCCCCTTTCCCTCTAACTCCCCCCTTTCCCTCTTAACTCCCCCCTTTCCCTCTTAACTCCCCCCTTTCCCTCTTAACTCCCCCCTTTCCCTCTTAACTCCCCCCTTTCCCTCTTAACTCCCCCCTTTCCCTCTTAACTCCCCCCTTTCCCTCTTAACTCCCCCCTTTCCCTCTTAACTCCCCCCTTTCCCTCTTAACTCCCCCCTTTCCCTCTTAACTCCCCCCTTTCCCTCTTAACTCCCCCCTTTCCCTCTAACTCCCCCCTTTCCCTCTAACTCCCCCCTTTCCCTCTAACTCCCCCCTTTCCCTCTAACTCCCCCCTTTCCCTCTAACTCCCCCCTTTCCCTCTAACTCCCCCCTTTCCCTCTAACTCCCCCCTTTCCCTCTAACTCCCCCCCCTTTCCCCCTAACTCCCCCCCCTTTCCCCCTAACTCCCCCCCCTTTCCCCCTAACTCCCCCCCCTTTCCCCCTAACTCCCCCCCCTTTCCCCCTAACTCCCCCCCCCTTTCCCCCTAACTCCCCCCCCCTTTCCCCCTAACTCCCCCCCCTTTCCCCCTAACTCCCCCCCCCCTTTCCCCCTAACTCCCCCCCCCTTTCCCCCTAACTCCCCCCCCCTTTCCCCCTAACTCCCCCCCCTTTCCCCCTAACTCCCCCCCCCTTTCCCCCTAACTCCCCCCCCCTTTCCCCCTAACTCCCCCCCCCTTTCCCCCTAACTCCCCCCCCCCTTTCCCCCTAACTCCCCCCCCCTTTCCCCCTAACTCCCCCCCCCTTTCCCCCTAACTCCCCCCCCCCTTTCCCCCTAACCCCCCCCTTTCCCCCTAACTCCCCCCCCTTTCCCCCTAACCCCCCCCTTTCCCCCTAACTCCTCCCCCCCTTTCCCCCTAACTCCCCCCCCCCCTTTCCCCCTAACTCCCCCCCCCCTTTCCCCCTAACTCCCCCCCCTTTCCCCCTAACTCCCCCCCTTTCCCCCTAACTCCCCCCCTTTCCCCCTAACTCCCCCCCCTTTCCCCCTAACTCCCCCCCCCTTTCCCCCTAACTCCCCCCCTTTCCCCCTAACTCCCCCCCCTTTCCCCCTAACTCCCCCCCCTTTCCCCCTAACTCCCCCCCTTTCCCCCTAACTCCCCCCCCCCTTTCCCTCTCACTCCCCCCCTTCGCTCTCACTCCCCCCCCCTTCGCTCTCACTCCCCCCACCCCTTCGCTCTCACTCCCCCCACCCCTTCGCTCTCACTCCCCCCACCCCTTCGCTCTCACTCCCCCCCTTTCCTCAACTCCCCCCCCCTTTCCTCGGAGAAAGGCGAAGGTAATGAGAAGTAATAGAAATGAGAACAGTGAGAAACTTAACATCAGGATTGATGGTCACGAAGTCAATGAAGTTAAGGAATTCTGCTACCTAGGCAGTAAAATAACCAATGACGGACGGAGCAAAGAGGACATCAAAAGCAGACTCGCTATGGCAAAAAAGGTATTTCTGGCCAAGAGAAGTCTACTAATATCAAATACCAACCTTAATTTGAAGAAGAAATTTCTGAAGATGTACGTCTAGAGTACAGCATTGTATGGTAGTGAAACATGGACTGTGGGAAAACCGGAACAGAAGAGAATCAAAGCATTTGAGATATGGTGCTATAGACGAATGTTGAAAATTAGGTGGACTGATAAGGTAAGGAATGAGTAGGTTCTACGCAGTATCAGAGAGGAAAGGAATATGTGGAAAACACTGATAAGGAGAAGGGACAGGAGGATGGGACATCTGCTAAGACATGAGGGAATGACTTCCATGGTACTAGAGGGAGCTGTAGAGGGCAAAAACTGTAGAGGAAGACAGAGATTGGAATACGTCAAGCAAATAATTGAGGATGTAGGTTGCAAGTGCTACTCTGAGATGAAGAGGTTAGCACAGGAAAGGAATTCATGGCGGGCCGCATCAAACCAGTCAGTCGACTGATGACCAAAAAAAAAAAAGCGGAAAAGTGCATTTAAATACGCAACGAAAATTCCTGGCTACACTATAGGTTTGTCTATTAGCACAAC